>NC_143255.1:100854456-101162717 GCF_984573655.1 Nuphar pumila | reverse complement strand
CGGGTGATCCCGAATTGGGGGTTCGAGCGAACTTCTTAGCGGGTGTTCTGTTGAGAAACCCGTATCCCGTCTATCGAGGCCGGTATCGAGTCATGCGAGACATGTAGATACCCCGATAGCGGATGTGATTCGAGATAATCACATGCATAATGTTGGCACAAGGTACTGTTGTTTTAAAAGATAGAGTAAAGTTGATAAACTTTACATCTTTGTGAAATACTCTTGTTGGGGCTTCTATTGAGGAGCTATACCCCTTTCATCCTAGAGTACTTGTAGTCGTGCACGACACGTCTAGTACTGCGATGATCGGATGAGACGGTCGTGCGACCTCGAACAACGCTAAATGCAAAATGCTGTAATCACATAAATGACCTCACATTCGCCTTCACAGGCAAGATGCTCGAGTGGTTTAAATACCACAGCATAGAATGGGTCGTTAGTTAAGCAACCCCTAACGCACCCGTTCGCTTCTGGTTGTCTGTCAAGGGAGAGGACAGATCGGTACAAAAACTCCAATGGACAGGTTGTTAACAACCACCCCACGGGCAAAGATCCGGCCTCCCCAGTCATTGGAGTTAGGGGATAGGGGCTACACAAGTTAGCTCAACACTTCTGCAGAAATTGGATGCATCCGTGGCACTGCTTTTCAGCCTCTGAGGAATCCTCTCTCGGCTAATGCCGTCCCCTTTGGAGCGGACTCAACTAGCTATTCGGGTTATCGAAAATACATAGAATAACAGACGCCCGAACTAGTCTCAGTTGTTTCTATGTTTTGCCTGCGCGTACCCGCAGGCCAGTAATTATCAAAACATAAGGTCTGTTCACACTGGTCATGGGTCGTGAGATTCACTTGCACTACGGATTCGCTTGCACTACTGATTCACTTGCACTACTGATTCGCTTGCACTACTGATTCACTTGCACTACTAATTCGCTTGCTTGCTCGATAGTTCAATATGCTACTCGTTGAGCTGTGTACGCCTGTCAAGGCGTTACTCTAGTTGGTTAAACTGCTTACGCAGTTCTTTGCGGAGTAATAAAGAGTTTCTCATGCTAGTTAAATGCTTATAATAATAGCATTATACCAGTTGCTACATATTAGCATTTGACTTGCTTTATCCCTTGGTTGAACTGTTTGGTGCTTATTGTAGCGTAACACTTGTTGGTTTGCATCTCTTATGATTGATGTGATTGCATACAGCTCGTAATCTACGAACTGGTGGCAACTAGGATTGATGTGGTCGCTTGTCTTATAAGCTGTTTACATATTGTGATATAATTGTTGTCGTATGATTGCTTATGAATGGCTTGTGATGTAATGGTTTATGCCTTACGATTAATTTAATTACTTGTTCATGGACTGAGCCATTTTATGGTAATTATATGTTTTACGAGCATTGTTATGAGTGCTTGTCTTATTCAGTTGTTTTGTTTGGCTGACGGGTAGAGTTAGTTACCCTTCGCCCATAGAATCAACTGAATTGTCATATCTGCGCGTTCTCATGTGTCGTTTACACATGCTTTGAGGGCCTATTTGAGGATTGCAATATTCCTCGTGGCAATTATACGATGCGTAGGATTATATGTTTCTGCGCGGAGTGATACAATGCATATTGCTGATATACATGCTTGTGCCCATATTGTGGCTACTGACCTCGAGAGCAGTCAACTGTTCAGAGCAGTCGATTGTATAGATGCGTGTATCACCGAGTAGGGTGTCTGACGAGCACCTGATCTCCAAAGGATTATCTGCGAGGGCGTGTATGATCAAGACCAGGTACCCGGCTAGAGTGGTAGATTCTCTGTGAGGATGTACACTGTCCACGAACGTGTATCCGCAAGGACGGTGAACTCCTGTGAGGAAGTGTATGGTCCAAGATCAAGTATACCATCTAGAGCGGAATTCCTTGTGAGGTTATACATTTCCCAGACAAGGTGATCCGACGTTGATCTTGTTGTTGGTATTAGTAGCTATCGACCCCAAGAGCGGTCTTTTGTGTTGATGCGTGTATCGCAATGATTTTCATTGGATATGGCATATGTTGGGGATCGGTTTCTCAAAGGTTTCGCTGTGAGGTTATACATTTCCCAGATCGGGTGACCCGGCTAGAGTGGGAGATCTTTGTGAGAATGTACACTGTCCACGAACGGGTAGCTGCAAAGACGGTGAACTCTTGTGAGGAAGTGTAGGGTCCAAGATCAGGTATATCCTCTAGGGCGGTAATTCCTTGTCCGGTCGTATATCTCTCGGACCGAACGATCCGACGTGGATCTTGTGTTTTCGCTTACCATAAAAAGTTATGGTGAGCTGTGACGATCTTCTGAGATTGTCTGTGATAGCCAACTATGAATTCATAGTTTCGGCTTTCTGTTTTAGCATGATTACATGCATGACTCAGATGTGAGAATCAGATCGTTAGTGATTTGAGTTAGTGATCATGTTTTGGACCTTCTACGGAAGGGTGAGCTTCTCTGAGAAGGTATGACGCCTTAGTGCGTCATAACCGGTGACGGTTAGCCGCGTAAGACTTTGAGAGATGAGGATAGATTAAGGTTGTTCAGGACAATGCGTTTGTTAGAAGTAGTGAGCGACAAACGATGTCCTGATGGTGATTAGATGCAGAGACCTCGTTCTAGGAACGAGGACAAGCTTGATGCGTAGTAGTTCTCAGCTTACGATCAAATGGATCGTATGCTGCGTTGGTCAGTTGCACTGCTTACTTGCTTTGAACTGCTTACCTGCGTTAAACTGCTTACTGTTTGCACTACTTACGCATTTGCATTGCTTACTCGTTTGCACTACTTACTCGCTCGCACGCCTTATTCGCTTGTACTGCTTACGTGTTTGCACTATTCACCTGCTTGTATTGCTTACCTGTTTAACTGCATATCTGCTTTAAACTGCGTAGCCTACTGAATTAAATGTACTTAATTCAGTTCCTTGTAGTCTCTCTTGTGCACCTACTAGTTTTTCGCGAAACTAACCCATTCTATGGGTACAGGTGATGATTAGGTACACTACAGGCGATGGCGCGATTGCAAGATGGCTTCAAGACTTCTTCTTCCTGCTCTTAGCTCGCGTCCTGAACGCTTGGGTTTGTATCGGATTTCCCTTAGGATATCTGAATCTTGTGAATTTTGGTTCTTTTAGCTAACGTGCCCAAAGTTGTCAGCTTGCCTTATGATTTATCAAAGAAAAATCTTTCGCTGATTTCATAATCAAACTCTGAAGGAAAGAGATATTTCTAGTCTCTTGCCTGTTTTTCTGAAAAGGTTAGCAAGTTTGAAATTTGGGGCGTTAGAGCAAATCTGGTCCAGATTTAGTGCATGAGAAATCTTAGATACTTAATGCAAAAATCGGCATATGCATGTAGGTTTGAGAGAAAATCTGTTCATACATGCATAAGCATGTTTACTTGGCCACAAATCTGTGCATACCTGAATGTATGTTTACCTATCTATGCACTTTTAAAACATGAATTCATAAATTCTTGTGTTTCTAATCTAAGAGTCTTATAATCATTCTTATGTGAAAAAGGGGTTGCAAATACTTGTATGTGAATTTAGACACATGTTTATGTGAATTTTTTCTATAAACATATATTTCTCTGTGTAAGTGCAAAGGTACACTTATTTGTGGGGATCAGGCATAACCGAATGGAAGGTGCATATATTCATGTAGGCATGGGATATGATAAGTTGCTTATACATGCAGTATGGCCATAAGTGTGCATATGCATGCATTTTCGAAAAAGAACATGTGCATCTTCCTGCACAGTTGCAACGTTCTCTTATTGTGGTAGGTCTGGATAAATGCCTTCAAAAACAATAATAACTTATACATATATATTTTTGAGGGTTCGCAGTCTGGCCCAGACGTGGCCAGACCCGACCACGTGCTGGCAGCCATGACAGGCCCAGCTGAACCGAGTTCAGCTGGCCTGGGCTGCCAGGTCTGCCGAGCCGGCCGGACGTACCCAAGTGGGTTCGGCTGGCAGGTTTTATTTGACAAAAAAAAAGATATGGTTATTTCAGTTGGGCTGACTGTCCGCCCAGCTGAAATATTTTTTTTTGTCTTTCTTTTTTTGGCTGGCCTAATAGTCCGGGTTGGGCATGCTGCCAAACCAGCGGATTGTGATGGCTGGGCTGGAGCTGAGCCCCAGCCGATTGGGTCGGCTCAGTGCGGCTCGTTTTTTTTAAAAAAAAGATAAGAAATATATAACATGTAAAATAAATACTTGTGTGCAAGTTTAAAGGCCCAGAATTGTCCATGTGCATTGTATGGTCAGTTTATGCATATGTGAAGATTAACTTAGCATGTGAAATTTTCAGTTATGCTTGCTTGGCTATTGGTTTTAGATATGGCTTCATGCATGCAAAAGAATGATATTTCTCACATGCTTAGACTTGTTAGGTTAGGCATGTTCAAGATATTGTTGTAAGGTTGTTTCACGTGCATGTGCATACATGAAGGTTGATATGTTTTTGCATGTAAATAGTTGTATGAATGTTGTTGTTTGCATGCTTGTGAGGAATTAGCTATGCATGACCATGTCCCTATTATAATGTTGTCTACTTGTACATCTTGCTGCCATGTGCAAAGGTTCCTAATTTTTTGTTGTTTTACTTATATACAATTGCATGTTCATTTGCATTTGAACATGAAAGGACTCGTGGAAGAGACGTGTATCTTGCATGAATATGTAAGCACATGCATATGAAAGTGTTATGTGCATTAAGCACTTACAACATTCACTAATGAACAAACAAAAGGGCTAACACCCAAACCCACAAGAGACAACACAACATAAAAATATAAAAGTCTCTTATTAAAAAAGAGAGAGAGCTCTCAAGAGTGAAGAATACAAGAGGGGTTCACCCCTATATATACACAAATGAAGGAGAGGGGGGATGGCCATAAGGCCTTAAAAGGAGAGCCACCTAGGGGCTCCCCATGTAGTCGTTGGGAGCCCCCAACGGTCACAAATGTGACCGTTGGGGGCCCCATCGACTTCATGGTGGGGCCCCTTTTGTGTGAGCAAAAAACATAAAAATAAAAAATATAAATTACAAAAATTAAAGGGGAAAATAAATGAAGAATAACAAGTACCCCTATCGGGTACTTGTGAAATGACTAAAATACCCCTATCGGGTATTTTAGACAATTACATATATATATATATATATATATATGAATTACATGTATTTTAATGCCCTCCCTCAAGCTTTACGGGGATATAACCGAAAGTTTGTTAAGGAGAAACAAAAAACGATGAGCAGCAAGGGCCTTAGTGAAGAAGTCCGCCAACTGATACTCAGATGTGACGTAAGGTAGTGCTATGGTTCCTCTTAGGTATTCATCATGTACGTAATGACAGTCCATCTCAATATGCTTAGTACGCTCATGGAAGGTGTGATTGCTTGCAATATAGATTGCGCTTTTGTTGTCACAACATATCTTCGAAGGAGTAGAGATGACGATGCCCATATCACTGAGGAGACTTCTTAGCCACACAAGCTCCATGGTTGTAGTGGCCATAGCACGATATTCCGCTTCCGTTGAGGACAATGATACTTTGTGCTGCTTCTTGCATCTCCAAGAAATCATAGTCACCTAAGAAAACACAAAATCCCGTAGTTGAGACTCGGTCATTGGGATTTCCTCCCCAATCAGCATCAGTATAAGCAATTAAATCAAGTGACGAGACAGAGGAAAGAAAGACTCTCTTAGTTATGGTGTTTTTGATATATCTGACGATCCTTAAGACCGCACTCATGTGCACGGTTGTAGGAGCATGTTAAAACTGACTAACAGAGTGGACGACATGAGCTATGTCTGGCCGAGTGATGGATAAGTAGGTTAGAGACCCAACAAGTTGCCAGTAGGATCCTCGAGAGGTGTTCCATCTTCCAACCTTAATTTTGCATTGATGACTTCTGGGGTTTCTGTCTTCTTATCATCGGAGATACCAGATTTGGAACAGATGTCAGCAGCAAGTTTCATCTGAGAGAGAATGTACCCTCGAGGAGAGTACGCTACTTCAATCCCTAAAAAATATCTTAAGAAACCAATGTCAGACATGTCAAAATTTTCTTTCAAAACCTTCTTAATATCATTAATGCCTTGCTCATCACTTCCAGTGATGATCATATCATCAACATAAAGTAGTAAAATAACTACTGAAGACCTTTCACTTTTCACAAACAAAGCAGTGTCAGTATAACATGAACGAAAATTCAAACTTATCATAACATTACCAAATCTATCATGTCAAGCCTTTGGGGCTTGTTTTAAACCATATAATGCCTTCTTAAGTTTGAGAATTTTATCTTTACCAATACACACTCTTGGAGGAGGATCCATATAAACTTCTTCATTTAATTCGCCATTTAGGAAATCATTCTTAATATCTAGTTGATAGATGAGTCATTTTTTGACTGATGCCACGGCAATAAGAGTCCTAACACTGGTCATCCTAGCTACGGGTGCAAAAGTTTCTTCATAATCTATATCGTATTCCTGAGCATATCCTTTTGCTACTAATCAGGCTTTATAGCGTTCTAATGAACCATCACTTTTAGTTTTAATTTTGAAGACCCATCTACATTCAATCGATCTCTTTCCAGTGGGTAATGAAGTTATTTCCTAAGTTTTTGCCTTTTCAAGGGCACTAAGTTCTAAGTTCATGGCTTCAACCCATTGGGGAATGTTTTTGGCTTCATTATAATGTGAAGGTTCATGAAATGAGTGTAATGCAATTAGACATGCTCTATATCTTGGAGTTAGAGATTCATAGGAAACAAACCTATTAGGAGGATTGGAGATTCGGCCGAATCTCCTTAAAGAAGTTTCTTCTATGTTGGACCCTTGAGAGTATTTTTCTAAGGCGCTCATTTGAGCTTGTTGACCACGCCTAACATAGGTTTGGATTGGTCTATCACTTTCATCTTCAATATTGTCAAGAGGAACATCCTCTAGGTCATTCAACGACTCATTAGAGATTTTCTCTTCTTGAGGAGTCTCATCTTCTTGGGAAAGAAGATCAAATAAGAAAGCATATTCACTTTCGTCAATATCTTTAGTTTTCATAAAACCATTTTCATTTTCCAAAAAGGTTACATCTTTGGATACATAGAGTTTGTTATTTTTTAAGTCAAAACATCTAAAACCCTTTTGATTTTCTCCATATCCTAAGAAAACACATTCAATAGCTTTAGAAGATAATTTGTCTCTTTTATGAGTAAGGACAAAACATTTACACCTGAAAATTCTTAATCTATTGAAATCGAGTGTTCTTTCAAATAGTTTTTCATATGGAGATGTATTTTGTAAGGATGAAGATATCATTCTATTTATCAAGTAAGTTGAGGTTAAGGCCGCTTCGGCCCAAAAACTCTTTGGAATTTCTTTGGAAATAAGGAGTGTCCTAGTGGTTTCCATGATGTGTCTATGCTTTCTTTCGGCTAAACCATTTTGTTGAGGAGTCCTAGGACACGATCTTTGATGACAAATTCCATTTATTTCTAAATATTTTTGAAATTCATTTGATAGATATTCTCCACCTGAATCAGATCTAAGAGTAGAGATATTATTTGAAAATTGATTTTTGACTATCATATGAAATTTTTTGAAGAAGTCAAAGACTTCGGATTTTAAATTGAGAAAGTA
Source organism: Nuphar pumila (assembly GCF_984573655.1). Taxonomy (NCBI): domain Eukaryota; kingdom Viridiplantae; phylum Streptophyta; class Magnoliopsida; order Nymphaeales; family Nymphaeaceae; genus Nuphar; species Nuphar pumila. The sequence continues at coordinate 101,155,048 of NC_143255.1, read as the reverse complement.
GATCCACACATATCTAGTGTAGTCATCAATGAAAGTAACATAATAGGAGTATCCTCCTTTAGACATGACCGGGGAAGGACCCCAAACGTCGGAATAGACTAACTCAAAGGGTCTTTTGGACACAAAGGTTCAATTTGGAAACGGGGTGGATTTCATTTTGCCAAAAATACAACTCTTGCAAACAAAATGTTTCTCATTACAAAATTTCTTTCCAAATGGAAAGGAGTACATTTTTTAGAAGCTAGGATGTCCAAGTCTTTGATGCCAAATTTCAATATTTTTATCTTGGACATGGTTACAAAAAGAGTTGGTGGGAAGTTTCAAGTTGCTCATGTAATAGAGATCTCCCTTCCTATGGCCTTGCCCAATCTGCTTCCCGGACCGGAGATCCTGTATAGAGCAATTTGTAGTTGAGAAGGAGATTTCACATCCATGATCACATATTTGAGCAACAGAGAGGAGATTTAGATTAAGTTGAGGTACCACTCTCACGTTTGGCACAAGGAAATCTTTAGAAAAATTTAAGGTTCCAAAACTTTTTACTTGTAAAGATGTACCATCGGCGGTTGAAACATAGGAGTTTTTAGAGTTATTACACAAATCGGAAAGCTCATTTTCAAGAGGAGTCATATGAAAGGAAGCTCCAGAATCAAGGATCCAAGAAGACATACCTGGAGGAGAGGAAGAAGCTATGGCGGCACCCGAGGTTGATGGAATCTTGAGTAGAGTTTGTAGTGCTTCCGATAGTTGGGCAAGAGAAAAAGACTCCTTCCCTTTGATAGTTTCCTCCTTCTTTTGAGTAGCTTCTTCAACGGAGGCAACCTTGTTTTTAGGTGCTTCATTCAACTTAGGGCAATTAGGTCTTATGTGACCCGATTCTTGGCAATGATGGCAAATGACTTTTCTATAGTTGCCATTATAATTATTTTGCCTTCCAAAGTGTGGAGGCTTATAGGTTTTTACATGATTGTCGGGTTTAGATACGGCCAAAACATCATCTCCTCCTTTAATCATGGCAAGACAAGTTTCTTCTTGACATATTTCGTCTATGACATCTTCCAAGGGAAGAGGCTTAGATCTATGAAGAAGGGAAGATCTAACTTGTTCATATTCGGGCCTAAGCTCGTGTAGAAATTGGAAAAAGTGTTTTTTTTTCATTTGTTCTCTTCTTAGTTCCACATCCACACTAGAAACCCACTTTGGTTCTTGTAGAGATAACTCATCCCATAAGGGTCCAAGAGTCCTATAGTAGTCTCTTACACTCATTTCTCCTTGCTTGATAGTCCAGATTTTTTCTTGAAGAAAGAATTGACGAGCAAGGTTTTTTTGAGTAAACATACCTTTCATAAAGAACCATGCTTCATTAGCCATTCAAAACTTAGCAATGTTGGCGCAAATCTTGAGCTCCACATTGTTCATGAACCAAGCAAGAATCTTCGCATGCTTACTTTCCCAATCTTCCACTTTAGATTGGTGATCTTCAATGGCCTTCATGCGAGCATTTTCTTCAAGAGCTTTCTCTTGATCACCATCCATCTTAGTGAGTTGGAGTTGTGGTTCCGGAATGGTGCCCATAACATATCCCCAAAGTTTTTTACCTTTGAGGTTGTTCTCCATGGCGGCGGCCCACATCATGTAGTTGGAGCCATTGAGCTTGAAGGAGAGATCAATCTTTTGTTCCCCTTCCATTTAATCACTCACAAGAGAACAAACGAAGAGAGATACAAAAAACAATAATATAACTATTCAACTAGCTATATTAAGAAGAAGAGCATACACAAGGCTCTGATACCATGTAATGAAATATGCAGAAAAACTAAGAGTGCATTAAGCACTTACAACATTCACTAATGAACAAACAAAAGGGCTAACACCCAAACCCACAAGAGACAACACAACATAAAAATATAAAAGTCTCTTATTGAAAAAGAGAGAGAGCTCTCAAGAGTGAAGAATACAAGAGGGGTTCACCCCTATATATACACAAATGAAGGAGAGGGGGGATGGCCATAAGGCCTTAAAAGGAGAGCCACCTAGGGGCTCCCCATGTAGTCGTTGGGAGCCCCCAACGGTCACAAATGTGACCATTGGGGGGCCCATCGACTTCATGGTGGGGCCCATTTTGTGTGAGCAAAAAACATAAAAATAAAAAATATAAATTACAAAAATTAAAGGGGAAAATAAATGAAGAATAACAAGTACCCCTATCGGGTACTTGTGAAATGACTAAAATACCCCTATCGGGTATTTTAGACAATTACATATATATATATAAACATATATATATATATATATATATATATGAATTACATGTATTTTAACAAAAGCATCATGTATTTTTGTCGGTATGCGATTGCATGAGTGTTCACATGTGTTAGTTCTAAATGATTCATGAATGAAAGCATGCATTTGGCATGAACATGTGAGCCTATTCATATGAATATTATTATTTCATGCACATCTCTAAATTGACATTCAGGATTGTGCATCGAAAGGCATGTGATATGAAAAGAATGCATTGGCATGTTCCTTAAGATTTTTGTATATGAATGCATAGATGATCAAGATGGATCATCATAGGCTGTGGAAGCCTTGAGCTGGTGTGCTCCTTGTTTTACTTGTATATGCATTGCAAAGATCTCATTTGACATTGTGGTTCTAATTGCACTGTTCTATTAATGCCACAGGTGGACCGTGAAGAGCTTCACATGTGGATATGCAACTTATGTTATTAATTTTTCATGGAGAATTGCAAATAATGGAAATTGATATTAATAACAAGATAAATAAAGAGAACAATATAATTTACGTTCTTTTGATGTTCCTTCTACGGAAAGGTAATATTGGGCTTATCAGTTTTAGGGAACCGTGAGGATATTAAAACTCTGTGTGCATTATTATGCTCCTGAACCCGATATTGAGGTTCTTCTCCTGGCCACGGTTTTAGGGAGAATCCGACACTTTACGTGGGGTGGTGTGTAGACATAACTGTTGTTTTGGTATACCAAGAAAGTGACACTTGTGGATTTGGATGTCCCTGGTGTCCCCGACATTAGATTTGGATGTTTAATGTTCCGAAAGTTGTTTCAGTCGAGGGCTAAGTTTGAAACTCAATAATAAAATACAAATTGTGTGTTAAGCTACCTTGAGAACCTAACTTGACCTTAGGGATTTTACCCGTTTAGAGTATCCGCGGGTAACGATAATTAAAAAGAGGAACTTAAATTGTGTGCATTTAATAGGGACATGCATATGAAAAAAAAACTCTGATAAAAGATAATAATTTATTCATGCATTGCACTGAAATCATGCATATTCTTGCTATGCATTAGATGATACATATTTACTTGTTCTCTTAATTGTGATATATTGTTCCCTTAATTGTGATATATTAGTGAATGCATGATGTTTGTTCTCTAATACATATAACATGTCTGTATTGTTTAAATTGTGATCTCTGTTATTTATTAAATTGTTCTCTCGTGTTTATTAATTGTTCTTTATTGCATAAATAGTTAATTGAGTTATGATTTTGTTATAATTACATCTTTTTAAAATATTACATGAATCTTATGTATGTTCTTTTTACTTATTTTTTTCATTAGAAGGATTCGTACACATAATTTTTTGGATTTTGACACTCCTATTTTTGTGTTTTTCGCAGCCTCAGACGCCTAGTGAGGCGACTTGCTTTGAGAGGAGCTATGAAAGGACCACACAATTGCTTGATAGATTCTTTTGGACAGTGTGGCTCTTCCTTTTGTATTATTTATGTTCTTTTTGCTTTATTTATTTTTATTTGCTTATGTCTCAGACTCTATGCATTTGAATAAATAAAATTTGGTTTGAAAGATGAGTATAAGATCCCTTCTGGTGGTGTTTGTGTGTAACTGTAAAGGCCTCGGGTCTCTGGTAATGTTTCCGCACTTGATTTTTTTTTTGCCATTTTTCATGGGTACGAGTTGGGGTCGTTACAGGTTTGGTATCAGAGCCCACCACAAAATTTTATATTCTATCTTTTTTTACTAAAAGTCTATGTTGGTAATTGAACCCTGTCCAAGAAGGTCAGCAAGTCGTGCCTCGTGCTCAAGAACAGTTTCCTTCACTGATAAGGCTATAAGGTACTCTTGTGAAAGTATGTGAATTTCTTATGTATTTATGGTTTAATTCTTAATTTTTGCAATATGAATTAAGAAATTGTGATGTGCCTGTATAATTGTATTTATGGTAAGCGTACGGGATCAATCTTAAGATGGTAGGATCGATCAGGGTATGACTTTCAAAAGTTTTTATATTTTAGATTTATACCCACACTTATTTGTTATGTTCTAATTTCGTGGATGAAATTCTTTTAAGGGGGTAGGGATGTAATATCGCGTATTTTCACACTTAGTCATTTTGAGATTTTAAAAAATTTGACTAAGTATAGAAGAATAATCGTTTGATTCTCGATTGTAGGCCGATGCTTTGGAGTCTGGGCTTAGTTCAGGTCTCATTGTCAAGGCCTAAATGAGCCAATTAAAAGTTGATAAAAAGTTTTATATTCGACGTGTAAATTCAAGCGAAATTTGGGTTATTTTTCGGTGAATTTCGGAAGCAAAATTCGAGTTATACATCGTTGGATGCGTCTCAAAATTTTGAGCATAACGGTATTTTATTTTCCTTGATTCGGGTTACGGTTGGCCTGAAAATCACATTTTTAAAAAAATTGAGCAGTTTGTCAGTTCAGATCCGGATTTGGATCGGACCGGATCTGATGGATTTGATCAAAATTAATATGGATTTTGGACTCTATCCAAGACCCATAGTAATCTGGATTTGATCCAGCTCAAGATTCATTTGGATTTTTTAGATAGATTTAGATCTTGGATCCACATCAAAATCCAAATCCATGCCCAACAAATTTTTTTCCAACTTTAAATTCGTTAGAAACCTTTAAATTGGAGTTAATTAATGTTAAGAAGCCTCCCAAGTTAATATGGTAATTTTTGGAAGCTTATGAAAATTTATTTATTATTTAATATAAAATAATTAATTAATTAAATTTCAAAAAAATAATTTGATATTTATTTAGGACTCTTAGTTGAGCCCTTAAACACACCTAAAAGCATCTAAGAAGGTTTTAAAAAGCCTATTAAAATAAAACTTTGATATTCCTGCTATGCATTAGATCATGCATATTTACTTGTTCTCTTAATTGTGATATATTGGTGAATGCATGATGTTTGTTCCCTAATACATATAACATGTCTATATTGCTAAAATTATGATCCATATTGTTTATTAAATTGTTCTCTCGTGCTTATTAATTGTTCTCTATTGCATAAATAGTTAATTGAATTATGAATTTGTTATAATTGCATTCCTCTAAAATATTGCATGAATCTTATGTATGTTCTTTTTACTTATTTGTTTCATTAGATAGATTTGTATACAGAATTTTTTAGATTCTGATACTTCTACTTTTGTGTTTTTCGCACTCTCAGACGCCTAGTGAAGCGACTTGCTTTGAGAGGAGCTACGAGGCTCTTTATTTTGCGTTATTTACGTTTTTTTTGCTTTATTTACATTTTATTTGCTTATGTCTCAGACTCTATGCATTTGAATAAATAAAGTTTGGTTTGGTTTTGTTTGAAAGATGAGTATAAGATCCCATGTGGTGGTGATTGTGTTTAACTGTAAAGGCCCCGGGTCTCTGAGAATGTTTTCGCATTTAAAAAAAAAATTTGCTACTTTTTCATGGGTACGAGTTGGGGTCGTTACATTTACGGTGCTACAAGTATCAGTGATTGGCAAATTCTGCTTTCTGTTGGTTTTTACATTATGTCCATATTTTTGGAGTGTATGATTTACATTTGTACCACCTTTTTCCTCAATACTTATTGGTTTTGTTTCATTCCTTAACAGGGTTCCAGCATGGGACAGTTCTTTAAGCAATACCTGGAAACAATCAAGTTGAATGATGTTCATGTATGTAATGGGTATTTCATTTAGACTTTTGTTCCTTTTTCTAGTATATAAGGTCTTACATCTGGTTTTTATGTTGGTGAAGGTTGATTGGAAATCTATGGATTTAAGTTACCTATGGGAGGTAAGGTTCTTCCTTTAACGTTATAAAGCACTATCTCTTTCTTTTAACCATTTGATAAACTATTGAGTTGATAACTGCAGGATAATTTTCTGAAGCATTTTGCTTCAATCGTATCAAAAGCCACACCCGTCCATGGAACTGATGTTGTCTTGAAGGCATACAACATTGATGGTGATGTCCGGATCCAATATAACGACCAGAGGGAATTTGGACAAATTGCACGCCAATTTGGAATTTTTGAAGAATGGAAGGCAATTATGCTTACTTTTCATTTTGAACCATTTCTTCTTCAGCACTCTATCAGCTTTTATAAGTATAGATAATAAATATCTTAAAATGAGATACAACTTATAATCGTTATAAAATCTCAATCTGGTGTTGTAAGTTAGCTTTAAAATAGTATTATATGCTATGTAGTCCTTGAGATATTTGATAGTACAAAAGTTCCCATGATCAGTCCTGACTGACGATTGGACACACTTTGGTGGGACAGCCCCTCATTGTAAATGAGGCTTCACAGAGAAACATGAAACTACTTTTCAGATAAATAGTGTGTGTGTGTGTAATGTCATAGACGGCAATGTGCGTACTGCGTTAATTTTGTTTTTAGACGTCACATTCTCATTTCATGAACTTTGATTCCAGAACATTTTTGGGCATATTTTTAATATTGAAGTTGTGTTTCTTCCCTGTGGTCAGTGCTACTCATGTGCACTCTCCTGCTATGCATAGCTATACCATGTATTCATTTGGTTGCTTTGTTGAGGTTTGCAATATCAAAATGCCCTTTTGGGTGACATCTCAGGTCACTGCTTTTGTGACTAGGGATGCAAATGGACTGGGTTTGGTTGGATTTGCAATCCAAATATGACACTTTTTTCTTGGATAAAGATCTAAATGTAGGATCCTTTTGTGTATTTGGATTGGATTCAAATTGATGTTTTCTATTGGATCTATGATCAGGTCTGGATAAAATCCAATCCGTTTCTGCCTTGTACATGCAAAACCCTCATTCTTGACCATTTTTTACCAGATACAATACCGCCAAATTAATTTTGGATATGCATTCAATCCCAGTACTTTGGTCTAAACCTATGTCACATAGGTGTAGGTGCGGCGATGCGGCACTTTAAAAAAACTTGGGTGCGGGGGTGCGGGAGTGTATATATATATATATATATATATATATATATATATATATATATATATATATATATATCACCACCTTTCATATTTTTTTTATTGTGGGTCCAAAATGGACAGTTATGACCCTGGGTGACCGGGTGCTGCACCCGCAACTGAGTCGAGTCGACGCGGGTGCGGCACCCTTTTGGCCGAATCCCTGTGACATTGGTCTAAACCATGTTGATATCCATACCTACTGCTTAAAGTTGGATCCAGAGTTGCATCAACCCTGATCTGGCTCCAATGCAACATGTTTTCACCTCTACTTGTGATCACAGACTTTTGGAGCATACTGAAAAATAAACTTGGTTGGGCGTGCTGTCTAAAATTTCAGTAGTATGGTTGATTGTTTGGCATTTAGATTCTCTGGCAAGTTCTCATTAAAAAACAGAAGTTCTTTCTCTCTCTCTCTCTCTTAAAGAGAAGTATAAAGGAAGCTCTTATGGACTAGTTCTTTTATTACTTTCAGGATGGAATACCAAGAACTGCATATAAAGGAGTTGTGGTATTTAGATGGCAGACATCAAGACGTATATTTCTTGTAGGTCCAGATTCTCTTCGGCAATTTGGGATTCAAAACATGTGATTCTGAAACCGGTGAGCCTTCTGGCATTTCTGTGAATTTTATGTTGTGTGAACTTCAGGTTCTGTCAAGCATCAATACAGTTCTAGCCTTTGATAGCTTTCTGTAGATGCAAAATTTACAGAAGATTGAAAATGCCTAAGCAATTTTGTTACTGTAGAATAAAAAAAGTTTCTGTGGGAACCTTAATTCTTATGAAAAGGTTCCTGAACGAACTATTGTACAACAAGACATCAGCTACCTAAACATGATCTAATCAGTATAATCATTCAAACGATTTTATGCCATAGAAAGGGCTGCTCAAGCAAGGAATGGATCTGTAACTTGAACTTTGTGCAAGTAATAGATTCTTCTACCAGAGCTCCAGACAAGAGTAAGGTATTGTAGTAGACAACTGAACAATTAACATTTGGGAATACAATCATTTTCACATTCATGCACTTGCATGTATCCAATTACTTGACAATTTCAACACTAGAAGACTTGGATTAACATGGGGAGTTTCATTTTGCATATAATATCGAGTGTCACATAGTCAGGATGTATTGTCTTAACAGAGATTATAACATCATCAACAAATCTAGTGCCGCTATATGTGGCTGGCCTTGCAATTTCATTTATTTCTAAGACTAGAAAACAGAACCAGTCCACACTCCTTTACATTGCTTTTTTCCAAACTTTCGTTGGTCTTTCTCTTCTCTGGTTCATGTTATAAAATTTTAACTCATCCTTTTGGATAAATGTTGTATATATTGATTTTGAGAGATAGGTGAGGATAGAGTAAGCCTTTTGAAGGAGAAAAAGAGAAAAAGGAAGATATGGAAGGTTTAGATCAGTAGATGTTCGGTCAGCAGGAGGGTCGATGAACATGCTGAAGCAAGGGGTAACCCTGTGCTTTGAAGCAGAAAACTTAAACTTTTCTCTTTCGAGGTTTTGTAAATTTCTGCAGGTTATGTTCTCGTTGCTGACCTAGAACTGAAGTAGAGCAGTTAATACAACTGAATCAAGGAGATTACTTTCAAATGTAGAAGCCTGGGGTTCATTTTGAGGACGAACCCCTAGCTTTGTTTCCATGTAATGAAGAACCACAGAAGAAACGTAGTAGCTATTATTCATTGAACGCCAACAACGAGCATATATTCCCGTTTACAACTACAATGTAAAATGACAGTGAATGCAGATTGACTAAAATGTCCTAAAGGAAAAACTCTAATAAGCATACATTGATATAAGTCAAAAGGGACTGAAATTCTTATGTGATATATATATATATATATATATATATATATATATATATATATATATATATTGGAATTAGAATATACATGTGAAAAGAATGATGATTGAGAGTATAGTTTGGTGGGTTAAACGACTCCAAGAAGTATCTCAGGTGAAAAATCTGAAATTTCAGGGTTTGGGAGTGAGCATTGAGAGTAATTTGTGATGGTGCTTTGCTTATTTCCTGTCTATTTTAACTTACTGAGGCCACTTAAAAACAGGAATCCACATTGCATATGAAACTAAACTGGTGCTCAAGCTGGTTCGTGGTGACGGTTGAGACTTCACATGTGATCAGAGCTTAGAATTCACAGATACAGGATCCGTGTCTATTTTCTGTAGCATTTGTATGATGCAAACTGTCGTGTCACCGTTTGCATCAGTTGTCTCAATCACAATTCTTTTGAGACTTTCACTGTCTGAAACTACTGGTACATCATTGTAAGTAGTAGGCGAGCAAAATCCACTGTTCAGTTTTGTGATACAGATTCGTGTGTGAATAGGGATTGAATATCAATCTTCCTATAGAATGATACGAAGCTCCTTTCTTGTCCAATTAAGATATACCATTTTTTCACTTGTGTTTCGTTGTTCTTGTCTTACTATGAAAATGTGGGACATTTTTATGAAGAGAAAAGAATGCATCATATAATTTAACCACAGAGGTACGCCACTATTGCTTAGTTTTGAAATATCCAATAACTGAGAGCTAGATTAATCCCTTTGGTTGGACCAGCATGGTCAATTTGATGTCACAATAAAAGGTTTGAGTTAAATATGGCGATTAGCACCGTTTCTCTGGTAATATTACTGTTTAGCAGCCGAATTTCAGTCTTAGTTGATGGTTCTCGGGTTTGGGTGAAGTGGGTGGGGGAAGGGGATATTAGGTCAGCTTGACATTGGGTCCGGATCCAGTCCAGCACCTCATAATTGGATCTGGATCTAGACTCACCCATTTATGTTCAAGGTCCAACCCTCGACACCTCTACTTTGAAAGAAATTGATATATTCCCCATTACATGTTTGGTTGTCATATTCGAAGGTATCACATAGCCTATTCTGCAGCATATTGTCTACTACTAGGATTGCCCACGATTCTGTGCTGAACCCGGTCAAGTCTGGAGAGAGATCTGATTCTAAGGTACTCTTGTTGAACAGAGGTACTGGTCTGAATGGACGTGGCCTAGGCGGCTCCAGGTTGAGGTTATACCCAAGTTTAACCATGTAAAGCTCTTGCTTATTTCATTTACGGGGTTATTGTGGTTCTAGGTCCAACTAGTATCAGAGCATGCATGACCCTAACATATAAGCTTATTGGATCTGCTTGGGTGATGGGGTCCAGGAGAGATTGACGCTCTGCCGTATGACCCACTCTCAAGCTGTTAAAACCCCTCAGCTGCCCCTTTTGCTCACCAGGGAGCCTGCTGCTTTGGCCTTAAGGCAAGGGACATGCACTTCGAGTATTGAACTCAAGACATCCTAGAATCAGCAGGGCTGCAAATCAGAAGAGATAATTTTAAAATCTCTTTTAACTTAGCATCTTGTAACATATTGTGTATTTTGTAACATATTGTGAAAACCTACTTGGTTTCAAATCGGAGTGTCAATGGGCCAGGTATGACCTGATCTCGGCCCATACCAGATCCATTAGGGGCTTGGTAACAAAGGAAGGGCTTCAATTAACTATCCAGGTGAGATCTGGATAGCATACATACCACGTATGGTTTATAAAATTTTATGCCCATGGGTTCGACCCAAATTTCAATTAAGATCTGCAATTTTCAAATGTAAAAACTATAAAAAAAATGTTATTTTACCGGGAACAGACCAAGTCTGGTTTACATAATTTTATTGGACCCAGATATGGTTTTTCTTATGAAGGATCTGGTTGGAACCCAGTCCAGCACCTCCTAATCGGGTCTGGGTCTAGACTCACCCATTTATGTCCGAGGTCCAACCCGTTGACACCTCTATTTTCAAAGAAATTGATATATTTCCCACTGTATGCTTTGTTGACCTATTTGAAGGAATCACATCCAATCAGATTTGGCACCCTATTTCAATCACATCTTGAGCAGAAATGCATAAAGGTAGACCAAAGCGCATACAAAGTGTTTCTGCGTGCACGCTTGCACATACAACACACATGCTCTCATTAAGGTTGTATTACTGATTTTGATCCAGAGTTTCTTATTTAGGTGAATTATTTCTATGGGTAGTTTGATGCATTTTCCTAAAAAGCCTTTTAATTTTTTATATTCATCCCATGTTCAAAATCACAAGTTAATATCGGAATGTAAAAAGACCTTTTTACCTTTCACACATAAGATATGTGACTTTTTTTGCAGAATAATCCTTGTTCTCATATTTGTATCTCTCTGATCATATGTCAAAAACTTATGTTTTTATAATCGTTGAAAAGCTGAGACGCAGGTCTATTATTTTCGTGTTTTGAGTCAGAACCGAAAACCCCTTTAGGGTTTGTGTTTTTGAGTTCCAAAACCGAAATATAAATGTATACCCACCCTTTAGGTTGCACATTTTTCATTATTTTTATGCTATTTTCTACCTACCTGCACCAAAAATCTAAAAAAATAATAAAATAAAAGAAGCAGATCGAGACGTTAGCTTTCCACTGCCATCAAGATCACCTTGATCTGATGAGCGATTGAAGATATATATCATTTGAAAGATAAATTGTTCTTCCTAAACATGCAAACAACGAACATAGGTGAGGATGAAGAAGTCCACTTAAAATGATGTCTGCATGTTTTTCTTTTGCGAACTTCACGAAGTTCATATAAAATTATATGCGATTTTTTTTCTATTAAACTTGAATAAAATGAGAAAATTTGCATATATCTTATGCAAGGATGAGGAGGTTCGCATATATTTTATGCGAATATGAAAAAGTCCTCATATATTTTATATGAGAATGAAAAAGTTCACATATATTTTATGTGTGGACGAGGATGTCTACATATATTTTATGCGAGGATGAGAAAGTGTACATATATTTTATGCAAGGATGAGAAAGTTTGCATATATTTGACGAGGAAGACCACACAAAGTATGCATAAAATAAATGCAAACCCCTTTATCCTCACATAAAATATATGCAAACCTCTTCATCCTTGCAAATATTGATATTTTTTTCCTATATTTTATGTGAACTTTGTGAGGGAAAAAACGTGTGAATTTACCATTTAGTCAGAAGGTACGATATAGTCAAAAAGTCTATCTTTCAAAGAACGTTTCTTCCAAACTACTCATCAGATCAAGGTGAATTTGGTGGCATTGAAAAGCTAACACATCAATCTATCTGCCTTAGATTTTCAATATAGGTGGCCAAAAAATAACATAGAATAACTGGACTTGATATAACCATGCATATTTAGCTTCATTTTTTAGAACGTTGTCAGGGATGTATCTAAACACCCGTTCATCATTTTCCTTATTGGGAAGGTATTTTTGTCTAGTTTTTTTTTATGTTTTTCTAAAATCCTTTATCTTTTGAGTCAAAAACCTCCTCTGCAAGATAGACTGTTCAATCGTTTTAGTTTGCAGAGCATGTTTCTATTCTAGTTTTAGAACTCATAAACAAGAATTCTAGAGGTGCTTTTGGTTCTTTCTCAAAACAGAAAAATTATAGGCTTGTGTCTCAGCTTCCTAATGACTTTAACAACACAAGTTTTTTATGTTAGATCAAAGATATATAGATCTGATAACAAAGACTGTTTTGCAGAAAATAGTCATATATTTGAAAATTAGATATTTGTGATTTTTGAACATGAGGAGAAAACAATCACATACTTAAGAAATTCACATATATTTAGGAAGTCTGCATGTACAAAGGGTTAAAAAGACTTTTGAAAATCGGATATTTGTGATTTTAAACATAGAGAAAATAGTGAAAATTGTGAGGCATTTTAGAAAATGCATCATTTTTGCCGTACAATAAGTTTTTGTTATTTCTATCTGATTTCACCCCTAATCCTGTAAATTTGGTCTTGTTTTTTCTTTTTGTTTTTCTCTAATTTTGATTACTTTTTATGTCGGTTGGCTTGTGTCTTGAACTATCAAACTATATTAACAATTCTTGGCTCTGTACATAAAACCTGTACAATTTTTTTTGAAAGGCAAGCTGGGGTTAGGCAAACCCCTACCAGTTATACAAAGATACCATTTGGGATTTGAACTTGCAACGCCTCAACACAAGGTGACGTGCACTAGCTGCTCCCAGCAGACAAGTGGAGCCTTAGTTTGCAAAATCCATACAGTTTTGTTTTATCAACTATGGACTCATTTAACTGGTGGGGACCTGCCTAACCCTAGTGGTACGTTGAATAGTAACTGGTGGGGGTCTAAATAACCCCAGCTTGCCTATAAAAAAATAATAATTATGGACTCATTTTAAAAGTCGGCTTAAGGAATAAAGGATAAGAATCACGCAGAGCAGATCAAGTGATCGGGCCCAAGTATTTTACAGAGTAAAACGTAGTGATTTTTTATGTTTTGTGTTTAATATAGAAAATCACTGATAGTGTAGCGATTTTCTGTGTTTGTGTTTTAGTTCTTTCTAAAGTACTTGGACCCATCACCTAGCCAAGTTTTAAGAACCGCTTTGCAACTTTTAAATCCATTTAAGCATACCGAATTTTCAAACGAGGACAAGGTGATCTCTTGCTGGCGGTGGACAGCTTTAGAAAGGTGGTCAAATCATTTGTTATTGAATGTGTTAAAAAATAAACTATTAAAGAAATGATGTTGGACCAAATTTTTTTTCTTATACATTTCCTTTTTCTGATTAAGAATTGGATAGTACGATGTATTGGAGATAGGATCATCTTGTTAAAAGTTCCATTTATCTAGTAGTACTTGGCAGTGTAGGTGCTCTCCGAAGTCTGCTTTCATTAAAAAAAATCTAAAAACACGGCTAACTATATATATATATATATATATATATATATATATATATATATATATATATATACTACAAAAACAATTTATTTTTTGAAATGCCTTATAATTTTTGAAATATGCCTCACGTCCAAAATCGCAAATAGCCAACTTTGTTAGGACCTTTTAGCCCTTCATATGTGCAAAACTCACTAAGTTTGTGCGATATATCGCTTTGCTCATCGAGTATCATAAACTCTCACTTAAATAGATGTTCACACATTTTTTTGCGGACATCACAAAGTTCACATAATCATATTTGCGATCATCTTGTTAAACCCAAATCTTGAAACTTCGCAAATGTCTGACTAAGTTTACATAAAAAAATGTGTGAACCTCCTATTAGACTGAACCTCATAACCTCAGAAATATCTTACTTAAGCTGCATGTGCCTTACGAAATTTGCATTAAAATATTTGTGAACCTAGTAACTTTACAAATATTGGACTAAAGTCACATATATATTTTTTGAAATGAGAACACTGAGGGGTTACCACAAATTTATATTAAATAATAATGCATTTACAAAAGATCTCCCTTAGGGAGTAGCCAATCCGTTGAGTTGTCTTTCCAATTCAAATTATTAAAGAATCGAAAGCATGAAAAGAACATAGCCTATGGCCATCAGAAGGCCTTTAAATAAAACATTCTTACATAAAAAAAATTTGATCAAAGTAAGCACTAGGATTGATGAATGGCGTCCCTTGACAGCTCTCCTCACGGTACTGCACCACGTTTGGTCGGAAATCATGCACATATGTGTTCCTTATTGAAGTGATGATAATAAAGGCAAACAATCTCCTTCAACGAAATTTGAGGTTGAAGCTCTCTTCATCCCTCCTAAGCAAAAAAAATGTATCTCTGTTGTAGATGGCAAATGAGAGAAGATCCCACCCTCTATAGGTACAAGATGCAAAACTGATCACATGAATACTAGGTTTAGGTAGCCAATAATTATCAACTATCAATATGTTTTTACACAGTGATGTAAATTTTTTCTAAGTAACCGTCTCTCTATCCAGCAAATTGTTCACTGCAAGATGCCCAAACCAGTTTAGTAATTGCAGATCTCACCAGGAGCCCTCCCCCATGATAAGATGTGTTCCTCAATTTTCAAATATTTTAGTAAACTATATGCTAGTTGCATATATGATACTGAATTTGAGATACTGTACGAACCACTTTTTAGTAACAAGGAGATCTACAAATATGTGACTATTTGTGCAAATATTTGGCATACAAACTTGCATAATATCACATGCTTGTTTAATCATATATAAACTCATTTTTATTTATTTTATTTTTTTCGTTGGCATATGGAAAGAATCATACACAAATATTTGACATGTTTGTCGAATAATATAAACCCACAACATTGTTCCGCTCCCCTTATATCGAAACTAAGTTGCTTTTAGGTGCATTCTGATAAGGTTGCGGTATCATCCTTCTCATCAACTTTTTCGATTAGGTTAAAAGGTGAGTTTTATATAATCTATATATACAATCTGAAAGTGTTGTAGGATCGATGCAATGAGCACTAGAGGGGGGGGTGAATAGTACTTTTAATCCTCGTCTTTGAAATTTGAAGGAATTTGAATACTGCAAAGTAATCACACACAAAGAACAAAAGAATTTTATCCTGGTTCGGTCTTCCAGACCTATATTCAGTCTCCAAGCAAAACCCGCTTGAGATTTCCACTATCACACTTGTGTCACCAC
The DNA here is from genome assembly GCF_984573655.1 of Nuphar pumila. NCBI lineage: Eukaryota > Viridiplantae > Streptophyta > Magnoliopsida > Nymphaeales > Nymphaeaceae > Nuphar > Nuphar pumila. Next base: position 101,139,233 of record NC_143255.1, on the reverse strand, counting down.
AAGAACAAACATACCAAAACTGGTCCCACTTTCAGCAACAACCCTGCTGAAAGTAAACACCTCTTTTAAACCAAGGAAAACTTTTTCCTTTTACGAAAAAAAAAAATAATCAACTTACAAACCACTTACGAGCCTTTCTTATGAATGCAAATACAGTGAAATAGGCTTCTAAGGTTGCTGAAATACTCAACTCACAATTTTACTGACTCACAAAAGGAATCAGAGTGAAAACCAGAGTGAAAATACTCAGTGAGTGAGACAAAGAATATTTGAATGAATAGGAGTCAAAAACATTTTGATCTTTTAAATCAATGTAATTCGATTCAATTTGATTGTTTTGAGTGTAGATCACACTTATAGCTAAGGAATTTCATACGTTGGAGGTACAAAAGGGTGTCAAAATGGTCAGTTTTGAACAATCAAATCATTTAAAAAATTGAAAAGATGCACCTTTAAAAGTTTCAAAAAACAACTATATTAGTTGATTGGAATAGTTATTAGTCAACTAAAATCAAATATTAGCGGACTGTCAGTTAAATTCAGTCGAGTACTGTGTCTAGCCTAACAAATTTAAATTTTGGTTTTTGAAACTTAGTCAACTAAAGAAAAGTTAGTCGACTGATGAAAATCATTAGTAGACTGAAAAAACTTTCAGTTGACTCTGCTAAATTTTTCAAAAATCAAACATTCTGTCTGGTCGACTAAGAGTCAATTAATCGACTAATCAGAAAGTTGACGTTTTGCTTTGAAAAACTAGCGTAAAAAAGTTAGTTGACTGATGAGTCTATTGGTCGACTGATAAATGAGAAAATGTGAGTAAAGAGTTTTCTAAAAAAAAATCGTTAAGGGTTCTTTTAGAAAAGTTTTTCTTAAGTATTTTTATGTAAAATGCAAGTAAGATATGCAATCAAAGTAAGGCTCTTACAAGAATCTAAGATTTTTAAAGAAATTTACATTTACACACTTGTCTTCATAGATTCTTCAACGAATTCTTCAATTTTTATCCTCTTGCTTTATTGCCTTAACTGAAATTCAGTTATTCTACTTGTTCATCATCAAAATCTTGTACTTGAAGTGTCGTGTACAACTTCTTTGTCTTAACAATCTCCTCCTTTTTGATGATGACAAACTAATCACAGATAGAACATTGATAAACAGATAGAGAATTTACTTGCCTTATCAATATGTTGTCAAAACATAAGAAGTTAGCATATATATCACATCTGCATATTGATTGCCATATATCACACATTGTGCACATGCATATTGTTTTTCTTCTCCTGCACATGCATATTGTTTTTCTTCTCCCCATATATTACATATTGTTGTTCTTCTCCCCCTTTGTCATGATCAAAAGGAGTAGGTGGGGTCAAAGTATAAGCAAAATGCAAATACAAGTTCAAAATATTACAACCCAAAAAAAAAAGTTATTAAAGCAATATCAGTAAACAAAGTTCAAGAAAAAATGTTAGTCTTAAAAAATTTCAAGTAAAACAAAGATTTCAAAAAAAAATATATGTCTAATAATGAGCAAATGCCTAGTTCTCTTCTAATTCTTATAAAATCTTCATTTTTGAGTGGTTTAGTAAAGATGTCGACATGTTGTGCATTTGTGGGTATAAAATTTAAAGAAATAACACCTTTTAAAACATGATTTCATAAACAATGATGTCTCACCTCAATATGCTTAGTTCTTGAGTGCTGAACAGGATTTTTCGAAAGATTTATAGCACTAGTGTTATCACAATAAATTGTTGTTGTAGATTAATTCAAAACCAAATTCTCTTAAGGTTTGCTTCATTCATAGTACTTGTGAATATGTTAAACTAATCGCTATATATTCTGCTTTAGTAGTTGAAAATGATATTGAATTTTGTTTTTTACTAAACTAAGAGACTAAGGAATGTTCTAAGAAGTGACAAGTTCCACTAGTACTCTTGCGGTCAGATTTGCTTTCAGCAAAATCTGCATCACTATATGAAACTAAATCAAAGGAAGATGATTTTGGGTAAAATAATCCAAAGTCTGAAGTATCTTTCAAGTATCAAAGAATTTGTTTTACAGCAATTAAGTGAGATTCCTTCATATTAACTTCAAATTTAGCACACATATAAACACTAAACATTATATCAGGTCAACTAGCAGTTAAGTATAATAGAAATCCAATCATACCTCTGTAAAACTTAGTATCTATACTTTTACTATTTTCATCTTTGTTAAGAGAGGTAGTTGTGCTCATAAGATTTCTTCTTGACTTAGATGAGTCCATGCCAAATCTTTTAAGAAGTTCTTTTATATACTTGGCTTGGTTAATGAAGATTCTTTCTTCAGTTTGCTTTATTTGAAGTCCAATGAAGTAGTTCAATTCTCCTATCAAGCTCATTTCAAACTCTTCTTGCATAGCTTTAGCAAAATCTTTGCAAAAAAAATCATTAGTAGAACAAAAAATTATATCATCAACATAAACTTGCATAATAAGAATATCTGAATTTATATTTTTAATGAAAAGAGTGAAGTCTACCCGACTGAGGGAAAAAACAGATTTTTCTAGAAAACTTCATAGTCTTTCATATCATTCTCTTGGTGCTTGTTTGCGTTCGTACAAAGCTCTTTTTAATTTGTAGACTCTTTCTAAATATTTCTCATTATCAAAGCCTAGAGGTTGTTCTACATAAACTTCTTCATTGATGTATCTATTCAAACATACACTCTTAACATCAATTTGGTATAACTTAAAATTCATGTAGCTAGCAAAAGTAAGCATCATTCAAATTGACTCCAATTGAGCCACTAGTGCAAAGGTTTCATAAAAATCTATGCCTTCTTCTTGGTTATAGCCTTGTGCTACTAGCCTTTCTTTGTTTTAAATGACTTCGTCTTTCTCATCTAGCTTATTCCGAAAGACTCATCTCGTTCCAATTGCGGATGATCCTTTGGTCTATCAACTAGATCCCATACATCATTCCGAGTCAATTAGTTAAGTTTTTTAGACATGGCCAAAAGCCAAAATTCATCATCACAAGCTTCATTGATATTCTTTGATTTTATTTTTGATATGAAAGCAAAATTTGTAATATATTCTTCCAATTGTCTTTTAGTTTTGACATCACTCTTTATTTCTCTAATAATCTGCTTATGTGGATGATTAAGAAGTTCTTTCCAAACTGGTGGAAGATTTCGATGAATGTTTTCTTGTAAAGCGCTTTCTATCAAAGGTTCTTCTTGAGGTATAACTTATTCTTCTTCGCTTAGAGGTATAACCTGCTCATAATTCTCATCAAATATAATATGTAAAGACTCTTCAATGCAAGAAGTTCTTTTATTAAAACTACGATAAGCTTTGCTTCTAGAAAAATATCCAAGAAATATTGCTTCGTTTGATTTTGAATCAAACTTATCAAGATTATCTTTGATATTTAACAAGAAGCATTTACTATCAAAAAATTTGAAATATAAGATCTTTAGTATACGATCATAATATAATTCAAAACATGTTTTATGTAAAAATGATCGAATAAGAACGCAGTTTAAAACATAACATACTTTAAGGAGCTGCTCTAGGAAAAGAAAAGTTATGAGAAAGTCCATATAAATCACAAAACTTTAGAAAAGATTCATTTTCAAATTCTCCTCCATGATCACTATGCATAGTAATAATAGAGGTAGATTTTTCATTTGTAATTCTTCTACAGAGTTTAGAAAATTAAAAAAAAAAAATCATTTTTGCTTTTTAGAAAAATCACCCAAGTAAAATGAGAATAGTCATCTACTATAACAAAAACATATTTACTATCATTCAAACTTTGAATTCTAGATAGTCCAAATAGATCTAAATGTAAAAGTTTGAGAGGACAATTTGTTGAAACTATATCTTTTGCTTTAAAAGAACTCTTGATTTGTTTACTCATTCGGCAAACATCACATAAATGATTTTTTTATATGATATTCTAGGTAGGCCTCTAACAAGATCATTCTTGGATAACTTAGAAATTTGAAGTTAACATGCCCATGTCTCTTGTGCCATAACCATTGAATTTTATTTGAAGCAATAAGACATTTTTCATTGAAAGTGGGTAACTCATTTAGATAAAGTTCATATACATTATTCTTTCTCTTTCCTTTAAAGATGATTTTTTTAGAACAAGAATCAGAAATTTAGCATAAATCAAGTTCAAAAGAAACGAGAAAATCTTTGTCACATAATTGACTAATAGATAGTAAATTATGCATTAATCCATCTACTAAAAGAATATTTTTTATCAAGAGAAATTTTAGATTATCAATATTACCAATACCGATTACTTTTCCCTTACTATTGTCACCAAAGGTGACGATTTCTCCATTCTTACTTTGAAAGGTGAAAAATAACTCCGGCCTTCCAATCATATGTTTGGAATAACCGCTGTCCAAGATTCACTTGTTCCTTATTTTGTGTACCTATAACAAAATTGGAACATAAAGCATTTGACCCCTTTTTATTTTCGGGTCCATGAGAGTTAATCTTAGGAATCCATATCCATTTGGATTTTGGTTTTCTTTGAGAATAATTACTCTTTCTATCATAAAATGATTTATCATTTTTAGAAAGATAAGATGGATAATCATGTCTAGGCTTATATGCTTTGGAAGTACCATGATGTGATATGTTTCTACCATGATATTCATGTCTAGAAAACTGAGTTCTTTAAATCAATGATTGAGAATTTTGACTTTGATTCTTTACCGCATAATTTGGTCTATTTTGAGTATCAAAGAAGCTATATCCCAATTCAGTTTTGTTAACTGAGCATCTTTGAGAACCCAGAAGTCTTTTTAGATTTTCTTGACCTTTAGTGAACTTAGTCACTATAGAGAGAAGATCTTTAGATTTTTCTTTTAAACTAGACATTTCTTCTTGTAAGACATTGGTTCTAATGCCAATTTCTTTTATTTTAGATGGTGTTTAAATCATTGGCTTCCTCTATTGCTGTGGTTTTTCTCTCCCTTTCAGGAGTTAAATACCTTAGGACTTTTCTAACTAAATTCACTTGTGAATATTCTTTCCCAAAGGATTTGAGAGTATTAGTAATATCGATCATTCTAGTTATCATATCAGAAATTGACTCATTTTGCTTTATTTTAAATAATTCAAATTTATGAACTAACGATGCAATTTTAGATTCCTTTATCTTTGACGTACCTTCATTAGTCACGAGAAGAGTATGCCAAATTTCATTTGTAGTAGAACATTGAGAGATACGATTGAACTCTACTTTGTCAACGACATAATATAGTGCGCTCATAGCTTTGGCGTTGAGTAAAGCAGTCTTCTTTGCTTCATCGGTCCATAGGCTGAAATCAATTGATAGTGCTTGATGCTTTTCTGAAATGACTCTCCAAATTTCAAGATCCATGGATTGTAGGAATATTGTCATTCTTACTTTTCAATAGCCATAGTTTTTTTTGTCAAAGAGAGGAGGACGAACTGAGGATCATCCTTCTTTGTGCTGAGAAGATGTTGTTGCCATGCTAGATGATGGTAAGATCAAAAGATAGCAAACCTTGCTCTGATACCAAATGAAAGTGATATAGAATTGATGCAACAAGCACTAGAGGGGGGTGAATAGTACTTTTAATCTTCATCTTTGAAATTTAAAGGAATTTGAATACTGCAAAGCAATCACACACAAAGAACACAAGAATTTTATCCTGTTTCGGTCTTCCAGACCTACATCTACTCTCTAAGCAAAACCCGCTTGAGATTTTCACTATCACACATGTGTCACTACAAGAAAAAACAGACCAAAATCGGTCTCACTTTCAACAATAACCCTGTTGAAAGCAAACACCTCCTTTAAACCAAAGAGACATTTTTCCTTTTATGAAAAAAAGAAATAATCAACTTACAAACCACCTACGAGCCTTTCTTATAAATGCAAATGGAGTGAAATAGGCTTCTAGGGTTGCTGAAATACTCAACTCATAATTTCACTAACTTATAAAAGGAATTGGAGTGAAAAAACAGAGTAAAAATACTCAGTGAGTGAGAAAAGAATACTTGAATGAATAGGAGTGAAAAACAAAGAATTCGATCTTTCAAATCAATGTAATTTGATTGTTTTGAGTGTAGATCACACTCTTATTTATAGTTGAGGAATTTCATATGTTGGAGGTACGAAAGGGTATCAAAACAGTCAGTTTTGAACAATCAAATCATTTAAAAAATTGAAAAGACGCACCTTCAAAAGTTTTAGAAAACCGCTATATTAGTCGATTGAAATAGTTATTAGTCGACTGAAATCAAATATTAGCAGACTGACAGTTAAAGGCAGTCGACTACTGTGTCTATCCTAACAAATTTAAATTCTGGTTTTTAAAACTTAGTCGACTAAAGAAAAGTTAGTCGACTGATGAAAATCATCAATAGACTGAAAAAACTTTCATTCGACTTTGCTAAATTTTTCAGAAATCAAACATTTTGTTCGGTCGATTAAGAGTCGATTAGTCGACTAATCAGAAAGTTGACGTTTTGCTTTAAAAAACTGGCGCGAAAAAGTTATTCGACTGATGAGTCTATTGGTCGACTGCTAAACCAAAAAATGTGAGTAAAAAGCTTTCTAAAAAGATTTTTGTTAAGGGTTCTTTTAGAAAAGTTTTTCTTAAGTATTTTTAGGAAAAATGCAAGTAAGACATGCAATCAAAGAAAGACTCTTACAAGAATAAATCTAAGACTTTTAAAGAAATTTACATTTACACACTTGTCTTCACAGATTCTTCAACGAATTCTTCAATTCTTGTCATCTTGCTTTATTGCCTTAACTGAAATTAAGTTATTCCACTTGTTCATCATCAAAATCTTGTACTTGAAGTATCGTGTACAACTTCTTTGTCTTAACACAATCTCCCATGCGTATTTGTGTCTGATTGTTGTTGTGGATGTTTTTTGTATATTTTTTGTGATTTATTTAGCATTTGCTACCAGATTTAGTCTTTAAGATTTATTATATTTAATGTTTTTTCATAGATATATATTTGTTTATGTTGTAAATGTTTTATGTTTGTTTGTCCGTTAATTAATATTTATTGTTTTTGTATTGGTGTTATGGGGCTAGGGTTCAATGTGCATAATCATTAAATAGAGGATAGTTGATTTTCAGAGTGGTTGTTGTAGTTAGTTTTATTAATTGAATGCATGAAGTGCATATGAGTGATCTTTTCTCATGTGTTATTTTCATTAGATAAATGATATGTTTTTGTGGTTGGCGTAAGCAATTAATGATGATTTTTAAAATGATTAAAATATATTATATTAATATTGATTTTCTTACTTGGAGATTTATAAGGTCTCCAAGGCAAAAAAACAAAACAAAACAACAAGTTTATATGTGATTTAATAAGCATGCGATGTTACACAGGTTTCATGCTAAATATTTATGTAGTTTGTCACATATTTGTGGATCTTGTTATTGAAAGGATGTTCACACAATATCCTACAAATTTAGTATCATATATGTGACCTTAGTCCAATATTTTTGATGTTACGAGGTTCAATTTAACAAGAGGTTTACAAATATTTTTATGCAAATTTCGTGAGGTATATGCAGATTAAGTATGATATTTACAAGGTTATAAAGTTTAGTTTAATAGGAAGTTTGAACATTTTTTAATGCAGATTTTGTAATATATATATGCAATCTAAGTAAGGTATTTGCAAAGTTTTGAGATTTGGGTTTAATAGGATGTTCACAAATATGATTATATGAAATTCATGATGTCCGCACAAAAAAAAACATGTCAACCTCCTTTTAAGTGAGAGTTTGCAATACTTGATAGCGAAGCGATATATCGTGTGAACTTCATGAGTTTTGCACATGAAGGGTAAAAATGTTTTAACAAAGTTAGTTATTTGCGATTTTGGACATGAGGGAATTTCAAAAATTATGAGGTATTTGGGAAAATGTGTCATTTTTTTGTACGATCATTTTTTGTATACATTACATGTATTATTTCAGTCACATGCCAAGCCCACTCCCGGTTATTGGAAGAAATCGAGTTTAATGAGCCTTCAATAGAAATCAGCTCCAATATTGAATCCAAGTAATGAGTTTCCTGGAAAATAGTGTCTGAATCTGAGCATGATGCACCCGCCACAAGGAACTCACCATTCCTATACTGGACTGCAAAGGCAATCCTTGACCGATGACAGTACCAAACAGAGGCAATTTGGATATCGATTTAACTTCTGGTGGGGGAAAAGATTTGGCACAATGTTAAACTTGGCCCAATTCTGCACCAAAGTGAGAATGGATGGATCCCACAACTTCCGAAGAAAGATCTCTGATCAAAATGCTTGCAAGTTCCTACTTAAATCTACTTATGGAATAAGTGTCCCCGTCATGAATAACCCTATTCCAGATGGCCCAACATTTTCATAGTACGGAAAATATGTTATTATTTGGCTCAAAATTATATCCTTTTTGAACCAAGGTCTTTGGCAAAAACAATCATTTTTTTGCCTAGTTTTTTTTAATGCATTTTAGAGAGAAAATCTCACTTTATGAAAAGTGTTTAGTTTCACATTGAACATCTTTGAAAAACACATTAAGTTTAAAATGTATAAAGTTGGCTTAAAGGGCTTTGGAGCTTGTCAATTAAAATTCAGGCTTGAACTTAGATTGAGATTCGACTTGATCCTACTTTGACCAAACTTATTTTGGATAAATTTGTACCTCATAAAACCACTTAATAAGCTTTTATTAAACGTTTGATGGTTGTCCAAGGTGACAAGGCTTTCAAGGGGCTTGTCAATTAAACTTTGGGCTGGCTTAGATTCAGCTCAATCTTGATTTGACTTTGACCAAACTTATTTTATACAAATTTGTACTTTATAAAACATTTATTAGACATTTTGATGGTTGATCAAAGAGGTCATTTGCGATCTTACTATAAGGCGAAACCTAGCCTCAACATGTTGGGACATGGGCACAAGCAGCCCATTGTAGGTGGCCGTTTGATTTTTAATGAGTACATGACCCATTTGATGATGGCCATTTGAACGATACATGGTAGATAGATGCTTCTCATTTGGTGGGCTTTTATGAACCCATGCATATTGAGTCCATATAAACCTAGCTGTCTCAAGTTGGTACATATGTGAATTTTCTTCCTCTCTCTCTCTGTCTCTTATTTCTTGAGAGGTTGTTCAATGTCTATTTCAATCACTACTAGCCTACTTGACCTAAATCTATAACTTGTGTAAGTTGTGGTTTTTGTGTAAGGTATGTATTCTCTCTCAACATGTGCAGTGTTTACTTCAACCACTACTATACTTTGTGTAAGGTATGTATTCTCTCTCAGTTCCTGCCAACTTGTTCTTAGGCATTTAAATAGATTTACAATTTTGTAGCTAGATCTATAAAAATAAAAGTGTGTACCATCGTACCAACGGAGCTCGGTTGGTCTGGTAAGAACAACTAGTGTACGTCACCTTGTGTTGGGGCATTGTAAGTTTATAATCCCAATGGTATCATTGTATAACTGGTAGAGGACTTGATTTAAAAAAAAAGTGCTTACTGTTGGGTGTAAGAAGAGGAGGTGAGAGAGAATTCAAATAAAGAAAACTTGGGCTGTTTTTCTTTTGGAAAAAGTTGGACTTGATGATGTGGAATAGTCCCATATTCAAGTGGTTTGAGTTTATTGTGGGCTTTATAACCTACATGTAAACTCTTACACTTGTTCCTAAGAACAAGAGGATGGGATGACTACCACACATGCGCGCACGCGCACCCGCATGCTGTGCCGAGCCGGGTTGGGGCGGAGTAGGTTCGGGTAATTGCGGGGCGAGGCGGGTTCGGGTAATTGGCCCTTTAGGGCCATATCCAATCAAGACCAAAGTACCTTTTTGCCCAAAGTTTCTGTGATTATTTGGATTCATTAATGGGTTATGAGAAATGATAACGGGTCACGACTTCTCGGAGTCCATGCCCATTAATGGGTCTTGTCTCTTCGGATTCCGTTAACGGATCTAGACTCTTCGAAGTTCGTTAACGAGTCTCGGTGCCTCGGATTCCGTAACGAGTTCTTTTCACGTTTTGTAACCGTTCGTGGGTTATAAAACGTGGTTAGGGTTGAGGTTACAAAGATGCTGTAACACAGAATTCTGAGAAAGAAAGACTGCATTTTCTCTCTCCCTGCCGCTCTCTTTCTCTCTATTGAGTTTTCTTTGAAGGGGTTTTCTGCAACATCGGTTCGTAGAGATTGTCTTCGAAGAACGATCCTTCGGAGTGCACCGGTTTTGATCGTCGATGCTATTGTATTCTGGGAGAAGGATGTCGAACCCTGTTTGCACTGTATGTGAGGGCAAATCTTCTCTAAGGAAAGTACTTTCGTACGCCTTAGTCATTTACATAATATTAACATGCTTTGAGTGTTTTTATTGTGTTCTATGCAACTGTTTCGTGATTTGCTTTTGTCTGGATTTTGGTATGATGCAGAAATCGACATGTTTGCTCCCTGTTCTAGTTTCAATCAACGGTTTAATCATGTTGATTTATTTGTTAGATTTATATAATGCTGTTGATTGTGAAACTGTGAAAAGCTATCCAACACTTCCACCCTATGGTATTATTGTATACAGAACCATCATACATTTTTCCTAATGTATTATTTTATTCATTTATTTATGAGTTGCTGAGTCACGTTGAAGCTTCTCTGATCGGAGATCCACTTCCGTCTTTGCCAACCATGATCAGACGTGACCGTGGTGGTCCAACCTAATCAGATTAATCACAATTTCCTTTGAAACTACATGCTTATCTAAAGAGCCTTCCAAAACCTTATTAGCTAAATCATAAACAAACTGCAAGCAAAAGCTTGCAATTTCTGTTCACCACCACCATATGCAAAAGTCCGCTCTTTTTCCACAGGTGATGTTGATGGAGAGATGATGATGATCATCATCACCATCATCAAGTTTATATGATTCATTCATGATCTCCCACGTGAAGTTGCTTTTTTTAGACGGAGAATATCTTGAGAGTAAAATAAAATCAATCGCCCACAAACAGCTGTTTTTTTGGATGTTCGAGTAGCCGTATTAAACCAAAGCCATCTGACAAATGTCAAATACCCACAGCTGCCACTTGTCATGTGATTGATGCTGTTTTCTATCACCAAAGAGTGGTCGGATCCAGGCAGGGAATACCTGAAACCCGATCCATTGACATATCTCTGTCTATAGATAGAAGAAATAGGGATGCGAAACGGTTTGGATTCTGAATTTCTGATTGGTGAAAAAAGCTCATACCATATCCGTATTTTTTTAGTAGCAAAAAATTAAAACCATATCTGATCATAATTGCCCAATTATTTTGACTTACCAAATCTTACCAAACGGAGTCGGATTCAGTTGAATATCAGGTAAAAAATCTAATCCATTGACATAACTGGATAGAAACATGGTGTGCCATAATCTGGATCTGGGTCAAGTGTGAGATCCATATCCGGATCCACACGTATACTGGCCCGGCTGGTGAATGTAAACACTTACTGCCAAGAGTTTAACCACTGTCATGGCGGTGCTCTCTCTCTCTTACGACTTGCTTGTGGCCCATGGATGATGGTGGTGATGACGACGAAATGGTTGCCCCCAAAACACAAAATTTCCCGTTTCCTCTCTCTCTCTCGTTTGTATTGCTTGTGGCCCACTGGATGATGATGATGGTTGTTGAACCGACAAATTTCCCGTCTCCCCATCTTGTTTAGTCATATGCATCTCTCTCTGTAAAAGTGAGAAAAGAAAAAGAGTAAAAAATATCTCCTTCTCTGCTGTTCAACCCGATCCGTTGGTGAAATTACGTGGAAACCCATTCTGTGGTATCTGCACGCCCCTGTACAAGAGTTAGGTTGCGGAAACCGCCGAAAAAGTTGTGGGTTTCTTTCTCCATCCTTCTTCGCGGTACCAACATAGAGGCGAGAGATTAGTCCTTGCTTCATGGAAATTGTTTTCTTTGATCGGTTTTTGTGATGCTTCCTGGCTGACTGGAAGGTGAGGCCGAGATTCTAGGATGGTGATTGAAGCGCTTCGAATGATTGATAGTCTTTTCTTTGTTCGCTAATTTGAATTTTGGGTTTCCTTTTATAGCTCTTAAATTGATGTTTGGTGCCATCATTGCTTAGTTTTCCTATGTGTTTCTTGAATTCAGTTGATTTTTGGATTGTAGGTTTTGAGTGCAAATGGTTTATAATAAATTTTTTATTTTGATGCTTCTTGAGTATATTTTGTAATTGTTATTCATTACCCATAAGAAATGGATGATCTAGTCGTCATGCCATTTGCGTTTTAGATTGAATATGGAAACTTGGAGGGGGAATTTGGTTATTTAAATACATCTCAGGCAATAATATTGATCAACGCCCACACATTTATGCGGATTTTGGTTGTTTGGGCAGTTTAGCTTTTCAAATCTGGAACAGTTCTTCTAATTCCACATTGTTTTTGTTTTTGTAGTGTTTAGAAGAGAAATGGCTGATGGTTGGAGTTGTAGTTCTGATCTTGATAGCCAGTCCGATGACAGTCATAACTTTGGAAGTAGGCACATAGAGCCGATATACGATGCGTTTATTTGCCCTCTTACTAAGGAACTCATGCGTGATCCTGTCACTCTAGAAAACGGCCAGACTTTCGAGCGAGGGGCAATTGAGAAATGGTTCAAGGAATGCAGGGAGAATGGGAGGAAGCCTGTCTGCCCATTGACATCACAAGAACTGAATTGTACTGATCTCAAACCCAGTGTAGCTATTCGGAACACAATCGAAGAATGGTATGCAAGAAATGAATCTGTTCAGCTTGATATCGTTAAGAGGTCGTTGTATGTGGAAAGCCCGCATAAGGAGGTGCTGAATGCCTTGAAGTTCATTCAACAGTTATGCGGAAGAAAAAAATCAAATAAGCATGTCATTCCCAACGCTGAGTTGATACCCAAGATTGTTGACATGTTAAAGAGTAGCAGCATGACAGTGAGATGTAAAGCACTTGAAACACTTCGGATAGCCGTTGAAGGGGATGATGAGAATAAGGTTGTTCTACACATTGCTAAGAATTTTTGCCTAGGATTTATAAATATATGAGGTAAACATGCTCATTTGTCAATTTTTCCAATCTTTCAGGAAGCTCTGGCTGAAGGCAATAATATACGTACTGTTGTTAAATTCTTATCACATGAACATTCCCAGGAGAAGGAACAAGCAGTATCTTTGTTGTTTGAGCTTTCAAAATCTGAGAGATTGTGTGAAAAGATTGTTATGGTACCTGGGGCGATTCTTTTATTGGTTGGAATGTTTAGCAGCAGATCGGAAAATGTGTCAACCTTTGACAAGGCAGAGAAGACATTGGAGAACCTGGAGAGCTGTGAGGGAAATGTACGGCAGATGGCTGAAAATGGTAGACTTCAACCTCTGCTTAGACTCCTGCTTGAAGGTACCTCATCTCTTCTCATGTTCCTTGAAAGTTGTCTACCAAATGCCTCCCTCCATCCTTGAGTTTAAATTTTGTGTATTTCTTGGTAGTACAATTTGTAATGGTTTCACAATGATTGTGCTTGCAGTATGTTTGACTAATATTCTGACCTTTTTTCTTAGCATTGTTTGCTGAGTCCTTGGAAACTCATTCTTGCTGCTTTTCTATACAATGATTTCCCCTCATGCTTGTTGATTCTTGAAGCTAATTTGTTTTTTTTTTATAGATATTTGTGGCATTTTCTCCATTAGAAATCTTAGAAAGCTTGTCATAGTCCTCCAAAATTTGTTATTATATGTGTCCATTAAAATGCAAGAAAGCTTAGAAACCATAGAGTTTCAAAAGATTGTTAAAATCTTTATTTTTATTGATAACATTAGTTTGTTTTTCATTACAAGCTTTCTTACCTCGAGTGTCTTCTCCTTTTTATGTCTCTTATTTAAGTATCATTATATGTAAACAAGATGTTTGTTCATACCTTCATGTGTATTTTTAGCCCATTGTTGGCATTGAGATTATACTCTTGATCACTTGCTTTTTAGTGTCATTATATGTAGACAAGAGATGTTTATTCACACATTCGTATGTGATTTTATGCCATCGTTGGCTTTGTGATTATGCTCTTGTTCTAGTTGTTGATACACTTGTTTTGAGTGTCATTATGTGTAGATAAGAGATGTTTATACACACCTTTGTGTGTGTCTTTGACCCTTTAGTGACTGTATGTGCTCTTGTTCTAGTCGCTGATACATTTGATTTTTGAGGATTGGAAATCTTATGAGGTAATTGTTTGTGATGGTCAAACTAGTGTTTTAATTTGCAAAATTCATTCATTATGATGTATGAGATTTTTAAAATCTCTTCATAATTTTTTTAAACTCATTTGCTCTTTTATGAGAAACAGGTGAAATATTTTCATTCATTTTGCATTGTATATGCTTTAGTTGCATGAGTTATTTTATGATTAATTATCTTGCATAATTTGCATAAAATTATGTTTTTTCAAGCATATATTCAATAAACAAATATATATATATTTTTTTGCTTGTGTTACCCTTTGTTGGCTCTTTGTATTGTCTCATAGTGGATTTATGCTTATGCACTTTTGTGCTTGTATTATTCTTTCGTGTCTTTGTCTTGTACATGCTTGAACTTATATGTGCTTTTGTACTTTGTTTTTGTAATTCTACATATTTTATTATATGCTTTTCTAAGCCTTTCATTAATGAAATCTCTTATGTGTATGCCTATAATAGCTATTGTGTATATTTGACACTTGGTATTATCTTTTGAAAAATTAATGTTTTTTAACACTCTTGTCTTTTATGTCTTTCGCTTTTGTAAAACTGTCTTGTGATTTTAACTCTTTTGTGAGTTCTTTCTTTAATAATCATGTCCTTTTTGTGATATATATATATTTGCATGATTTTCATAAAACAACTTTACCATTGTTTGCATCTCTTTTAATATTATTGTAACGACCCCAACTAACTCTGGTAAAAATAGTAGAATTTTTTTTTAAAACAATTGTGGAAATAAACCCAAGGATCCAAGGCCTCACAGATTTAATATACCAACCCACAAATCAAGTTGTGCATCGAATCAAATGAAGAATAATCAAACTTTATTAATTCAATAAATAACGTCAAATAGTCTCAGACATAAAAATCGTCTGTCTCAGTGGAGCCACTCTGTCATAAATCAGAAACCAGTCACACAAGACTTGCAGTCTCCAGCTAGCTAGTCAGGACATCAGTGAGCATCTGTGCCTATAAAACAGTTTTAAGAAAATGGGTAAACCAAAGTCCTTTGCACAAATTCCTCTAAAAATCCAAACAATAAAGAAAATAACATAAATTTTAGAGGAATATCATAATTCAACAACTTACTACAATCAATTTACCATTCAAGTATTTAAACAAAATATCATACAGAATCAAATATTATGCAAAGCCAAATATGTATAAATGCATGAACTAATGGTGAACAGTAAATATGCATGATTCAATGCATATGTATGAATAACTTATTAAGTTATTTACTAGAGTTGCTTTTGTATGCATGTCCCTATTAAATGCACATAATTTTAATTTTAATTTTAATTTTAATTTTTCTTTAAACATGCGGATACTCAAAACAGACACAAATTCCCGAAGTCCAAGTTAGGTTTTCAGTTATAGCTTAATACACAATTTGTATTTTATTACTGGGTTCTACACTTGTTCTTCGATCGATATTAGAAATCGTCGCCTAATGTCGGGACATCAATGAAAATCTTCAACTATTGACACCACTTTCTTGGATACTAAAACTTCAACTAAGTCAACAATAACACCCTCGGGCAAAGTGGTTGAATCTCCTTAAAACTGTGGCCGGAAGGTGAACCATTATATCGGGTTCAGGGGCACAATCCTCACGGTCTTGGTATACCAATATCAGAGTTTTAGTATATTCACGGCCCTCCAAAGCCGCCATCTAAGATTCTCATATTGTGGAAGGGACATCAAAGAAGAGATTAATTTTATTGTTTGGTCTATTTTACCTTTTCAAATAAATTCAAGTTCTGTACACAAAAACCGTTTTGCAAATCCACATGCAAAACAAATTTCGAGCCCTGACCCGCACAATTTAACATTGCAATTAATTTTGGAAAAACTATTATTTTTGAAAAATAAATTTTGCAATGCATAAATAAAATCAACAACAATTAGAGCAATACATGCTCCTGGCCTGCGGTCAGTAATAGTTTACATCTTACCACCAACACATCTCTCAATAGTGATTTATGCATCTTTGCAAAATTTCAATGAATATGCAACACACAAATGAATGTGCATGAAACGAAACGCATACGCATGCCAATCGATGCTCGCAGAACACACTAACATGATTAATTCCATGCATAAATAATCAAACATTCATATGATCATATTTATGCAAACATCAAATAAATTTCAGATTTTTGCGTATGATATGCATAACTGCAAATTGATCAAAATCAGAATCATGTTCATGTATCATTTCAGAAAGAATGCATGCATCAATCTTAAACATGATCAAATTCATGTACTAATTCAACTATACAAAAATTTATTATCGAGCCAACAACTGGGCAAATTTGAATTTACAAATCAAACCATCATCTATTCGGTAGAACTGAATCAGATCTGCCTAATGAATACACTTGGCAGAATCTGATCCATAATAATTCACCAAAACTTGGCGAATCTGATCAGGTTTACTTACCCATAAACTCGACAATCTAGAACCAGATTTGCGTATACAAGAAACTTGGCAAGTTTGATCAAAATTATAATGACCCCAACTCATCTCCGTTGAAAAGTGATTTTTTTTAAACAATTGCGAAAACTAAAAACCCAAGGATCCGGGGCCTCACAGACTTAACCAAATTCCAAACCGCAAGGGATCTTTACAGTGAACCTTCCAATAAAAAAACTAACTTTATTAATTAATAATCAAAGTCTAAGAACAAAATTAAATTAAAGAGTAAAATCATAAAGCCACATTGTCCAAGAATAACAGAAGTCACACAGTTTTGTAGACTCCCTGTGACAGTCGTCATCATCACTGGGCCTCGGCTCCTATGAAAAACATAGGAAATACTGGGTAAAAATCAAAGATTCTTTGTATGAATTCTTTTAAAAATCTAAATAGGCAAGAAAAAACATAAATCAAATTCATGCAAGTTTTCAGAGGAACATAACTACAACAATCTCATAATTCAATTATCATTTAAGCATTTAAAAGCAATTATCATGCAATAACAATATCTCACATTAATCTGAACAAGTAAGAATGCATGAACTAATGCACATGCATCAACAAGTTATTAAGTTATTATCAGAGTTTTTTTTTTTCCATGCATGTCCCTATTAAATGCATATAAGTTTAGTTTCATTTTTCATTAAAACTTGCAGATACTCAAAATGGGCACAACAAATTTTTGAAGTTAAAGATAGGTTCCCAGTTGTAGCTTAACACATAATTTGTATTTTATTACTGGGTTCAACACCTGTTCCTCGATCGATATTAGGAATTGATATCATTCATCAAAATATTAGAAATCAACATCTAATGTTGAGACACCAGAGAAATCGACATCCACTGATGCCACTTTCTTGGTATACCAATAACAACAACTGTGTCTACAACACTATCCCTAAATAAAGTGGCGGAAAACTCCCTAAAACCGTGGCCGAGAGGCGAACCACCATAACGGGTTCAGGGGCACAATCGCGTACGAAGTTTTAGTATCTTCACGGTTTTCCCCAAACCGCCATCCAGGATTCTCACACTATGGACGGGACATCCAGGAAAAAGTATTAATTACATTGTTTATCTCTTTTATCTTTTTAACAAAAGTCAAGTTCTTTACAAAATAATCATTTTGCAAATCAACATGCAAAACACAACACAGATCTATGTCACATGGATGTGGGTGTGGGTGCGGGGGTGCAGCACTTTCAAAAAACTTGAGTGCGGGGGTGCGACAATATATATATATATATATAATTTTTAAGTTTTAACAGTTAACAATATTAACACTAATGAAATAAAAAATAATTATCATAATATCATCAAATCAATTCATCATTATGCATGCAATAAATCAAATTAACAATCTACAATTTTATTCTACATCATAAAAACCAACACCACAATTATAAAAACAATCAAACAAGTAAAGTAGGAAAGAAGTAAATTATATAGTATACTAACAAAAGAAACAAAAAATGCATAATTATATACCAAAAGTATATCCTACACAACGTATATGACGATGAGGTAATAGATCATAATAATTTTCTTCTTTATCATTAAATGCATCGTAAGAAGGAAGACTAGGCTCAGATAAATCCATGTTTGTAATGTTAAAATCATGCTCTCCCTCTAAGTCACATTCTTCTGGGTTTACATCTCAAAATTTGGATGATCCTTGTCTGCATTACAAACCCAATTTGAAAATGTTAAATACAAGTATATTTAAATGAAAAAACTAAAAAATAGTTAAATAACTAAGAGAGCAAATTAGTACCTGTATTCATCATTGGTTCACGAAATTAGTCAAAGATTTGAATGAACATATACTAAATCCTCTGCACGCTTGCTGGTGAGTTTGTTTCTCTTCATGTTATGGATTTGAGAATATGTGCTCCAATTTCTTTCACAACATGATGAACTAGTAGACTGGGATAGCAATCTCAATGCAAGACGTTGGAGAAGAGGTGTTTCTGATCCAAATGTTGACCACCATGTAATAGGATCTATATTATTCTCCTCTCTTGCGAGTAATGTTTGTTCATATAATCTCGAAGATGCAAATTTTCCAAACTCTTGTGTGACTTGATTTAGAATATGTGATTCTGGATAAAGTCTTGTCATACACATATTTCTATGCCTTGATAACTCTGAGTCTAAATTTGGAGGGATACGACCAATACCACCTTCCTGCCACTTTTTTGCATAATATTTTGGATTAAGAGAATGTGCCATACAATGCAAACGAGTGTTGCTCTTATCCCATCTTCTGACTAAACTGAATGAATATGGTTAAAAATTTCCAAATCATCAAATGCAGGATTTTTTCCTTCACGCTTGAAAACTACAACTTTTATTTTTTCATTCATATTATCCCACATTTCATAAACTTTGTGAAGCATGGGCTCATCCTTATCAACTTCTCTCAATATTTCTCAAATAGGTTGAGTAAATTGAAGGAAATATACGACCCTGTCTCAAAACTCATCATCAACAATAAATTTCTTAATTTCTTGAGTCTTGACATCATTATCAGCATGATAGAATATCCAATTATCATCAGTCACTATGCTAACCAAAGCATTTTTGACTTCCTTGATCTTCTTCATCATCACAATGATGGACGCAAAGCGTGTTTCAGCGACCTTCAACAATTCTAGGTTAGAATGCCTATTAAATATAACATTAGCATGATGATGGTTGATAACAAAATTCCTAATGCTTTTGACATTTTTTTCTAATTATTCAATCCATAAACATAGAGCATATGTTGGTGATTTTTCTTCTTTGGGGTTGCAGATGCTCTTGAGGGCCAAATTCAAGCTGTGTGCTATACAGGAAGTCCAAAAAATATGAGGATACTCAATCTCCAAACTCAATGCTGCACTTTTACAAACTAGAGCATTGTCTGTGATGATTTGTACTACTTTCAGATCACCCACTTCTTTTATTACTTCTATAAACAACCCTTCAAATACTTAACATTTTTATATTCCCCTGATGCATCAACTGCTTTCAAGAATATTGGGCCACTAAGCGAAGAAGCAATGAAATTGATTAGTGGACGCCTTTGAATATCTGTTCACCCATCAGAAACAATGAAAACTCCATTTTGCTCCCATGAATAGTTTTTAATTTCTAGCAATCTCTCAACGTTTGCCCTCTCTTCTGCAAGAAGTGGTTCAGATTTTTTCTAAGTTCGAAGGTACATAGCCACTCAAATTATAATTTGCCAAAGAAGTAACTAAATCCTTCTAATAAGGATTTCTAGCTCCATTAAATGGGAGTGAACTAGAATAAAAATACCTCGCTACTTTTCTATCCATCGCCTCCCTTCTATATGTATTGAATGATGCTTGTATCGTTCCTCTTCCTATACCTCCTACATTCACTTTATTTTTTTAAGCATCTTCTTGGTGGCTTAAAAATGACACACTAATTGCACAAGATTCACTTATTGTTTTGCTCTTCTCATATGCTTCTTGTATTTTATTGTATTGTTTTTGCATTGCCTCATCAACTCTTCTGCATTATGAAATGCCATGTCTTGGTATTTTCAACAAATGAGCCTTAACTCTTGTGTAAGACCCAACAAAATCTCTTTCACAGCGCTTGCATCAAAATCTCTTGTTTCCACCACCTCCTTCTCCAGTTTTTACAAGCTTATCTATATGTACCCATAGTGGCCCCATATCGTCACTTTTAGTACAATTATCAGCAACATTAGCAGCAAAACTCACATGTGGGGATGAGGATGACGCAAGTCCTTTCCCTTTATCTATCATTTTTGTCCTGAAAACACAAAAAAGATTATATTAAAATCAATTATGCACACAATCAAGATTTATAATATTGAGTGCAAAGTTAATAACATATACAATAAGTTCTAAAAAATATAGTAGTAGTATGTATAAATAAATACCGAAAGGTACAAGAAATTTAATGTATACATGGGGTCATTAATCATTAAAGCCATGAACCTAGATTCAGTCACCTAAGATAGATAAATTTAATTTTATAATTTCCATCATATCCAATTCATTCAGTTGAATCTCAGTTTTTCTTCATAAAAGTACACTTTGCAGCAAGCAATACTTCAGTGTTTTGGTAAATGCAACTGGTTCTTGTTTATTGTATTTAGAACAAGTTAAAAAGTTTACAGCATCGTTGCAAGTTGCTTTCATTATTGCCTCATTAACTATCTGTATACATAAATAACTGAATTCAGAGCAAGAAAGGGTCATTACGAATTTGCAAAAATAATTATTCAAATGAGTGAAAAAATTGAGAATTTTCCAAATTTCAAGGCAATATGCAAAGGTAATGTAAAACAAAAAATACATTAGTCTTAAGCAAAAAATCCCTATCAGAATTACTATTCATTGATTTTATGTTTTTCTTCGAAGAGGAAAAATAGAAAAAGGGAAATGAAAAATCAAGTGGATAAATAAAAGAGTAAAAGCAACGAGACAATGTGTTCTGATACCATTTTGATGGCAATAGATGAACCATCCTCAGAAGCTCAGTGAAGCTAAGCTCTAACTTGTGCTTTATATGAGAAGTGGAGAACTGTGAAATTTTTATTTTTGAGAGTTAGGTGAATGTGCAAATGTAATGCATTATCATTTCATTTTTTTTCCAATTCCTGTGTAGATCCAACGGAGTGTTGAAGTACTACTACCGCTTGCAAAAGAGAGTACATGACCTAGAGAAATTTTCAGAGAATAGTCAAAAAGACCCTCTCCGACTCAAAAGAGAGTCGGAGAGGAGAGGAGGAGAGCAGAGGGAGTTTGAGAAGAGAGCAGAGGGAGTTTGAGAGGAGAGAGAGTACCTGAGGAGGAGAGGTTTGGCGGAGCGGTCAGCGGCGGCGTCAGGGTCTGGCGAAGAGGTTGATCGACGTCGGCTTCAGGAGGAGAGGAATGGAGGATTAGGGCAAAAAATTTTTGCTCTAATCCTCCTCTTCGCAATCCTTTTCATCAGGCATTTTTTTTTAAGTCTAAAAACTAGACAAAAATGACCCTGGGTGCGTTGACCGCACCCAGGGTTAGGTTGACTGCACCGGGTGCCGCACCTACATCGCACCACGTCAACGGGGGTGCGGCACCTGGTTGGCCAAATCCCT
The DNA here is from genome assembly GCF_984573655.1 of Nuphar pumila. Classification (NCBI taxonomy): domain Eukaryota; kingdom Viridiplantae; phylum Streptophyta; class Magnoliopsida; order Nymphaeales; family Nymphaeaceae; genus Nuphar; species Nuphar pumila. Next base: position 101,117,337 of record NC_143255.1, on the reverse strand, counting down.
ATGACTTAGACACAGATCCTTGGCCCGTTACAAATTTTAACAGTGCAATTAATTTAGAAAGCCAATAATTTTAAAAGTGAATTTTGCAGTTACATGTAATTAATTTAGAAAGCCAATAATTTCAAAAGTGAATTTTGCAATGCATAACACTAATCTTGGAGCTACACATGCTTCTGGCTTACACAACACACAATGGTTCATATCTAACCACCAATGCATCTTATGCAAAATCCTTAGTGAACATGCACACACACAGAGTTATTCAAAACATGTCCACAATGCACATTCATTCACATGCAACAATAATGTACATATAAAACAATTTGCATATGCATATGAATGTAACGAAATAAGCGGAAGAAGCCAAGAATGCTAAAGCATTCACTATGTCCCACACGGACAAGTGCAACAAGCACAAAAGAGGAAATCCACTAAGGGATATACAAAGGGCCTTATAAAAAGGCTACACACATGAAAAATAATATCACTATTATTGAAGAGGAGCTCTCAAGAACAATACAACATACATGGGGGGTTCCCCCTATTTATAAGAAAAGGGGAGACCAAAGGGGCTCCCAATAGAGTCGTTGGGAGCCCCCAACGGTCACATATGTGACCGTTGGGGGCCCCAATGACTCCATTGTGGGGCCCCTTTTCGGTATCCAAAAAGTACATATTAAAAAATAAAAATAAAAATAAAAAACAGTAAAATAAGAGAAACAAAATAAGTACCCCTATGGGGTACTTTGTGAAACGACCATAATACCCCTATCAGGTATTATGGTATTATTACATATGTTTTAACACCTCCCCTCAAACTTTACGGGGGAATGACTGAAAGTTTGCCAAGAAGGAACAAGAAGCGAGGAGCAGGCAGGGCTTTGGTAAAGAAATCTGCAAGTTGATATTCTGAAGTGACATATGGCAGTGTAACTGTCCCACGAAGATATTCATCACGTACATAATGACAGTCCATCTCAATATGTTTAGTCCTTTCATGAAAGGTGTGGTTGCTGGCAATATAGATGGCACTTTTGTTGTCGCAACAAAGCTTCGAAGCACCGGTAATTTAGACTCCCATATCTTGAAGAAGACTTCGAAGCCACACAAGCTCCATTGTAGTGGTTGCCATAGCCCTGTATTCTGCTTCAGTAGAAGACAACGAGACTTTCTGCTGTTTCTTGCACCTCCAAGCAATTAGCGAATCTCCTAGAAAAACACAAAAGCCAGTAGTTGAGATTCGATCATTTGGGTTTCCTCCCCAGTCAACATCAGTATAAGCCAGTAAGTCTAAGGAAGAGATTGAGGATAAAAATAGCCCTTTAGTCAAAGTATTTTTGATGTATCGAATGATCCGGAGCACAGCACTCATATGCACAGATGTAGGAGCATGCTGAAATTGACTTGCAGAGTGCACAACATGAGCAATATCCGGCCTGATGATAGTCAGATTGGTGAGGGAGCCTATGAGTTGCCTGTAGGGCGTAGGATCATCTAGCAGAACTCCATCCTCCAGTCGTAGTTTAGCATTGATAACCTCGGGAGTCTCCACCTTTTTGTCATCTGAAATCCCAGATTTGGAACATATGTCTGCAACAAGCTTCATCTGTGACAGTATATACCCTCGAGGAGAGTATGCTACTTCTATACCAAGAAAGTACTTGAGAAAACCCAGATCAGACATATCAAAATTATGTTTTAACATATTTTTAACATTAAGAATACCACTTTCATCATTGCCAGTGATGATCATATCATCAACATAAAGCAGAAGGATGATGATACTATTACCTGCACGTTTAACAAAGAGAGCAGTGTCAGTATAACATGAACGAAATCCCAATTTTAACATGATAGCACTAAATCTATCATACCAAGCCTTAGGGGCTTGTTTAAGACCATATAAAGCTTTTAATAACCAAAGAGTTTGACCTTGGTTAACATTAATTCCCGGCGGAGGGTCCATATATACTTTTTCATTCAACTGACCATTAAGAAAGGCATTTTTAACATCTAATTGAAATATAGGCCATTTCTTAGATGATGCTACTGCTATTAGAGTTCTAACACTTGTCATGCGAGCCACGGGGGCAAAAGTTTCCTCATAATCGATGCCATATTCTTGTGAATATCCCTTAGCAACTAATCTAGCTTTATAACGTTCTAGGGAACCATCACTTTTTGTTTTGACTTTGTAGACCCATCGACATCCTATAGCTTTTTTATTTGGAGGAAGATGAACTATTTCCCATGTTTTAGCCTTATTTAAAGCATCTAGTTCAACTTTCATTGCTTCAACCCAATGAGGAATATTTTTTGCTTGATTATAATGGGAAGGTTCATAGTAAGAATGCAAGGCAATTAGACAAGCTCTATATTTAGGTGAGAGAGTTTCATATGAGACAAACCTATTTGGTGGAATGGATTCTCTAGAAGAACGCCTAAGAGAGGTTTCTTCTAGGGGTTCATTAACCCGCAAGAATTTTTCTAAAGCACTAATAGGTTGTGCTTCCTCACGCCGAGTGTATACTTGGAGATTGTCACCATTAGTTGGTGATACATCATTATCATGAGTATTTTCTAAAGATTCCGGATGACTCAAAAGATCATCATTTGAGTCTTCTAAAAGATCATTGATAAACATATAATCAATTTCATTTGGTTTTTCCAAAATTTCAAATCCATTTTCATCTTCTAAAAACGTCACATCTTTGGAAACAAATAATTTATTGTTCTTATAGTCAAAGCATCTATAGCCCTTTTGATTTTCACCATATCCTAAAAATACGCATTCTATTGCTTTAGGTGACAATTTATCTTTTTTATGCAAAAGAACAAAGCACTTACACCCGAAAATACGAAGACGATTGTAGTCGGGTGTCATATTGAAAAGTTTTTCATAAGGAGAGATATTATTCAATTTTGAAGATGGCATCCTATTGATTAAATAGGTGAAGGTCAACACGGCTTCGGCCCAAAAATTTTTAGGAATATTTCTAGAAATGAGTAAGGATCTAGTGGTTTCTAAAATATGTCTATGTTTTCTCTCCGCTAGACCGTTTTGTTGAGGAGTCCTTGGGCAAGATTTTTGATGACAAATGCCATGTTGTTTTAGATATGATTGAAAATCATTTGATAAGTACTCTCCACCCGAATCGGATCTAAGAATGGATATTTGACTTTGAAATTGATTTTGAACTTTTGCATGAAATTCTTTGAAGAAGTTAAAAACTTCCGATTTAGCATTAAGAAAATAAATCCATACGTATCTAGTATAATCATCAATAAACGTAACATAATACGAATAACCACCTTTGGATAAAACCGGAGATGGCCCCCATACATCGGAATGCACCAATTCAAAAGGTCTTGTTGTCACAAAAGTTCTAATAGGAAAAGGAGTAGACTTCATTTTTCAAAAAATGCAATTGATATCTTTTTCTTTACAAAACTTGTTTCCAAAAGGAAAAAGATACATTTTAGAGTAACTTGGATGTCCAAGTCTTTTATGCCAAGTTTCAATATTTTTGTCTTGGACATAAGTACAAAATGAGGTATTTGGAAGTGTTAAGTTATCCATAAAATAAAGGTCTCCCTTCCTATGGCCTTGCCCAATCCGCTTCCCGGACCGGAGATCCTGCACAAAGCACCCTTGGGATGAGAAAGATATTTCACATCCATGGTCGACTATTTGAAAAACGGAAAAGAGGTTAAGATTTAATTTAGGAACTATTCTAACTTTTGGAACAAGAAAATTTTGAATATTTTTAGAATCAAGAGTTCCAATACCATTTATTTTGAGAAAAGTTCCATCGGCCGTAGAGACACAAGATAATTTTGAATTGGCGTGCACATTGGTTAATGCATTTTCATGAGGAGTCATGTGAAAAGAGGCTCCGGAATCTAAAATCCAAGAGTACGTACCAGGAGGTGATGATGAGGCAATGGCGGCACCGGAGGTGGAAGAAGTGACATTTAGAATTTGTTGAAGAGCCAAGGAGATTTGTCCAAGAGTATCTTTGAGATCCTCGTTCTTGCCGTCATCTTCTTTGGTGGTGGATTCTTCAACGGAAGCCACCTTTGGCTTGAATGCCCCATTTAGCTTTGGGCAAACGGGTTTAATATGTCCCGGCTCATAACAATGGTGACATATAATCATTTTTCTTCCACCACTCCCTTGCTTACCAAAATGAGGTGGTTTGTATGTTTTAACATGATTGCCGGGTTTAGATACAGCAAGAACTTCCTCTATGCTTTTACCCATGCTATGCCTAGTTTCTTCTTGAGTAATCTCGGCAATAGCCTCTTCTAAGGGAGGAAACGTGGATCTATGGAGAAGTGAGGATCTCACTTGTTCAAATTCGGGACGAAGCCCAAATAAAAATTGAAACAATCTATCTTGTTACATTTGTTTTTGTCTTAGAACCACATCCTCCATAGATACCCATTTAGGCTCTAAAAGAGCCAATTCATCCCACAAAGGATTTAGAGCACTATAGTAATCTTGTATGCTCATGTCACCTTGTTTTGTGGTTCTTACTTTTTCTTGCAAGAAATAAGCTCTTGCAAGATCCTTTTGGGTAAACATACCCTTCATAAAAAACCAAGCTTCATTTGCCCGGCGGAATTTTGCAATATTTGCACATACCTTGAGTTCGACATTATTCATAAACCATGCTAGGATTTTTGCATGGTTGCTCTCCCAATCTTCCATTTGATGATTATAATCTTCAATGGCCTTGAGACGAGCATCGCCTTCAAGTGCTTTCTCTTGATCTCCTTCCATCTTTGTGAGCTTAAGTTGGGGTTCCGGAACGGTTCCCATTACATAACCCCAAAGCTTCTTGCCTTTGAGATTATTCTCCATTGCGGATGCCCACATCATGTAATTTTTTCCATTGAGTTTGAATGATAGATCGATCTTGACTTCCATTGCTACACAATGAAGATGTGAGAAAGAAAGGAAGTAGAGAGAGACAAGATTTTACCTTTAGAAGATCGTATGGCTTTGATACCATGTAATGAAATAAGCGGAAGAAGCCAAGAATGCTAAAGCATTCACTATGTCCCACACGGACAAGTGCAACAAGCACAAGAGAGGAAATCCACTAAGGGATATACAAAGGGCCTTATAAAAAGGCTACACACATGAAAAATAATATCACTATTATTGAAGAGGAGCTCTCAAGAGCAATACAACATACATGGGGGGTTCCCCCTATTTATAAGAAAACGAGACCAAAGGGGCTCCCAATAGAGTCGTTGGGAGCCCCCAACGGTCACATATGTGACCGTTGGGGGCCCCAATGACTCCATTGTGGGGCCCCTTTTCGGTATCCAAAAAATACATATTAAAAAAGGAAAAGAAAAATAAAAAACAGTAAAATAAGAGACAAAATAAGTACCCCTATGGGGTACTTTGTGAAATGACCATAATACCCCTATCGGGTATTATGGTATTATTACATATGTTTTAACAATGAATACTTGCTTGCAACATGCATTTTGCCATCATGATTCATCTCATGCATAACATCCAAACATGCACATGATCATGTTAATGCAACATCAAAATAACTTCAGAAATTACGTGTTCATGATATGCACATCTATGCCAACATAATATTCATTTGCATGAGTATACAAAAATAATAAGCACTTCTGCCAATTCGAGTATGCTCGGGATACTGTACATGACCACCGAGTCATAGCTATGCTGCCCTCATGCACAGGACAACATTAGCATGTTGTTGGCAACATGTTTCTCATGCATAGACATGCAGCCAATAGTAGTGGATAGCGGACAATGTTGCACATAAGTGCAACACTACCCTGCACTACATCAACCCACATAACTCATACATATAACACATTTAACAACATTATAACAGATCATATGGCAACATTTAAAACCAATTCAGTATTTAGCCAAACCATGACAGTATAAAGAAAATATTCCATCATAGTGCTAACATAGATCGACAATCCTGATTTTTGGGCTGGTTCGATGCCAACCCATATGGCAGTGTCAACATAAGCTCGGGCAATAAAACATTGATTTCATCAACTCAACATTAAGGACAAATTTCTGCTTTGTTTCCTTTTTGTTAACAGCCGAGTAAATTTTTCCTGTGTAAAATAATTTCCGGGCAGGCTTAACACAAGTAAATGTATCGGCTAAGTCAAAACTTTATTTATCTCTTTTTTTTTCTTTTACAAGCTCGGTTTGGAGACCGATACACAGACAACCAAGTATATGAAAAAACTGAACCAGATCTGTCCATAATGAAAAGATCGACAGGTCTGTCCCATACATCATCTCATAAGTACGTTGTATGCATAATTATACAATTCATAAACAGTTTGGAAATGTCTAAAATCAAAAACATAATTTTAATGGATCATGTGTCTATGTCAAAACCAGTTTCGAACCTGCCTAACAATGTCCAATATGGCTTTAATATAAGACAGTCATGACAACCTCAAAATAACTTTATTATAAAACATTATAAGTGCTGGAAAACATAAATGACGTTATTATGTCTCATAATAGAACATCAGCTCCACTTCCCTTTGTTTTTTTTTTATATATATCATATTCTAAGCTGATGACTATCGGCTGGAATCAGATTGGATATAATCTGATCAGACTTGTTCCAGCCGATAGTCTGACCAGAAATACCTGGTCACGAATTGCAGCCAACATATCAGTTTAGAAAAAAGTTAATTTTAATGATAGTTTGTAATATAGTCCTGCCATGAAACATAAATAGTGCTGAAAAAACAAAGTAAAATCACACTTCTCATCAATAAGAGAAACTCCACTATTATTGTACAACCAACATATTTTTCTCATCGTATATAAAAGTGTCTAAAGTCAGTTTTACTATCACGGTCATATCAGCAGTTATAAGGACATGCTGGAAATCTAACGACAGATTCGCATGGCCCCACCAATCTGCAGATCTGTGCACTTATGGAAAACGACAGATCTGTCCACATGGACAGTGAGACAGGTTTGTCCAGATCTGTCCACATGCAAAGTGTGACAGATCTGTTCATATGGACAGTGGGACAAATCTGTCCACATGCGCAGTGGGACAGATCTGTCCACATGGACAATGAGACATGTCTGTCAAGATCTGTCCACACGCAAAGTATGACAGATCTGTCCATATGGACAATGGAATAGATTCAGCTATAAGCACGAAATAAGAAAATCGAGTACATGCCATGACCGAAATAAATGGCTGATTTAACATTATATGTATATATATACACACACACACAAAATCAATGTTATGCATATATATTCTTGTATTCTAATTCAGATTTTTCCCCTTTCTTTTTTTTCCACCAAAAACATCACATAAACTTAATTTAGGCTATTTCTTCCCGTTCGAATCGGTAGAAGAACCCGTACCTTCGATCGAAGATGGAATCGATAGGAAAAATTCTTTGGATGCCCAGAACGGTAGATCCTTCTCCTTCTTTCCTTTCCGTGTCCTCTTTTTTTTTCTTTTTTTCTTTTCTTTTTTTTCTCTCTCTCTCTAGAAAATGAAATCTAGAGAGGGGCGAGTTAGACCCTTTTATAATTTTTTTTTTGGTCTTCTAGAGAGAGAGTGACGTCCCTTCTCGAGTTTCCCAGTTGGTTATGAGATAGAGTTCTTCTAATGTAGAACTCTATCTCTAACCTCCTTTTTCTTTTTTAACTATTTTTTTTATTTGGTATTTTTATTTTATTTTATCATTTTACTTTAACCCCATTTGGGCTCTTCTAGAATCCCTAAATAGGTAGCTGCTATATCCAAAAGAAATTTCAGAATTAATTAATTTTAATATTTAATTAATTATTTATTAAATAATAATTTTTTAGAAAGTTTCAGAGGGTATCTCACCCCTCTGGGAGTCTTTTTAACTTGAAAATCACTCAATTAAACCTTTATATTGAATTTAAAACTTTGAATTAGTTGGACTTAGATTTTAGATCTGGATCTGGATTCAAATACAAATCCAATATCTATATGGATCTTAGCCTGGACAAGATCGTAATTAATATGGGTCTTGGATTGGGTCTAGATCTATATTAACTTGGGTCGAATGGATCAGATCCAATTCGATCCAATCCAGAACTAGTCTCATCGAGGTGGGTCATTTTTGAAAAAATGCGATTTTTGGGCCAACTGTAGCTGAATTCAGAAAAACAAAATATCAATGTTTTCAGAATTTTGAGACGCATCTAATGATATATTACCTGAATTTGTCTTCGAATTTTACTCGATTTTAAAAGTTAAAAATAAAAAGTTTTACCAAATCTTAATTGGCTCGTTTAGGTCTTGTCAATGGGTCCTGGGCCACGCCCAGACTCAGCTGACTCCACCTAAAATCAAGGATTTTTATCGACTTTACGAAACACTTAGCTAAATTTTATGAAGTCTCAGAATTTAATATTGTAGAAAAACATACGATATTACAAGAATTGCATGCTCAAGAACTCGACAAGTCTAATCAGATTTGCACACTAAAGGAAAATCGACAAGTTTGATCAAATTTGCATACCAATGCAACTCAAGTCTGATAAGAGTTGCTTACTAGGGAAACTCAACAAGTTTGATCAGATTTGCACACCTGAGACTTGACAGATCTGATCAAATTTGCATATCTATAATAATCGACATGTTTGATCAGATGTACACACAGTGGAACTTGGCAAGTCTGATCAGATTTGCACACACATAAAACACAATAAGTCTGATCAAATTTGCACACAATAAAAATTGGCAAGTCCGATCAAATTTGCACCCATGCGAAGTTCGACAAGTCTGATCAAATTTGCTGACTATTGAAACTCAACAAGTCTGATTAGATTTGCACACTCGTGAAACTCGACAAGTCTGATCAAATTAGCTAACTAATGAAACTCAGCAAGTCTGATCAAATTTGCACACACATGACACTCTGCAAGTCTGATCAGATTTGTTGATTTATAAAACTCAGAAATTCTGATCAGATTTGTATACATGTCAAATCTGATCCAAGAGGCATATACAGAACATGCTAAAATAAATTCAGCACACAAACAAAACTTAGCAAGTTTGATCAGATTTACACACATGCAAAACTCAGCAAGTCTGATCAGATTTGCTCACATAAGAACATCGGCATTGACAAGTTTGATCAAATTTGCTTACATGTAGAAATCAACAAGTCTGATCAGATTGCACACAAATCAAATACAACAGATTTTTAGATAAGAAAATATTTTCAGCAGCATGAATAATCAAAACAAACAAATTTAACACAGCAACACATGATTAGTTGTATGCGTGTGAGCTCGATCAATTAAATACCATCAAAAGTAAAATATATATATATATATATATATATATTCATTCATATGCATAACAGGAAAAAATAATTAACCTATATTGCATGCTCACATCAAATCAAGAAAATCGACATCTATAGAAATAAAAAACATAGATATTTTTAGGATTTCATACACTAGGGAAATCAACAATCTCAAGAAATAAACATATATATATATGTATATATACATAAAATCGTCACTTTATATATGTATATATTCCTTTGAATTAGATTTCCCTTTTTCCAACTAAAACGTATATATAAAATCTGATTTATACATATTTCTTCCTGTACAAACTTAGAGAGAATGTAACGACCCCAATTCATACCCGTTAAAAAGTGACAATTTTTTTTTAAACATTTGCATAAACATTCCCAGGGCCTTTACATTTATAATCAATCCACAACCACAGGGGATCTTACACTAACCAACTTCATTAATTAAAATCATATAGTCTGAAGACATATGCAAAAGAATATAAATAAATCAAATTGTGGAGCTACTCTGTCCTTAAATGAATCTGTCAAGTATTCGTGTAGCCCTCGTAGCTTCTTGTAATCGCAGGTCTCCTAACTGGGCCTCAGAGGCTCTGAAAACCACAAAAGTAAGGGTATCAAAATCAAAGATCCTGTGTACTAGTTCCTCTAAAGGATCAAATAAGTAAAAAGAACATAAATAAAATTCATGCAATATTTTAGAGGAATGTAACTATGAAAAATTCTTAATTCAATTAACCATTCATGCATTAAGGAACTATTACTAAACAATAGAGAACAATTATTAAGAGAAAATAATTATTAAACAATAGAGAACATCAATTAAGCAGTAGGGAACATGTATCAAACAATCATTAATTTAGCACATGTACGAAAACAAGTAAATATGCATGATCTAATGCATAACAAGAATATGCATGATTTCAGTGCACATGCATTAATACATTATTATCTTTTATCAGAGTTTTCTTTTATATGCATGCCCCTATTAAATACACAAACTTTTAATTCCTCTTTTTATTACCGTTGCCCGCAGATACTCAAAACGGGTAAATAATTCTCAAGGTCAAGTTAGGTTTCCAGTGTTAAAAATATATATACATATGTATATATACATACGTATATATACATGTCTATATATAGATTATGTAATCTATTTGTAATACCCGATAGGGGTAAAATAGTCTTTTCACCATTTCTCGCATATTCATTCTTTTGAATATGTTTTTTATTTTTTTTGTATTTTTCCTTTTTTATTTTTTCTTTTCCTCTTTGTTTAAAGCATTGGGGGTCCCAACATAGAGTCGTTGGGGCCCCCAACGACTCCATGTGGGAGCCCCCAATGGTCTCTCATGTATCTCTTTTGTGTATAAATATGCAGTTATCCCCCTTGTATTAATATGCCTTTCAAGGCCCATTTTAATAAATATTCCATAATATTTTCATGCTTGTGTAGCCTTTTTAGGCTTTTATATTGTCCCTTTGTGGACTTCCTGTTTGGTTGTCGTAGTGCTTGTCCATTATTGGATTTTGTGAATGCTTGTGCATTCTTGGGTTACACTTCTGCCGCGTCATCACGGTGATCTCCTCGAAAAGCGGGCCACTCAAAGTTTAGATTTAAAAAAAGAATTTACTCGGTATTGTTGGAAAGTGAGGATCTCCATATTCACCTGTGCAAAAACGAGAAGAAGAAGAGGCTGCAAAAACTCGTTCTTTTAACTCCAGCGTGTTTTACATTCTATAAGAGGTTTAATATATAACTATTACATAACCTTTTTAGGGTACTAAAATACCCTCTAATAATATACGAATTTACAACAAACATCCATCACTTTGGATCTTGATCCGATCCATTACAGAAATCGGGTCCAGACCCGACTTAAATTAGAGAACCAAAAACGACTTCTTTTCAGCCTCCCTCAAGTTGTGCATGGTCCTAGACCATGAACAACTTGCCTTTTAGAAACCAGAATTTGTCTTTCGTCAGTCCTTTGGTGAATATATCTGCAACTTGCTCTTCAGTTCGCACAAACACAGGTTCAATCTCTTTCTCTTCAACCTTCTTTCTGACGAAATGCTGATCAATCTCAATATGCTTTGCTCGACTGTGATAGATGGGGTTAAAGGACATATTGATGGCACTTTGATTATCACACAACAGGAGTGAACGAACAATCGGTTCTCCCATCTCTGTTAAGAGATGTCTTATCCATGTAGCCTTAGCAGTCGCAGCAGCCATCGATCTGTACTCCGCCTCTGTACTTGACCTAGCGACTGCCTTTTGCTTTCTACTACTCCAAGAGACCATGTTGGATCCAATGAAACTACAATAACCAGATACAGACCGTCGTTCATCTGGGTCACCCGCCCACTCAACATCAGCATATATAATGATTTCATGGCCACCTTTATTGAATTCACTTTTCCTGTACACCAGCCCATCACCAACTGTACCCTTTAGATAACAAAGTATTCGCTTAATTGCCTCCATGTGCGATGTATGAGGTTCATGCATAAACTGAGATACTTGATTTACCGAATAGACTATGTCAGGTCTGGTGAAGGTCAGATATTGTAACATGCCCACGATGCTGCGATATCTAGTGGGATCCTTATATAGATCTCCTTCTTTGGAACTCAATTTTTGATGGACGATGCTTGGAGTTGCTAATGTAAAAGTATCTTCAACAAGATACTTTAGTCGATAATGCAATAACCTTGAGAATAAATGTGTGAACATACACACCCAAGAACACTTGTGCACAACAAGCACAACACACCGAATCACAAATGTGCAAATGCACTCATAAGTTTCATAAACAACTAAAGAGGTTGGGCTATAATCCCAAATCCCTTAGGAAAATACAAGAGGAGCTGCCCATATATATAGGGCTTGGAGGAGGCCTTAGGAGGGGCTCCACATAGTCGTTGGAGCCCCTCCAACGGTCACAAATGTGACTGTTGGAGGGTCCAACGACTAGTGGGTTGGGCCCCTCCCAATGTAAGTACAATGCATTAAATGCAAAAAGAAAAAGGAATAAAGAAAAAAGAAAATAAATACAAAAACATATTCTCGAAAAAGAATATGTGTAAAATTCCTAAACTACCCTTACTAGGAATATATATATTTTATATATATAATTGGTAAATACATATACATATATTATATATATGTATATGTATTACTTTATATATATGAAATATATATGCGAAATTACAAGTTGGATTACATAATTTAACACCCCCCCTCAAACTTAGGGCAAGATGACCGAAAGTTTGCCAAGAAGGAAGTTGAACTGCGGAGCGCACAAGGCTTTAGTAAAGAAATCTGCCAACTGATATTCGGACGTGACATAAGGAAGATCAATAACTCCTCGGAGATATGCTTCACGAACATAGTGACAGTCCATTTCGATGTGTTTAGTCCGCTCATGAAAGGTGTGATTCTTTGCAATGTAGATTGCACTCTTGTTGTCGCAGCATAGCTTGGTGGGTCCTTCAATTTTGATCCCCATGTCTTCTAGCAGTTGGTGAATCCAAACAATCTCCATGGTAGTAGTTGCCATGGCACGATATTCAGCTTCCGTTGAGGAGAGCGACACTTTTTGTTGCTTCTTGTATCTCCACGAAATTAGTGAGTCTCCTAAGAACACACAAAAGCCAGTGGTGGAGTGACGGTTATTTGGGTCACCTCCCCAATCTGAGTCAGTATAAGCAATCAATTTTAAGTCAGAAGAAGAGGACAGAAAAACTCCCTTATTTAGAGTACCCTTTATGTATCTTACGACTCGTAAGATGACACTCATGTGAACGGATGTAGGCGCATGCTGAAACTGACTTGCAGTATGGACTGCATGGGATATATCTGGTCTGGTAATACTCAGATACATCAGGGATCCTACAAGTTGTCTGTAGGGTGTAGGATCCAAAAGGGGAACCCCATCATCAATTTTCATCTTTGCTCGTACTACCGCAGGAGTTTCACAAAGCTTCTCATCTGTAATACCTGACCTGTCAATGATCTCAGAAGCAAGCTTAGTTTGAGATAAGAAATATCCTCTAAGAGAGTATGCTACTTCAATTCCCAAAAAATAAGTTAGAAAACCCAAGTCAGACATTTCAAATTTATCTTTTAAGATAAATTTTATACTCTTAACCCCGTTAGAATCACTCCCAGTGATGAGCATGTCATCAACATACAGAAGTAAAATTACAATCCCTGCATTGGATTTTCTAACAAATAGAGCAGTGTCAGTAAAACAAGAGGAAAAACCATTCTCAATCATAACAGAGTTAAATCTATCATACCAAGCCTTGGGAGCTTGTTTTAGGCCATAGAGTGCTTTCTGAAGACGAAGCACCTTTCCCTTAGGAGTCTCCATTCCAGGAGGAGCATCCATGTAAACTTCTTCGCTTAAGTCGCCATTTAAAAAGACATTTTTCACATCTATTTGATAGATGTTCCATTTGTTGATAGAGGCAACAGTTATAAGACATCGAGCAGTGACCATACGAGTTACAGGAGCAAAAGTTTCTTCATAGTCAATACCATATTCTTGACTATATCCTTTTGCAACCAAGCGAGCTTTATACCTTTCAAGGGATCCATCACTTTTAGTTTTTACTTTGAAAACCCATCTGCACCCTATTGTTTTCTTGCCTTCAGGAAGATTTTGAAATTCCCAGGTTTTGGCTCTTCTTAGAGCCTCAAGTTCATTGTCCATGTCATTAATCCATTCAGGGCACTTTCGTGCTTCTTCAAAATTTCTAGGTTCTATATAAGAGTGGATGGCACTAAGGCAGACTCTATATCTTGGTGAAAAAGAGTCATAGGAGATGAACCTAGAAGGAGGCCTTCTACTTCTCTCAGTTCTACGAGGGATCACTTCATTCTGAGAGGCACTGGAACTGGCATCATTATATCTGTCAAGAGCACTCCTAAAGTTGTTTTGATCTCTATGAGAGTAGGTGATAGGGTCTCTAGGTAATCCAATAGGTTGATGTGACGAAGGAGGCAAGGAGATGTTTTCCTCGGTTTTAAATTCATTTGGGTTACTTTGATCGGACTCATTATCACTAGTATCATCGTCCTTATTCAGTAAATCAAATAAAAAGGAATAATCAATATTTTCATTATGGGGGTCACAACGTTCAAATCCACTAATATTTTCCAAAAAACTCACATTTCTGGAAACATACAATTTATCACTTTTGGTATCATAATAACGAAACCCTTTTTGGGTTTCAGAATAACCAAGAAAGGCACAAGGAATGGCTTTAGGAGAAAGTTTGTCATTCTTATCAGTGAGAACAAAACATTTACACCCAAAGACCCTTAACCTGCTATAATCAGGTTCCTTATCATACAGTTTTTCAAAGGGGGAAATTTTGTTTAAATTTTTCGATGGGAGTCGGTTTATGAGATAGACAGAAGTAAGGGCTGCCTCAGCCCAAAGATTTTTTGGAATGTTTTGAGAAATGAACAAAGTACTAGTTGTTTCAATGATGTGCCTGTGCTTTCGTTCGGCTAACCCATTTTGTTGAGGGGTTTTCGGACAAGATTTTTGGTGAAGAATACCAAAATTTTCAAGATAACTCTTAAATTCATTTGAGAGGTATTCTCCTCCAGAGTCAGACCTAAAGATTTTTAAACATCCATTGAATTGATTTGAAATCATCATGTGAAAACTTTTAAAGGTTGAAAAAACTTCATGTTTATGTTTAAGGAAATAGATCCAACAAAACCTAGTATAGTCATCCACAAAGATCATATAATATGAAAATCCTCCTTTTGACATTACTGGAGCCGGTCCCCATACATCGGAATGGACAATTTCAAATGGTTTTGTCGTAAACATGGATCTTTGAGGAAAAGGCAAACATTTCATTTTCCCAAGAATGCATTCATTACACAAAAAGTCACTTTTACAAAGATGTTTAACAAAAGGCAAATAGGAGATTTTAACTATATTGGGATGACCCAATCTCTTATGCCATACATGAATATCTTTGTTTTGGACGACGTTGCAAAATTGACTCTTGGGAACTTGAAGAAAATCTATGTAGTAGAGGTCTCCTCTTCTAGAGCCTTCCCCAATCAATCTCCCGGACTGGCGATCCTGTATCCAACATTTATTAGAAGAGAATTTTATATCGCAACCATGGTCCGAGAGTTGGGAAACAGAAAGAAAATTTAGGTTAAGGTTTGGAATAAAACGAATTTTTGGAACAAAGAAGTCTTGTTTTTCAAAATTACCTATTCCTTTAATCTCAAGAGATGTTCCGTCCGCGGTTGATACAAAGGATGAAAAAATTTTTTTAGAAAAATTTGAAAGAGAGCAATATCTAGGGGTCATGTGAAAGGATGCCCCGGAATCTAAAAGCCAAGATGTCTTACCGGGGGAAGAGGATGACATAGCGGCTCCGGAAGTACCTCCCTTGAGAAGAGGTTGTAGTGCTTCTACGATTTGTTGAAGAGAAAAAGACTCACTTGATGAAGAAGGTCGTTCTTTAACTTGAGATGCCATAGCCGTTGCAATCAATTTCTTCCATTTAGGACACAAAGGTTTGATATGTCCGGGTTCTTTACAATGATAGCAAGTCACTTTGCTATAGTCTTTTTTGCCATACCGATCATTTCCTCCTTGACCTTGATTCTTGAAATGAGGAGGTCTATAGGTCCTCATGTTATTTCTCGGTCTTGACACGGCATTAGCCATTTCACCATCTTCTTGAGTAGGAAGTAACAAGAATGCTAGGATTATTTTTGCCAATCCCCATACGGGTTTCTTCACCACTTAGCTTGGTGATAACATCTTCAAGTGAGGGGGATGTGAAGGCGGAGAGAAGAGAGGACTGAACATGTTCAAATTCGGGTCTAAGGCCATTTAAAAAATTGAAGAACCGGTCTTCTTCAAGTTCTTTGTGCCTTAATTCGATTGCCTCACCACTCCATTTAGGTTCTAGGATTGCGAGCTCGTCCCAAATAGAGGATAATTCGGCAAAATACTCCCGAATGGTCATGTCGTTTTGTTGGAGAGTTAAAGCCCTCTTTTGGAGAAAGTACTTGTGGGATAGATCTCTTGAGGTGTACATTTTCTCAAGATATACCCAAGCTTCGGAAGCCCTTTTAAATTTGGTGATATTGGCGTTTATCTTAGTTTCAACGGATGAAAAAATCCAAGATAAGATCTTGAAGTTCTTCATTTCCCAATCATCATGTTTCTTAGAATACTCTTCAAGAGCCTTTTGTCTTTCATCCCCTTCAAGGATCTTAATATCCCCTCCTTCAATAATGGTAATTTTGGGTTCCGGTTCCGGTATGGATCCATGAACGTAACCCCAAAGCCCCTTTCCTTTAATATGGGCTTCCATATTACCGGCCCAAACATGATAGTTTGAGCCATTAAGCTTAAACCCAAGGGAGAAATGGGAGTCTTTTTCGCCCATTAGAGAGGAAAGAATGCAAGGGATAGTACGTACCTTAATTACTTTTCGCGTCTTTCTTGACAAGAGAGGCTCCTAAAATATTGCTTGAAGAAGGTGATCCTCTTTGATTTCAAAAAACTTGAAGGCACGCTTTTCGAGGAATGCAAGAGAAGGCAAATCGCAATTCTTCTTCTTCAACGAGGCTTTGATACCATGTAAAAGTATCTTCAACAAGATATTTTAGTCGATAACGCAATAACCTTGAGAATAAATGTGTGAACATACACACACAAGAACACTTGTGCACAACAAGCACAACACACCGAATCACAAATGTGCAAATGCACTCGTAAGTTTCATAAACAACTAAAGAGGTTGGGCTATAATCCCAAATCCCTTAGGAAAATACAAGAGGAGCTGCTCATATATATAGGGCTTGGAGGAGGCCTTGGGAGGGGCTCCACATAGTCGTTGGAGCCCCTCCAACGGTCACAAATGTGACCGTTGGAGGGTCCAACGACTAGTGGGTTGGGCCCCTCCCAATGCAAGTACAATGCATTAAATGCAAAAAGAAAAAGGAATAAAGAAAAAAGAAAATGAAAATAAATACAAAAACATATTCTCGAAAAAGAATGTGTAAAATTCCTAAACTACCCTTACTAGGAATATATATATTTTATATATATAATTGGTAAATACATATACATATATTATATATATGTATATGTATTACCTTATATATATAAAATATATATGCGAAATTACAAGTTGGATTACATAATTTAACAACCAATGGCTTACAATCTTTCATGCCTGCTCTACAAAGAATATCCATCGTGTATTTGTGTTGAGTAAGAGTAAGTGTATCACACGTTTTATCAACTTCTACTCCAAGAAAATATCGCAGATCACCGAGATCTTTCATTTTGAATCTCTGATTTAATATATTCTTTACCTCCTCAATATGATTTCTGTAGTTCCCTGTGATGATAATATCATCGACATATATTAGCAGAAGAGTGGTTACATCTCGTTCATTGTAGATGAATAATGAGTGATCTAGAAGATACCGAGAGAAACCGTGCTTCTGTATTTCCAACGAAAAACTCTCAAACCAGGACCGAGAAGCTTGCTTCAATCCATATAAAGCTCTTTTCAACTTGCATACATAATGATTGGCATCTTGTTCTGCATACCCGATGGGTTGTTCCATATATACCTCATCTTTTAGGTCCCCATGTAAAAATGCATTTTTAACATCTAGCTGGCTCAACGTCATCCATGTTCAATGGCAAGACCCAACACAATACGAATGATTCCCATCTTAACAACAGGGCTGAAGGTTTCATCAAAATCTTGTCCTTGTTCTTGTGTGAACCCTTTGGCTACAAGTCTAGCTTTATACCTTTCAATGCTTCCATCTGGTTTGTATTTTATCTAGTATACCCATCTCGACCCAACTACATTCCTGTCAAGTGGTCTAGGCACAATTTCCCAGGTACCACATTCATGTAAAGCTTCCATCTCTTCATTCATTGCTTCGATCCATCTTCTAGAGTTGACAACTTGATAAAAAGTGAGAGGCTCATCCTCTTTATTTATGGATGTTAGGAACAGTTGAAAATCCAATGATTTTTTTTTATAACTAACCCACCTGTCAAGCGGATGTCGAGCCCGCGTGGATCTTCTGATGTTGTCCAACATATGTGGAGCGAAAGTAGAAGGATCAGAATCATTATCACGAGAAGTGGATGAGGGCTCTTGCTCTTTTTCTCGCCGGGTGTATACAATACTTTTATACTTTACTGGCTCCAAGTTTTGTGTGGTAACCTCTTCTGTTTGGGGTATATTTGATGACTCCTGACATATTTCCTTCTGGCTGCAATCTGCAGGACAATCTTCTCTAGCATTAGAGAATAGTTCTGAATTTAACCATGGATCGTACACCTCAACACTTGGACCTGAACTAGCAATATGAGAACTTGGATCAACAGGCTGATTGTCAAAGTTCATCTCGTCAAAAACGACATTCCTCGATATTTTGACACGTTTGCTCAATGGATCATAACACCTATACCCCTTATAGTCTTCAGCATATCCCACGAACCTGCATTTCAATGCTTTATCCTGAAACTTATTTCTCAATGAGTTGTCAACGTGAACATAGCAAACACATCCAAACACACGTAATTCATGATAGTCAGGATGTATTCCAAATAAAGAGAAAAAAGGAGACTTATTTTCCAAAATGGTCATGGGCAATCGATTTATCACATGAACTGTGGAGTGGAAAGCTTCTGTCCATAGAGTGATAGGTAAATTAGTCCCGTGCATCATGCTCATTGCACTCTCAACAGTATGTCGATGCTTTCTCTCTGCAATTCCATTCTGTTGAGGTGTATGTGGGCAAGACACTCTTCTCTTTATCCCATTATGTTGAAGGAAACTAACAAAATCACTGAAAGAGAATTCCCCTCCTCCATTGCATTGGAAATTGAGTATATTGGTAGAGAAATGATTTTTGACAAAGGAATGAAAATTTTGGAACAATCCAAAAACTTCTGATTTATGTTTCATGAAGAATATCCAAGTATAGCGGGAATAACTATCAATGAAAATGAGATAATATTTGCTACCAGAAACAGAAGCAAATGGGGCAGGGCCCCAAACATCAGAACATATGGTCTCAAAAGGCCTTGAAGCTCTCTTATTAATTAAATTGAAAGACAAAACATGACTCTTACATAAATGACAACTAGGACATTTTATTTCACTGGCTTCTGAACTCAGACTGGACTTAGGAATGAAATTATTCGAGACAAGTTTTTCAATAAAATGAAGACCACAATGACCCAAACGACTATGCCAAAGAGTTGGCTTATTACATTCAGATATGGCAAACACATATTTAGAAGGAACAAAAGACGAATATTGAGGCTTCAAGGATGAATCAGCAGAATGAACAACGAAGGAAGGATCTTCTTGGAAGATGTACATGTTGCCTTGTCTTTTTCCTTCAGCGAATGTCTCCCTCGTGCGAAGATCCTTGACATAAACAAAAGAGGGAGTAAATTCAACTGAGGCATTAACATCATCAACAAGTTTTGAGACAAAAACAATGTTCTTCTGGATATTAGGAGCATGAATAACATTTGAAAGATTAAGAGAAGACTTGGACATGGGTATAATGGCATTTCCAATATGCGAGATGGAGTGATGAAAACCATCTCCTGTGACTATGCTACTCTTACCCACATAAGGGTTAAGATTCAAGAGTTTACCCGCATCACCTGAGACGTGTGTCGCTGCTCCGGAATCGACGTACCAAATGCCTTTATCATTTTGTTTCATATTTAAGCCTGCTAAGGCTGCCAATAACAACTCTTTTACTTCTCCATCCTTCTTAGCCTCTGTTTGTGGAGTTTTTCCCTTATTTTGAGGTTTGAACCAACAATTTGCCTTAATATGTCCTTTCTTATTGCATAGGAAGCAGGTAGGAATAGGCCTTTGTCCTGGCTCCTTATAAAAGGAAGGATCTGCCTTTTCCAAGTCAAGAAGTTGGAATTATTCAGCTTTTCAGAAACCAATTGGCTAAGGAAGTTGGAGGAAAGACCTGACTGTGGAAAGGTTGAGTCCATTGGTAAAGAAAATGGAAAGAAGAGTCTGAATCAAACAAAAATTCAGTCACCCGAGTATCCTGCCTTTTTTTTTTAAACAGACTTATTATACTCGGGTATGACCAGATAGGTAACTGATTTAAACAATTTTCGAGACACAACTTGAAAATCGCACAGAGGAATATGAAAAAGTGAAACAGAATATTGCAAACTGTGGCAGCACAATATCGATCTTTATATCTATAGTATCCAGACTTAAAACATTTCAATAATGAATATCAAAAGAAGGAAGTAGTTTCAGATTTGATAAACATGAAACAGGACAATTAATAATTCAAGAAAAAAGGGAAGAAACATCACAAGTATTAATCTTAACGACTGAATATGCAGATTTAAGTGAACACCTCTGGAATCAGTTAACTGATTATAGGGGAATCAGTTCTGAAAAAGATAATCACACATCGAAAAAACAGAAAAGAATATAAGAGAACATGCGCTGAGAGGTTACCAGATCTGAAAATAGGTTACCAGATCTGAAGATGATCACACATTGACAAAACAGAAAAGAAGATTTGAAAAAGGAGAAAAAGACGTAACCATTAACTGGGTTACCAGATTTGAAAGGAAGGAGGAGACGTACTCAGAGGTCGGGTTACCAGATCTGAAAGGATTCTTACCAGGGCCGAAGTAGAATAGGGAAGAAAGGGACGCACGCAGAGTTCATGCAGAGTTGGAGTTGGATATGGGTGATCTTTCTGGAAGGCAATCTCAGGCCCAACATTCAACGCTGCTCTGATACCATGTTGGAAAGTGAGGATCTCCACATTCACCTGTGCAGGAAAGAGAAAAATGAGAAGAAGAAGAGGCTGCAAAAATTCGTTCTTTTAACTCCAGCGTGTTTTACATTCTATAAGAGGTTTAATATATAACTATTACATAGCCTTTTTAGGGTACTAAAATACCCTCTAATAATATACGAATTTACAACAGACATCCATCACTTTGGATCTGGATCCGATCCATTACAGAAATCGGGTCCAGACCCGACTTAAATTAGAGAACCAAAAACGACTTCTTTTCAGGTATGTATCACATACTTTTTAAAAGGTGTCTCTTGTATTATTTATCTCATGCATTATGCATGTGAAAACATTTATTTTCTTGATCATTATATATATGATTATATATATACTTTGGTTATTTTCTTTGGATTATCTACTTTAAATATTTACTGTATGCATTTGAAAATATATTTAAAATGTAGTAGCATCTTGCTAAATATGTTAAAAATGAATAGTTCTTTAAAGAAATTATTTAATTCTTGTGCGTAAGCATATTTTCATAAAATATTTGTTTTAACTATGCATATTGTCATAAAAATTATATTTTACAAGAATATATGGTTTTCCTTTAAAATCTTAAATATTATGCTTTTCATATTGCTAATTCTCTTATTGTATGCATTTGGTTTTATCATAATAATTATTGGTAATCATTATGAATTTTATGAGTTCCTTAAAATTTTAGAAACTTGTATGAAGTACACCTTATATCATCATGTTTTCTTTAACTCTTTGGTAATATCGTGGATATTTTTGCATACTCATATGATTTCAATGATTCTCTCATTTTCCCTTCAATAATATTTTTCTTTTGCTTTTTAGCATTTAAGCCTTAGTGGTTTTTTGTGTATTTTGTACTTTATGTGCTTGTGATATTTGGTTCTTTATTAAATCCTCTTGTGTTATCCCTTGTAATTTGTATTTCTGCATATCTCATTACAATGGTTAGCTTTAAGATGTTTTCTTCATTATGCAAAACTAATTCTTTGAAAAACATTCTCGATTGATTATGCTTGAGAATGATCTTCGATACTTGTGTTCATCTCTATTTGACTTTTATATAGAAAGTAAATCTTGTATTAGAAGCTTTGAATGCATTTTATAATGTTAATTCGTTTTCTCTAAAAATGTGTCATAATCACATAAAAATAGATTGTATTATGAATTATGTTTGGTATAATTTCATAGCTTCTATATAACCTATATGGCTATGAGTTATTAGATCATCTTATTGCTTCTAAGTATTCATGGTTGATAGTAATTATGTTTACTTTTGAGATTGTAAAGGTTCTTCTAAAAACTTTATATATACTATTTCCTTAATATATTACATGTTTTGTTTGTCTCATAGTAGACTTTTGATTTAAAAGACTTCCTTTTAAGATAATATGTTCTTGTCTTTTCTTTAAAATTATTAGATCTTTTATATGTAATGTGCCCTAGTGCATCTATTCCTTGATCGATAAATTTATTTTGAGGAATTGATTATGTCAAGCATGATTCTTGTTTATTCAAAAGGTTGTCATTGTCACGGGCCTATTTTCTTCAATGGGCCAGCGCGGCGCGACGGTCCTTCCTTATCGTCGCAAGCCTACTTATCGCTCGCTTGCCAGTCGCGGAAGCTTGTAATCAGAATGCAAGAGAGTAAGAGAGAATAGAGGGAGAAGAATTGCAATCACAAGAAGCAATCACAACGAGGGTGAACAAAAGAAAGCTCAACGCATTTGATTCATTCACAATTTTGCCCACAGGCTAATACAGTTCAAGTATACGGGCTGCCTCTTCGGGGTATTGATTCACTTGAACCGGGCAGCTTACATTAGACTAAACAAAAGCAAAACAGACTCTAAACATAACTTTACAATGTAAGTCACAAGGGAATATGCTCTCTCCTTCAAATCATGCACCGTCCTCGGTGCCATCTGTTTCATGGTAAGCTCTGACTTCAGTCGAGTAGCGGTTGTTCATCCGGAAAGCTGGCTCCCATGTAGGTTCTGTTGTTTCCTCCCACTACACTAAGTATTTCTTCGCTTCACCCAAGTAGTTGACCTTATGACGAAGGATCTGACTGAGGTGCTTCTTGGCCCGTTGTGCTGTTGGGGCCCTCTGTATGATGGGAGCGTGTTGTGGCATGCTCCGTTCCAGATCTCCATCGTCTGAATGGAACTGCTTGAGGTTGCACACGTGGAACACCGGGTACACCTTGAAGTCTGGGGGCAACTCCAGCTTGTACGCCATCTTGCCCACCTTCTTTGTGATGGTGAAGGGTCCTTTATACTTTCTGAGCAGTCCGCGATGTCGCCCGCGAAAGATGCATGTGCGACCTGGATATAACTTCACTAACACTTGGTCTCCAACTTGGAACACAGCGAGCCGACGATGCTTGTCCGCCCACTTTTTCATTCTCTTTGCCGCCTTGTGTAAGAATGCCTTCGCCAACTCATTTTGCTTGTGCCAGTCGCGAACAAACTGATAGGCGAAGGATGACCTTCCCTTTTCTTGTGCAGCAAGAGTGTGCGGGGTTAGTGGCTGCTTCCCCGTGGCTATCTCAAACAGGTTGTGGCCTGAAGACTCGCTTTTCTGCAGATTGTAACAGAATTATGCCACATCAAGGAGCTTCACTCAATTTGTAAAACCCGCGTTTTCAAAAAAAAAAAAATGTTTTGGACCCGGGCCGGGTCGGGTCCGGACCCGACCCGGGTCCCTTCTTCATTAGGGTTTTAAGTAACCCGAGCAATCCCGAGCACCGCACACCCCCCCTGCGATATCGGGCGAATTAGGGAAACCCATCGAGGGTTTCCCCATTCGTTGCCCCCTGTGCCTTTAAGAGAGGCGTTGGAGGGCGAGGGGAGTCACGCCTCCCTCTCGCAGCCCTCGCCCCCATCGCGCCGGTCTCCTCCCTCGCTGCGCACGCCGCCGACGCCGACCACCATCTCCCAGGTACGCCGTCTTCCCTCTTCTCTTCCTCACCCCCTCTCTGTCACCTCGCCGGGAGGTCGGCAGGCGGCTCACAGCCCCCGCCGCGGCCTCCCACCACCCCCTTGTGCCCATCGGGGCCCCGACAGGTGGCCTACGCGGCCCCTGTCGTTCCCTTCTCCCTCTGGGATTCACCGGAGTGCCGGCAGGGGACCTATGGCCCCTACGACACTCCCCTTTCTCTGCCACCTTCGTGCTGTCGGCAGGGGCCCCGCCCCTGCCGTCTCGTGGCCATCGGCAGGGGCTGGCCCCCCCTGTCGTCTGGTGCTTTCGGCAGGGGCTGGCCCCCCTGCCGCTTCGAGGCCGTCGGCAGGGGCTGGCCCCCCCTGCCGTCCTGTGTTGTTGGCAGGGGCTCAACCCCTGCCACTTCGTGTTGTCGGCAGGGGGCTCAGCCCCTGCCACTTCGTGGCCGTCGGCAGAGGCTGCCCCCCCTGCCGTCTGGTGTTGTTGGCAGGGGCTCAGCCCTTGCCACTTCGTGCTGTCGGCAGGGGGCTCAGCCCCTGCCACTTCGTGGCCGTCGGCAGGGGCTGGCCCCCCTGCCGTCCGGTGTTGTTGGCAGGGGCTGATCCCCTGCCACTTCGTGGCCGTCGGCAGGGGCTGGCCCCCCTGCCGTCCGGTGTTGTTGGCAGGGGCTCAGCCCCTTCCACTTCGTGCTGTCGGCAGGGGGCTCAGCCCCTGCCACTTTGTGGCCGTCGGCAGGGGCTGCCCCCCTGCCGTCCTGTGTTGTCGGCAGGGGCTCAGCCCCTGCCACTTCGTTGCTGTCGGCAGGCAGGGGCTTGTCCCCTGTCGCTTGTCTGTTTTCGGCCAGTAGGGGCACACCCCTGCTGTCTCTCTCTTTTCCGATCGACAGGCCGATTTTCTATTTCTCTGCATGATGATTAGAGTAGCACTGAATTCTCATACTTTTGCAGACATCGTATCGAACCACGCTCTGGCTCCGCGGCCTGAGCCTCGTATCATCTACACGCGTAGATGCACACAGCTGCACGACATCCTGAGGTAGGGGAAAGTTGCGCAAAAAGGGCAGTATATGAACTGAATTAAGTTGAAATAACTAAAACAGTCATGCTAGATATGCCTAAGTCATACTTTATTTCCTTCTTGTACTTATCTGCCTTGCGTATTTACTTGCTTGCACGCTTATTGGTTGAGATATGGATTCGTACCGTGTTCCTTATTTACACATTTGCTTGCTTGCTTAGATATGTGACTAATGTATGGTTTCGTACCTCATGCCTTGTTTGCATAATTACTTGCTTGTTTAGGTATTCAATCGATGCACAAATTTATACCTCGTGCGGTTTGCTTATACTTCTTTCGCTCAATGTGCGATTTTTGCATGTCGAGTATTGCTTAGTACTTTGCTATCACGCTATAATGTTCTCATGCTCGCAGTTATAGTATACAAGTCAATGCAGCCTTCTATATATCCTGTCCTTGCTAATTTTTGAAGGATGCGAGTTGCGCTTGTGCACAACAGTTCCTTTTAAAAGGATTCCTTATGCGAATCTAGTTTTCAGATGCACCGTTTTGCAAAGGTTTCGAAAGTGCAACTAAGTTTTTTCAAGACAATACTTTCGAATAAAATGTTTTACAACTATAATGTGATATTTTAATATGATTCAGAAACCCTGAAAAGGGTCACAACTTATCAAGGGTGCAACCTTGCAAAGCAAGCTCGAAGGTTTTGGGAGTTTCAATATATATCAAGTAAGTCTCTCAAATTGCCGTGTCTTTGGAGAACGGAAGCTAGACTCGCAACGATCTTCTGCATGCAATGTATATCGTCACTTCAAAAGAGTGATTCGAGGCAAATCTCGTATCGTACAACATGCCATTGTGTTAATATAAATTAAAAGACTTGATCTTATGAAACAAAATAATTATTGTATCACTTCTCTTATAAAGGATAAATGTTGGGGTTTCTTTTGAGAAACCGTTTCCCCCGTTTATCGTAGTTGTATCTTTTAATAGGTATGGCCATACCATTGGACAGGTACGTCATGTTGGCGTTACGATGATCGGTTGAGAGGTATATGGTAACCTCGAAACGTGTTTTGGCACCTTATTGCAATCAGGTAATGTTGATGATCGCCTAACACGCAAGAGGCTCGTGAGGGTCTAAAGGACTAGAGCATGACAAATATGAAATTGAATGATTGTACTATGTACTTTTACAAAGCAGATGTGTTGGGGATTTCATATGAGAAATCCATTCCCCTCTCATCGTGATTGTACTTTTGAACATGTACGTTGTGTATTACGATGAGTAGGATGAGGGGTCCATGTTTACCTCGAACGTGCAATGGCGCGTATAACACACATAATGGTGATGGTTTCGCCTTCACAGGCAAGATGCTCGAGTGGGTCGAAAGACCAGAGCATGTAGAACAGAGCGGCGGTTAAGAAACCCTCGTCGTGCTCGTTCGACATGGTTCGTCAAGAGAGAGGACGTATGGTACAAAACTCCGATGTGCAGGTCCTTTAATGACAGTTACGGGCAAAAGACTCGGATTCTCCAGTCATCGGAGTTAGGGGAAATGGGCTACAAATGGTAGCTTACAGTTGGATGCATCCACAGACCACCTATGCCTTTGAGGATTTACTCTCTTGGTCACTGACCATCCCCTTAGGAGCGGACTCGGTCAGTCATCCGGGTTATCTAAAACACATAGCATAATAAACCCCTGGACTGGTCTCGATTGTTTCTATGTTTCGTGCCTTGCGCGTACCCGCCTGGCCAGTTAATATCGAAACATAATTTAAATCTGATCACACAATTTGTTGAGTTATGCCCATATGAAAGTTATAGTGTGTAACAAGTTCAGTACTTATGGAATTGTGTGTGTGGTTGATGAAGCATTGTATTTCTTATGCAGTTCTTTGCTTGTACTAGTTAGCCTACTTGTGCCAGTAAAATGCTTGTAATAATTTTAGCATTGTGCTCATGATAGTTTGCTCCGTGAATCTGTTGAAATTAAATTACTATATAATTGCCTGTCTGCTTGACATATTAAATTATTCTGCTTAATTATGTTCAATATTGTCCTGTCTGTGCACCTACCAGTTTTTAGTGAAACTGACCCATTTTATGGGCAGGTTTTGGATAGGTAATACAGTCTGCGATGGCACGATGGCGTGATGAGATCAAGATAGAGCTATTTCCCTGACGTTTCGCTCCTGAGGACATGTTGGTAAATTTGGTATAAAGGGTATTCCAAAATTTCTCTTTTTATTAAACCTTGAGTTACTAAAGCTGTTTTAGTAAACTTCTTCTCGGTTTCAACAAATAAATTCTCCATCATTGAAATTGCATTTCAAAACCATTTGATTTCAATAGTTGTGCGGAATTCGGCAAAGGAAAGTTTACGCTGTAATGCGCTCAAGCTCCATTGACTTGTGGTTTTAAAAATATCATTTTCCGCTGAAGTACTATTTAAACTCTGATTATTGTATGATTTCAAAGCTTTCTAAACTATTCTAAAAGTTACAAGTCCTGGATTTTTGGGGCGTTACACAATTTTTCTGATGACACTAACAAAGTGCCTAAGCTACTGCTCAAGTATCTCGTTGATGTGCTCTATTTGCTCATTTGTCTGCAGATGGAAGCTTGTTGAAAACAACAAATCAGAGCCAAGTAGCCGAAATACTTCATGTTAAAACTTGCCCGTGAAGCGAGCATCACGATCACTCACAATGCTCTTTGGTATGCCTCAGTGTTTCACCACTTGCTTTATAAACAACTCTGCAGTCTTCTCTACAGTTTACTTCTTAGAAGTTGGGATGAAGGTGGCATACTTTGAGAAACGATTCACCACAACTAGAATAGAACTGAGGCCCTCTACCTTTGGCAGAGTAACAATGAAGTCCATGGAGATGCTATCCCAAGGACGTTCTGGAATTGATAGATGCTCAAGAAGACCGACAGCCTTCTGGTTTGTCCCCTTATCTTGCTGGCAGATGAGGCATGTTCGCACATACCCCTCCACGTCGTCCATCATTTGCGGCCAATAGTAGCCCCGCTCAAGGAGTGCTAAGGTCCGCTCCTGACCAGGATGGCCGACCTATAGTATATCATGACACTCCTTAAGCAGTTGTCAGCAGAGGCTTCTTCACCGCGACACGAAGACGCGTCTCCCTTTTGTCATGAGGAGACCGTCCTGTAGCCAAAATCGTGGAGTCTTCCCTGCTTGTGCCAGAGAAACAAGGTGCTGTGCCGCCGGATCCTATTGCGTACCTTCGCGGATG
Source organism: Nuphar pumila (assembly GCF_984573655.1). Lineage (NCBI taxonomy): Eukaryota > Viridiplantae > Streptophyta > Magnoliopsida > Nymphaeales > Nymphaeaceae > Nuphar > Nuphar pumila. The sequence goes on along the minus strand of NC_143255.1, from coordinate 101,088,860 downwards.
CGGTTTAGCAATGCGCCCTCCAAATGCACTTCAAAAGGCTCTACGCGTGCAACTGCCAATTTAGCCCTGCGGCTCAAGGCATCCGCCACAACATTGGTCTTTCCAACCTTGTACTCTAAGGCAAAGTCGAACTCAGCCAAAAACATCTATCACCGAGCTTGCTTAGGCATCAACTTTTTCTGTGTCTGAAAATAACTCGTGGCAACATTGTCCGTCTTGACGATGAACTGAGCACCCAGAAGGTAGTGCCGCCAAGTCCTGAGGCAATACACGATGGCGGTCATCTCACATTCATGCACCGTGTAATGCCTCTTTACATCTTTTAGCTTACGACTCTCATATGCAATCGGATGACCCTCCTGCATAATAACTCTGCCGATGGCAAAGTCTGAGGCGTCTGTGTGGACCTCAAAGGGTTTCGAGTGATTAGGCAGTCACAGCACTAGCTCCATCATTAAGGCTTTCTTTAAGTCGTCGAAGGCATCTTGGTACGCTCCTGTCCAGAGCCATACCCGATTCTTCTTTAACAAATCTGTGAGGGGCTCATCAATGAGGGAATAGCCTTCGATGAAACGTCGATAGTAGTTTGTCAAACCAAGGAATGACCGCAACTCTGGTACTTTGCTTGGCGAAACCCATTCCTGGATGGCTCTTATCTTTTGCCCATTCATACGCAGCACACCACGCCCCACAACGTGGCCAAGGAAGCTGATCTTCTTTTGCCTGAAGAGACACTTCTCTCGTTTGACACATAGGTCATTCTCCTTCAGCACCTGAAACACTGTTCGCAAGTGCCCGACATGTTCCTCTATGTTACTGTTGTAGATTACGATGTCATCCAAGTAGACTACCACAAACTTGTCTAAGAACGGGTAGAAAATCTGATTCATTAGGGTTGTGAACGTGGTTGGAGCATTCGTCAACCCAAATGACATTACTAAGAATTCGTAAGCATCATAATGGGTGACACAAGTTGTCTTCGGCTCATCGCCATCTGCAATTCTTACCTGCTAGTAACCCGATCTCAAGTCTAGCTTTGAAAAGACTCGGGCACTGCCCAACTGATCGAACAAGTCTGCTATTAATGGCAACAGGTACTTGTTCTTCACCATGACCTTGTTCAAAGCACGGTAATCCACACATAACCATTTGGAGTCGTCATGTTTCATCTGAAATAGGATCGGGGTACCAAATGGAGCTTTCGATGGTTGAACGATGCCTGCATCCAACATCTCGTTTAGCTGCCTGTGGAGCTCTTTCAGCTCAGCTGGCCTCATGCGGTATAGAACCATTGCGGGAGGCTTCGCTCCTTGGGTCAACTCAATCTTATGGTCGACCTCGCATCTTGGCGGAAGATGCTTCGACAATTTTGGAGGCATCACCTCTCGAAACTCCTTCAACATTGGGGCTAGGGTTGGCTGTACTGCTGCTTGCATCTTCTCTTTTTCTGCGTGCACGACAACTAAAAATGTCTGCTCTCCATGCTTGACACCCTTCTTCAGCTGCATTGCCGATAATACTGAAGACTTGCATTTCTGCGTAAAGCACTGCACAGTGTGGGACAAGTCTAGTCCCATGATCGTTAACGTGTTAAACTTTGGTAGCATTATAACATTCTGGCTTCGCAGAAACTCTATACCCAAAATCATCTTAAAATTGTCTAGGGGCACCACAGAGAAGTTGGCTTTGCCGGCCCAACTCCCCACTTGGATAGCCACATCTCTTGCTTCACCAAGGATGGGCTTGGCCTCAAAGTTTACCGTTTTGATGGTCTTCTGCTTTGGCCTGGGCTTCAAGCCCAACCGCTCTGCCTCTTTCCGCGAGACGAAATTTTGTGTGGCCCTGGAGTCTATCATTGTTGAAGTAAACTTTTCATTCGTAATGACTTCGAGATACATCAGTTCTTTTCTAACCTGCATGTTCTAAACTACACAACTTCTAGCTGCGTTAATCGATCACATGACCCCCATCTTTTATTGCATGGTTTCAGTATCATTACATTCTGCCTGCGCAACATTGTCATGCTCGTCGTCCTTCACGAGGCGCTTTGGGCACTGCCTGACGATATGCCTATCGCCACAGAACCAACATGTCACAACCGCACTCTTGTTGTTATACTTTGTGTGGTTTTGTTTCTTATCGGATTGATGGCGTGTCGATGCCTCCCCTTTGTTCTCGCGTCGCTCATCCTTCTTGCCTCCGTGGTCAGGCTTCTTCCCGACCTTGGTTGATGGGGTGAAGGGCTTGCGCTTAGTGTCAACTAAGCGCTCGGTCGTCACGTATGCATCTTCCAAAGTACTGGGATTACTCCTTTCCACTTCGGACTGTGCCCATGGCTGAAGTGCCACAACGAACCAGTTGTGCTTGTCCTCGTCTGGCATGTTAGGCACCTCATGCATAAGCTTCTGAAACGTTCTGACATAGTCTTGCAATAAACCAGTATGTTTAAGATCTGCCACCAATCTGTAAGTCTGTCTTTGCATATTCCTCGACATAAAATAGTTGCGCAACTCCATTTTGAAGTCGTCAAAGGTGTCTATCACGCATTGACCCCTCTCCATGTCACTGCGCTTCCGCCTCCACCAAGTGATAGCATCTCCATCGAGTAAAGCTGCTACAGCCTTGATCCTAAGATCTTCAACGATCACATTCTGAATATCCAAGTAGTCTTCTATTTGGAACAAGAAATTCTCAATGGCCTTGCTGTCGCGAGAACCATTTGTAAGGGGATATTGCGGAAATATAAAAAGTGCTTATGAGCACTTACAACAATGAATAAAAGAGACAATATCACAAGTCCACAAAGGGACAATACAAGCACAAGCCTTTAAGAAGGCAACAATATAAAAAGCCTCTTATTGAAAAGAGAGAGAGAGCTCTCAAGAATGAAAATATACAAGGGGTTCACCTCTATTTATACAAAAGGGAGAGGAGAGAAAGGGAGGCCAAAGGCCTCAAAAGGAGAGCCCAAAAGGGGGCTCCCATGGAGTCGTTGGGAGCCCCCAACGGTCACATTTGTGACCGTTGGGGGCTCCAACGACTCTATGGTTGAAGCCCCTTTTGGTCCTTAAAAAATAAAAAAATAAAAGTAAAAAATAAAAAAAGAAAAATACATTTAATAAAAAACGAAAATAGTTGTTTTCTAAAACAACCATGTGAAATTACAAAAATACCCCTATCAGGTATTGATGTAATATTATATATATATATAAGAGGTACATTTTAACACCATTGAACTTTGCTGGTCTTGGCACATCAATCCTTGATGGCCTCTCACCATTTTTCTTATTTTGGGTCAATGTCCGCTGTAATGTGCGGTTCTTCAACTGAAACTTCCCTACTTCAGTCTGCAAGTTTGTCATTGTTGTCGTCAACGAAGTGACGACCCCAATCCATACCCCTTTAAAAAAGCAGAATTTTTTTTTCTAAGAGTTGCGAAAAACTTCCCAGAGACCTGGGGTCCCTACAGTTCCAATTTCAGTTGGATAACCACACACCACAAACCAACTTACATTTATCATTCATAACCAACCAACTGAACTATTTTATTAATGAATAAATAAAAGTCATATTTAATGTCAAAAGTGAAATATCAAATTGCAGGAAATAAGAACTAAAAGAAAACACAAATAGAGCCACGTTGTCCGTAAGTGAAGCCGTCTGAAACAAATGTGGCCCTCGTATCCCCTCAGAAACGAGTTCATTTCATTGATCACCTGTGTCTGGGAAAAACCAATAAAATAAGAGGGTCAGAAATCCGAAGAATTCTGCGTACAGGTTTTCCTAATGAATCAAATAAGAAAAAGAGCATAAATAAGATCTATGTAATATTTTAGAAGAATACAATTATAACCAAATTATAAGGCAATTAACCAGTTATGCAACAATAAAATAAACATTAAGCATAAGGGAACTCTAAGTAAGTAACAGTGATTATAATTTAATCAATAAGGGCATTTGAAGGCAAAAGATATCAACATCATACAATGATCAATATATAACAACCAAGTGCACGGGTAAACATGCATGAACTAATGCAGAGCAGGAATATGCATGATTTATGTATAATGTATGAACCCATATTATCTTTCATTTAAACTCTCCTCTTTCCATATGCATGTCCTATTAAATGCACACAATCTTTAAGTTCCTCTTTTTAAGTTATCATTGCCCGCAGATACACCAAACGGGTACAGTCCCCGAGGTTAAGTAGGGTTCTCGGGGTAGTTTAACGCATAATTTGTATTTTATTACCGGGTTCCACACTTAGCCCTCGACCGATATCAGGAAACAGCACCATCTATCGGAACCTTGGAAAACAACATCCAAAGTCGGGGACACCATGGAAAACAACATCCACTGGCGCCACTTTCTTGGTATACCAAACAAACTCACAGTTGTGACTAACACACCACTCCCGGGTAAAGTGGCGGATTCTCCCTAAAACCGTGGCCAGGAGAAGAACCTCAATATCGGGTTCAGGGGGAACAAAATGCACACGGAGTTTTTGTATCCTCACGGTTTCCCCTAAACCGCAATATCCAAGATTCCCACGCTAAAGCAGGGACATCAAGGAGAAAGTGAATTACACTGTTCTTTATTTTCATTTATCTGGTTATTAATTCATTTCTTTTACATTTGCAAATTTATATGCAGAATTAATAACATAAGCTTGCACATCAGCATGCTAAGCTTGTCACGGGATCACCGCCCGTGACAACATAGAACAGTGCGGTAAAACAATAATATTACATTTGATTTGTTACAATGCATCAAAATAACTAAAACAGAGAACAACTGGTTCTCGAGGCTCACCCAGCCCCTAATGATCCAATTTGATCATTACTACCTTCATGAGCAAAAATCATAAAGAGTATGTCACTTATGCATTCTTATCACACACTTTTCAATGCACATTCATCTGTGATCAAAATCAATAATATTTTAATACATGAGCACGAGTTTCCACACCAACAATGCAATGCATACTTTCATCCATTGCACAATCCCTGCCAAATGCATGATTTCGTTAATGAATTATGCCAGTTAAAACGTACGAACACTCATGCCATTTTGATCTTGCAAAAGCACCTAAATTTCGTATATGTACATGCACAAGTAAGCCTGCTTGCAACAACAATTTTGAATAAGTATCGCACAAGTTCATTCACATAAGGAAAAGCACCCCTTTTGTATGCATATGATTAAGCCCAATACACTTAACATAATCTGAAATATTTGCATGCATAGCCTAACCAATTTATTTTTCATAAAGAGAGAATTTGGGCCTGTCCAATACCAAACTGCATATATATTTTATATATATATACATATATGTATATATATATATTTTTAAAAGGGAGACTGCTCTAGCACCCAGCTGACAAACAGTCGGCTGGGACTCGGCTCCAGCCCAGCTGACTCGGTCGGCTGAGCTTGGCAGTCACCATACACGCCCAGCTGGGCCAGTGAGCACCCTGCCAAGGCCTGGCAGAATGCTGCCCAGCTTGCACCAGTCCAACCGGGCTGGACTAGGCCTGACAGGGCCTGGCATGCCCCAACCGACCCACTCGGCTGGGCTGCCAGGTGTCCAGCTGGTACGAAGATGGATCTGGTTCAGCCTGACCAGACCCCAACTGAGCCATGTACACGGCGAAGCCCCACAGGCTTGCACAGGCCTTTGCATCCAGACTTTTTCTACAAGTACTCCAAAGGGGATAAACATACCACTTAACACCAATGTTCTCAACTAAACCAACTGCCCAGTGCATGCACATTTAGATATCCCAACAAAAGTAAGTTAAGACCAAAATTGAAAGCACATAAACATACTGTATTTCAAATCCTAAAAAGAAATATTGCCCATATGTCAAGATAGATAATACTCATGCAGTTAAATTTTACACTAAGTGGACGGTGAGTCTCATTCAAATTTGGAAATTTTATGCATAAACTGAAACAGACTCAAATGTGCCTAGAAAATGCCTTGTGTAAAATGTCTGCCATAGGCTGCCAAGCGTACCAGCCGATTGGCTGGCCTGGCAGGCCTGTTAGACCTGCAATAGGTCTGCCCATGGTTGGCCTGTCAGGGCCGACAGCTGCCCCAACCGAGCCCAGCTCGGTTGGGCTGCCAGGCACCCTACTGCGGCCAACAGCCCACATTAAAATATGTTTTTTTTTTGTAGCTGACAGCATACCAAAATCCCTAAAAAGTTTCAGAACAGCATGTATGCTCACATAACTCAAGTATACACATATTTACAAAGTTCATAACCATGTCATGAAATAAATATCAGTCATAAACATACGTTCAGCAATGTTTTTGGCCTTATTTCCAGATTTACATGTCTTACTAATCCACAACATGGGTTCTTCAAAGAAAATTAACATCACCATGGGGCTCACACATGACAATCCCTATTTTGCACAGATAAAAATTCTGTTTTACTATAAGAATGCATCCATATGTACGTTGTTTCAAATAACCTAAAACAAAAGACCATGAAACACATGGATTTCATCAATGGATTGTAGAGTAAATGCTTAGATTTACTCACCCACATGGTTCTACACTAAAATACTTCATGGAAATCGAATCCATATTCGTTTTCCTCATTTAACCCAAAAGAAAACCCTGTACCTTGTTGAAGATTTCTCCGGCGGTCTTTCCGGCAATCGAAGGCTGCCGTGGCGGAAACAACGAGCTAGCTGGAGTCGCCCCTTCCCTGCTACCGTGACAGGGAGTGTGGCTGTTTATTGCTGCGGCCCTCGGTGGTTGTTGGTGGCCAAAGCTCGCCGGCGACCTCCACCACTCCGATGCACGCCCCCACGAGAGAGAGAGAGACGAGGGAAGGGAGAAACGAGAAAGATGAGGGAAGAGGGTGAGACCCCCTCTTCCACCTCCCTTTTTATTGCCGAAACCCCCCTCTTCCGAGAGGCGCGGGGTTCGGTTACACCAGCCGACCCCCCCTTTCCTTGTACGCGATCGGGGTTAGGGTTCTCTCAGAACCCTAACGCCTGCTAAAGATATCGGGCTTCTGTTTCACGCCCCCCCTTAATAAGCGATATCGGGTCCGGGTCCGAGCCCGTGACCCGCGACGCTGGGTCCATTTTAATACTGGACCCGGTCTCGCCTACGAGTGTTGGATCCTCAGTTGGATCCGTGGATCCAACCCTATATACTAAAGTTTATTTATTTATTATTATTTTTTTTCTTATAAACACTGTTAATTATTTATTTAAATATTATAAGTATAGTTTTAATACCCCATTGTGGGTTATTTACGCGTTCTTTTATGGATCCGGTAACGGATCCGAGGCCCAAATTTAGAAAAATACTTGTTATTTTCAAATAAATTTAAATAAATAAATTACAAAAATTGAGGTTATTACATCACCTGTCCTTGCAGGCTCACCATCACATCATTCAGTCCACCGAATGATTCAATTGCGTGTGAAATCGCTTCTTCGTGCGAAGCCACATCTTTCACCAGCTTGTTGATAGGTTCAACCATCTGCTCTTGTCCTCGAGGTGAACCCATTTTCTCAGCTTCAGCAACTGTCTTGCCTTTGGTGTTACACAAGTTTTGATAGGGCGCCATGATGTCTTGCTCATAAATCGTAGCCTGTGGGCGTGTCTATCGACATCGACTTCGGAGTCCCTTCCCCAGCACAAGAACGGGCTCTGATTCCACTTGTCACGTGCCTATTTCTTTCAATGGGCCAGCGTGGCGCGACGATCCTTCCTTATCGCTGCAAGCCTACTTATCGCTCGCTTGCCAGTCACAAAAGCTTGTAATCAGAGAGTAAGAGAGAATAGAGGGAGAAAACTTGCAATCACAAGAAGCAATCACAACAAGGGTGAACAAAAGAAAGCTCAACGCATTTGATTCATTCACAATTTTGCCCACAGGCTAATACAGTTCAAGTATACGGGCTGCCCCTTCGGGGTATTGATTCACCTGAACCGTGCAACTTACATCGACTCAACAAAAGCAAAATAGACTCTAAATGCAACTTTACAATGTAAGTCACAAGGAAACAATCATAATACATATTGTTTTGCACTTTTTCTAAGATTGGTCATCTATCATTATTGGTTTTTTCGATTTGAAATTATCTTTTCATATCGGTTCCTTTTATGAACTCACCTATTTGGAAAATGATTTCCGTGAGTATTCATTACCTTTTTATGGCATTTGTGTTGTCCATCACAGACTTTTATATGATGCATCAATCTTCTTAGTCTTATTTTTGTTGAATCAGAGATGTTTGAAGGGGTGAGTGATGTGCATCTCGTTTTATGTCATTTTAGATTGTCAACTTGTCGTTTGACAATTATGTAATCTCTGATTGCGAGTGTATTGAATCACTCATTTGTTTTTGGCCATTGTTTTTATTATGTGTATTTGTAATGGATATCTAATTTCTTGAAACCATGGTGTTTCAAAATATGGTCAAAATTGATATTTTTTAATTGCATTATTGTTTTCATTACAAGCTTTCTTACCTCGATTGTCTTTTCCTTTTTTATGCCTCTTATCTAAGTGTCATTATATGTAGACAAGAGATATTTATTCACACTTTCGTGTGTGGTTTTTAGCCTATTGTTGTTTTTGTATTCTTGCTCTAGTAGCTTATACACTTGTTTTAAGTATTATTATATGTAGACAAGAGATGTTGATTCACACCTTCATGCGTGATTTTTAACCCATTGTTGACTTTGTACTTTTGCTCTAGTAGCTGATACACTTGATTTTGAGTGTCACTACACATAGACGAGACATTTGTTTACACTTTCGTGTGTGATTTTTAGCCCATTGTTGGCTTTGTGCTCTTGTCCTATTAGCTGATACACTCATTTCAAATGTCATTATATGTAGACAAGAGGTGTTTTTTCACACCTTCGTGTGTGATTTTGGCCTTTTAGTGGCATGTTGTTTATGCTCTTGGTCTAGTCACTGATAAACTTGATATTTGAGGTTTGGAGGACTAGGAGGTGATTGCTTGTGATAGTTAAATCAATGCTCTGATTTATTCATTCAAATGTTTGAGAATTTTTTAATCTATTTAAAATTGTCTAACTCATCTTTTCTTCTATGAGAAATAATTGATTGAAATAATTTCATGCATTGCATTATTAAAGTTTGCAAAATATCACTCATTGATATTTGTGAGAATGTAATTTTTCACAAATTGGTGTTGATTTAAAAATTCCATTTCTCCTTGTATAAGTTTTAAAATCTCTTTGCATAATACCATTTCTTGATATTTATGGGATTTTTTAAATTTGTCATCTTCCACAAATTGGTTTTGATTTGCTTATATCATTCCCTTTGTCATGTGGGATTTTTTAAATTCTTTAATGAATATCTTAAAAATCTTTACTATTTGTTCCTTCCTTGTATGGAAAAATATTTATCGATAAAATTCATAACATATATATATATATGTATGTATATTTGATCCTCTATACTTAAAATCACTCTAGGATGGTTAAGTGAATTGTGTTTTTAATTGATTATCGTGTCCACATTGTGGTATGCATAAATTTAATTAGCTCTTTCTAAAGATTTTGAGTTCTCTAAATACCGATTTTTTTTCATGTGCATGGTTCAGATAATTGCATGCATAAAGTTAATTAGCTCTTTCTAAAGATTTTGAGTTCTCTAAATAAAGATTTTTTTCATGCTTTTGTGCATTTGTAATCTTTTGTGAGTATTTCATTATGCCTTTGTGCACTTAGCCTCTTTGTGATTCTTGTGGGTTAATCAAGTCATCTTTGGACTTTATCTTATTGAAGATAATTTCACATTAAAGTCATTTTTCGGACTTGATTTTCTTTTAGTCTTGAAGACATTTTCACATTGTTTATAACCAATGCTTCTTAAGCATTTTTGTGATAAATAAAGATTTATTTACTTTATTTGTGTTCTTCCATTTATACCATTTTAAGGGTTTTGTTTGAAGTGTCTTTAATAGATACTCGTTTGAGAGATTCATATGCTTTTTGGAAGACCACCATTCATTAAGAGAATTTTTATGCATAATTGTTTATCTCTTCTTAATGAATCATATGTCCTTTAAATAATCAAATCTTCTTATGATCAATGTTATGATTTCTTGAAAAATAAGTTGATTATGATCTAATTTCATCTTTGAGGGATGCTCCTATTGTCTTTCTTAATATCTAATGATTCAAAAAGTTATTATTATTTTGATTAAACCATTTTATTCTTGCTTTACAATATATTGTTGAAAATTTTTGCAACTCTTTGGGTAAAATATTTTTCTTGTGTACTTGGAGTCTTCCTTTGGTTTGTTCTTTCTATGCAGGATCTTTAAGATATGATACCTTCGATACATCATAGAGATAACCAATGAAGGTGCTTGGAGATGATCATCAATAAAAGCGTTTTAAAGATTTATATTTGCAAGAATTTTTTAAGATGATATAAAGATGAAGATTTTCTTTGAAGACATGGACTTCTCAAGATTTTTTGTATTTCCAAACTTTCGGGATATAAAAATATATATACATATGTATATATATATACATACATATATATATATATATGTCTATATATAAATTATGTAATCCATTTGTAATACATGATAGGGGTAAAATAATCTTTTCACCATTTCTCGCATATTCATTCTTTTGAATATATTTTTTATTTCTTTTGTATTTTTCTTTTTTTATTTTTTCTTTACTTCCTTTTTGTTTAAAGCATTGGGGGTCCCAACATAGAGTCGTTGGGGCCCCCAACGACTCCATGTGGGAGCCCCCAATGGTCTCTCATGTGTTTCTTTTGTGTATAAATATGGGGTTATCCCCCTTGAATTAGTATGCCTCTGAAGTTTGAAGGCCCATTTCAATAAATATTCCATTATATTTTCATGCTTATATAGCTTTTTAGGCTTTTATATTGTCCCTTTGTGGACTTTTTGTTTGGTTGCCGTGGTGCTTGTCCATTATTGGACTTTGTGAATGCTTGCGCATTCTTGGGTTACACTTTCGCCAATTTTCTTACACTCAGTTGTAACTTAATACACAATTTGTATTTTATTACTGGGTTCCACACTTAGCCCTCGACCGATATCAGGAATCAACATCATTCATCGGAACATTAGAAATCAACATCTAATGCCAAGACATTATAGAAATCAACATTTACTAATGCCACTTTCTTGGTATACCAAAAACAACAGCTGTGTCTACACACCACCCCCAGGTAAAGTAGTAGAATCTCTCTAAAACCGTGGCTAGAAAGTGAATCACCTAATTGGGTTTAGGGGCACAACAACACACATGGAGTTTTAGTATCCTCACGTTTTTTCAAAACCGCATGTATAAGATTTTCACCCTAAAAAAGAGACATCTAGGAAGCGTGAATTATACTGTTCTCTTCTTTTATCTTTTTATTATTTCAATTTCTTTATTTTGCAAATCAACATGCAAAATTAATAACACCGGTTTCGCAAATTAACATGCAAAACTCATCACGGGATCACAACCCGTGGCAACATGGAACAATGCAATTAGAATAATAATGTCAAGTTTGATTTTTGCCATGTATAAAAACAACTAAACAAAGAGCAACACATGCTCAAGGCTTACACGACCTACGATGATCCACTTTTGATCATCGATGCATCTAAAGCAAAAATCATAAATAACATGCCATTCATGCATTAATATCACATGCTTTTCAATGCACATTCATACAAGTAAATCGAGGATGTGCATGAATAACAATACTTATATGCATATGTTCACATGATCATACCAAATACATGCCTCCACTCATGAATCATCTCAAACTAAAACATGTGATCCCTCATGCAATTATGTACATGCCGAAACACATAAATTTTTTGAGTTACATATGCACATGTAAGTAATTTTGCATAAAGACATTGATCAAGCATAAACAATCAATTCTAAGCATGTGAAAGTCTCGTTCTTAACATGCATAAAGCCAAATCTATTACAATAAGAAAATCTGGAAATTCGCATATCAAACTGAATTTCTATTCAAGCTCAAATAGGCACTAGTATGCATGAACTGAAAAATTGGTCATGTATCAATCTGAACATCATTTAGGCATAATCTGGACGTATAATGACATCTGATGCATGAATAACATAAGAAAAATCTGCACGTTTTAACAAGTAGGAATACCATACATTAAATTTTCTTTTATCTGCAGGCACATAGCTGGCTCTGGTACCCTGCTAAACCCACCCAGCCGACTCGGTCGGTTGGGTCAAACCTTCTGCTCAGGCGACAATGGATCGGCTTGGGCCCTAAGTTAATAAATAAAAAAAAAACTTTTTTTTTCTGTTTGACAGTGTGCCAGTCCAAGCCGACCAATCAGCTGGGACTGGACTGCTCCAGATTCAATCCAACTGACTGAATTGGCTGGAGTCATTATATATATATATATATATATATATATATATATATATATATATATATATATGTGTGTGTGTGTGTGTGTGTGTGTTGTTAGAAAGTGAGTTGGAATACATTGGGTTCAATAATGAACCCATACATATGCACGTGAAGTGCAAATATACCCATTAAAGGGAAACAACACAAGCACATAATGTGCTAACCCATAAAACCCATAAAAAGGAAAAAATATGACATAAAGTCATAAGTTGCATATCATTGAAGAAACAATGGACAAGGGGTAAAATCCCCATTACAAATGGAGCATAAGCTCCCTCAAGAAGTAAGAAAATACAAAGGGGAGAGCCCCTATTTATAAGCAAGAAAAGGAGCCACAAAGGGTGCTCCCAAGAGAGTCGTTGGGAGCCCCCAACGGTCACATATGTGACCGTTGGAGGCTCCCCAACGACTCTTTGGGGAGCCTCCCCATGTGGCACTAAAGCCAAAAATAAAAAGGGAAAAATAAGAAAAATAAAAAAATAAAAATGGTAAATTACAAGCAATATTCCAAAGTGGAATATGCGCAAAACAGGAATTTACAGAAATACCCTTTTGGGTGAATAAAGAATATATATTTATATTCATATATATATATATGTATGTATATGTATCTATATATATATGAATATAAATATATACGAGATTACAAATGACGATAATACACATATTTTAACATCCCCCCTCAAACTTTGCGGGGAAAAACCCGAAAGTTTGGAAAATCAAAGGGAAGTCTTGAGGCGAAGTCCAATTCTTCAAAAGGCTTTAAGGAAAAACTCCATCTTCATGACAGTTTGAGCTAGATCTTCAAGTCCAATTCCCCATCAATCGAATCCATGATGTATCTAATGTTCCACATCTTAGCGATCCTGTAGAAAATCAACAAAGAAACAAGTAAAACATATATTTGCACTTTTACTCAAATGGACCATTTCTAACTAGCATAATTATGGATGACACATGTTAGAAATTATGCAAATTATGCAGAAATGACACTAAAGTTTCAAAATCATACATCATGTTAAAACAAACTGAGCGAAAGTAAATTATGCAAAAATAAATTGCAAGAATGCATAATGCATTCATAAGGTCCAACATTGGACAAATATAACCCCATAATGGGGAATAACAAAATGATCCACGAAGGGATACCACAAGAAGCCTACGAAGAGGCATAAAATACATATGCTTTATTGAATGAGAGCTCAAAAAAGGCCATAAAGAGCATATGCATATACTTATCATTAAATGAATTAATACTCAAAGAACTTATTAATGATCATGCTTCAAACATGTAATGAAGTGCCAAACAAGAGAAACGAAATCTCCAAACATACTTTAGGCAAAATAAACCCAAGAGTTCACAAGGTTTTAAAATCATTTATGAAAGTCATACTTAATTGACAAAATACACATTTTGCATATAAGGGTGGCAAAAACCATAAACACTTAATATATAGATTAAATGCTAAGAAATCAACTTGATATGCATATCAAAAATATGATTTACTTGAAAAACACAAGTCATGGATGAAATTTTGCAAATTTCAACAATAGTTTATCCATTACAAACAACTTTCTCATTAGTCCTCCAAAACTCATAAATCAAGTGTATAAGCTACTAGATCAAGAATATAAAGCCATTAAAGGCCAAAGACACACACAAAGGTGTGTAAAAGAATCTCTTGTCTACATATAATAATACTTGAAATAAGTACATCTACGACAAGAACAAGAGAATACATGCCAACATGGACTAAAAAGTATCTCTTGTCTACGTAAAAAATACACTTAAAACCAAGTATGTTCAGCTACTAGAACAAGAGTAATAAGCCAACCATGGGCTAAAACATAATACATCTCTTGTCTACATATGATAGCACTTGAAATGAGTGAAATAAGCCAACCATGGGCATACATCTCAGCGACTAGAACAAGGACACAAACGCCAACATGGACTAAGATCACACACGATGGTGTGAATCAACGTGCCTTGTCTATATATAAAAACACTCAAGACAAGTGTGTTCAGCTACTAGACCAAGAGAGCAAAAGCCAACAAAGGGCTAAAAACACACGAAGGTGTAATAAGATTCTTGTCTACATATGATGACACTTAGATAATGGGCATAAAAGGAAAAAACTTTTGAGGCAACAAACTTGTAATGAAAATAAACCTCGAATAAAACAATACTCCTTTTGAAATGAATTCTCATGCATGTAAAAAATATCTTCAACAAGATACTATAATCGATAAAATTATTGAGAACAAATGTGTGAACATACACACACCAAGAACACAAAATCATAAATTTATTGCCATGTAAAAGTATCTCCAACAAGATACTACGATCAAGACCTTAATATTCTTGATAATAAACCCACCACGAATGCATAATAAGAATGCTTTAGAACACTTGTGCACAAAGAGCACAACACACGGAATCACAAATGTGCAAATGCACTCATAAGATTCTTAAACAAATAAAAGGTTGGGCTATAATCCCAAAACATATTGATTTTAAAATATACCTTAAAACATTTAAGGTTTCAAACACCATATGTCCATCACATTTACATAGAAGCATCCATAATACCAATGGCCACAAAAAAATGAGTGACACACTCATATACCAAATCATTCTAGAGTCCCAAGGTGCCCATAACTCACCTCAACCCCCATCTATAATATGGTAAGTGGACAATCTAAAAAGACATAACAACGAGTGTCACACTCATAATTAGAGATCATATACCAAATCATTCTAGAGTCCCAAGGTGCCCATAACTCACCTCAACCACCATCTATAATATGGCAATTTGGACAATCTAAAATGATATAACACGAGGTGCCCATAACTCACCTCAACAAACATCTCTAATAAAACAATAATAAGGCCAAAACAATGATGCATTAAATAACATGTGATGGACAAATATAAATGCCACAAAAAGGCAATAAACACTTTAGGAATCATTTTTCAAAGAAAAGAGGACCGATTAAAAAAGGTCCAATAATCAATAATGTGCTTTATAACAACAATTTTGCATAAACACAAATTATGCTTAATCTTCAAACAAGTCATTTATACCAAAAACTTATTAAGCAATAAACACAACAACATAAAGAATTCATCAAGACAATCAAGCTTTTAATCAAAGAAATCATAAGAACCGTAATGGTTCACAAAGAAGGCTTTAACACAATACTCAAGGAAAGAATATTTAAAACACTTAAAAATTTATAGATTTAGGGATTAAGTCCCATACAACAATTTTAAAAAATCCTTTGATTGTGATGAGATATGCGGAAACATACAAAGTGCTAAAAGCACTTACAATGATTTAAAAAGGACTCAATATCTAGATTCATTATATTTTTCACAAAAAGAAATGTGCATAAAGGCTCCATAATGCAAAAATATCTACGAAGAGACAATACACATGTAAGCACAAAAGGCTTTATAAAAGATATGCACGAAAGCACTCATACAATACTTGAACAAATACACACCAAGGTGTAAACAAACATGCACTAAGGCATGTATTTCATAAAAAAGAGGGAATGCATACAAGCGCAAATATTTGAGAAACAAATGTGCACAAAATACAAAAATACACAAAAGTGAGCAAATATGCACTTGATAAAAAGAGCAATGCTTGAAATTCTCAAACTTTAACAATTGCAATTGAGGACAAAGAAAACTATATTATGGCCAATGTAGGCATTTTTAAAAGATATTATTAAGAGGTTTCGAAACCTTATGAAAAATACAAACCAACAAGTTTATAAAGATGAAAAATGAAATCATTTATACCAAAAGGATGCAATAGATGAACTATGCACTCTATGTAGTGTGAGAAATTCCTTTTTAAAAAATCTTTCCTAATGGTTTATCATAAACAATTTTTCAAAAAAGAAACATTGAAAAACTTTTAGGAGTTCTTATAAGCTATCATTAACAAGAACTACTTTAGGATTCAACAAAGATTTTAGATGTGAGAGATTTTCATATAAGGATTATATCAAATTTTTCAAAAAATGCACTAAAATTCATAATAAAAAAGAGGAACTCAAATCAAATTAGGGTTCATATGAGAATTAAGAAATTTTAAGCAAAGATCATTACTTTAGCAAGAAATCATATATATAATTTTAAAAATTAACTTATAGGTCAATCATGAGATACTTATGTAAGAATTATAAATCTCACATAATTGAAGGTAATTTTAAAAAACATAAATTGCTATTATATGCGATGAGTAGTTAGATAGACGTAAATTATATATTTGAACAACAAACGAGTTCACCAAATTTGAGGGAGATATTTTTAAAATATACGAGCATACGAAATGTGAAAAGACATAATTCAACTATCATAACCATTAAACGAACAAACTATATACAAGAAACATATTTTCAAATGCATAATACTTTAAGAAAAGGAATACATACCGAATAACTTCAAAACAAAAAGGAAGAGCAATGAATACTTCACCATTTCTTGAGCGACACGCTTTCCGTTGCACCCAAGGACAACCCCATCGTGACCTTGCTCTGATACCATGTTAGAAAGTGAGTTGGAATACATTGGGTTCAATAATGAACCCATACATATGCACGTGAAGTGCAAATATACCCATTAAAGGGAAACAACACAAGCACATAATGTGCTAACCCATAAAACCTATAAAAAGGGGAAAATATGACATAAAGTCATAAGTTGCATATCATTGAAGAAACAATGGACAAGGGGTAAAAACCCCATTACAAATGGAGCATAAGCTCCCTCAAGAAGTAAGAAAATACAAAGGGGAGAGCCCCTATTTATAAGCAAGAAAAGGAGCCACAAAGGGGGCTCCCAAGAGAGTCATTGGGAGCCCCCAACGGTCACATATGTGACCGTTGGAGGCTCCCCAACGACTCTTTGGGGAGCCTCCCCATGTGGCACTAAAGCCGAAAATAAAAAGGGAAAAATAAGAAAAATAAAAATGGTAAATTACAAGCAATATTCCAAAGTGGAATATGCGCAAAACAGGAATTTACAGAAATACCCTTTTGGGTGAATAAAGAATATATATTTATATTCATATATATATATATATATATACATATATATATATATGTATATGTATCTATATATATATGAATATAAATATATACGAGATTACAAATGACGATAATACACATATTTTAACATGTGTGTGTGTGTGTGTGTGTCTTTTTTTTGTAAGAATACCTGCCCAACCGACTGGTTGGGCTTGGAAGGACCTAGGCCTGCCCAGTCGACTGAGCCAAGCTCGACTGGGCTGCTAGTCAAACCTAGCAAAAAGACATATATATATATATATATATATATATATATATTTCATGTCGAGTATGCATGCATATGCAGGCTTGTATTCAGGTATGCATGTATATGCATAGTGTAACGACCCCAACTCGTACCCCTGAAAAGTGCAATTTTTTTTAAAATCAATTACGGAAATCTTCTCAGAAACCTTACACCCCATCTTTCAATCCAAACCTAAACTGAATCAACTTTATTAATTAAAAAATGATAGAATTATGAGACAAATAAATAAACACTTTAGAGTGCAAAAAGAAAAATAAAAAGAAAGAGTCCCGCTATCTATAGAAGTCTGCCAGACAGTCATGTGATCCTCTCATAGCTCTTCTCATGAGCAAGTCGCCTCATTGGGCATCTGAGGCTGTGAAAACACTAAAAGTAGGGTGTCGGAATCCAAAGAATTCTGCGTACTAATCTCTCTAATGAAACAAATAAGTATAAAGATTACAAATAGGATTCATGCAATAATTTAAAGGAATACTACAAGAATAATTGCACAATATCAAGTAAGCATTAAGAATATTCATCATGCGACAAGATACAATATTATACAATTAATCTTACAGGACAAGTAAAGAAGCAAGTAAATACATATGATCTAATGTATAACAAAAAAATGCATAATCTCAATGCACATGCATGAATAATTTATTATCTTTAATGAAGTTCTCTTTTATATGCATGTCCTTATTAGGATGCACACACATTTAAGTTCCACTTTTTATTATTATCATTGCCCGCGGATACTCAAGACGGGTAAAAATTCTCGAGGTCAAGTAGGGTTCACAAGGTAACTTAGCACACAAGTTGTATTTTATTACTGAGTTTCAAATTTAGCCCTCGATCGAAACAACCTTCGAAACATTAGACCACTTATCTAATGTCGGGACACCAGGGACCACCCATCCACAAGTGCCACTTTTCTTAGTATACCAAAACAACAACTGTGTCTACAAACCACCCTCAGGCAAAGTGACAGATTCTTCTTAAAACCGTGGCCATGAGAAGAACCTCAATATCAGATTCAGGGTTACAACAATATACCCAGAGTTTTTGTATCCTTTCGGTTTTCCCAAAACCGCAACTCCAAGAGTCTCATACTCCAGACGAGACATCTCAGAATGTACATTACTTCGTTCTTTTTCTTTAAGTTATTATTAATAGTTGTTTCATTAATTTGCAATTCAGCGTGCCAAATTAATATCACAAATTCGTATTTCCAAATGCGAGGCTCATCCCGAGACGCCAACCCGCGGAAAAATGCAAAACAGTGCAATTAAAATCACAATATCCAATATGACTTTCGAAATGCATAAACAAGTAAAGCAAGGAGCATACCGGCTCAAGGCATTCCACTGCCCATGATGATCCAATTTGATCATCTATGCATTCATATGCAAAAATCATTAGGAACATGTCAATGCATTCATCACATGTCAGATGCTTTCCAATGCAAAACCATGCATGCCAATGACTATATCCTTAAGCATGTATTCATATTCAGATGTATACATTCATATAACCATACCCAAAGCATGCTTTCATTCAAGTAAACATCAATCTCATTAAACATGTGACCATCCATAACATTTTGTACAAGCCAAAAAATATATTTATCACGTGTATGCTTATGCAGCTAAAACAATCTTGCAATAACATATTGCTAACACATGTCATAGCGGGTCAAAACATGTGAAAGAATCCCGTTCTTAGCATGTATAAGAATCAGTACGTATGTACTTAACCAAATCTGGAAATCTAACTACATAGCCATACACATTCTTTTTACGAGTTCATGTGCATTTGAACCAAATTTTGAAATAACATAATGCTAAAGCAGGTCTTATTAAGTTAAAACATGTGAATAAAAATACACCATATTCAGCATGCATTACACTCGAAATACATACACTTAGCAAGATCTGGAGCTTTTAAAATGCATAACGAAACATATCCTATATATATATAATTTGTTTTTGTAAAACGTAGCCAGCACCTGACAGGGTGACACACGGCCCAAACTGGGCATGTGCACCGCCTGTCACAGGCTGCTAAGGAGTCGAGCTCCACTCGGCTGGCTGCCAGCCAACCCAAGGAAAATTATTATTATTATTTTTTTAAAGGTTCCAGCCAGCCCGGTCGGCTGGGCCTGGCAGCCAATAAACAGGCCCAGACCGGGCCTATCCACACTGCGAAGGCCTGACAGCCAGTCAAGTGTCACTTGGCTGGGCTGCCAGTCAGCCCAGACCCAAAGAACCCCCCCCCCCCCCCCCCCCCCTTGTTTTTTTTTTTATATATGAATAGGCCAGTACCCAGCCGACTGGTTCGGCTGGGCCTGACATGGGTGCCACACGGCCTTGCTAGGCCTGTGCACCCTTTGTCATGCTGCCAAGGTCTGGCAGTCAGTCGAGACCCACTCGGTCGGTTGCCAGCCATACCAACCTACAGAGTTTTGAAAGTTCTATTTAAAACTTTGCCACACAAATATATATATATATATATATATATATATATATATATATATATATATATATATATATATATATATATATATTAACAGAAAGCAGTCCCTTGGGGGGCTGTCAGGCCAGCCCAGGCCTGACAGTCAATGCACAACACAAAGACATAGCGGATATCGCTTTTCTTCAGCAATCTACGTAGTTTTTGGCAATTTACAATAACTTTAGATAATAACTTCATAACAGAAACCTAAATCAACAAAATCTGCCAGATCGATTGAAAACCACAAAATGAAATACCATATTGGTAGAAGACAGAGGTATCCATCCTTAATGATTTCTCAAATCCTTTAATTCCGCAACACTGAGAGCACAACAACAATAACGCCTTCATCCCAAAACAATTGGGGTCGGCGATATGAACCAAAAAAGAAAATCATTCTGGGTCTTCCACATGAATCCTTCTCCTCCAATCATTTTTATCTAATGCCATGTCCTCGGTGAGGTTCAAAGCATTCATATCCTTTCCTATCATCTCCATCCAAGTCTTCCTAGGCCTACCCCGACCTCTTTTAACTAATATATTTTCCCATTTCTCCATCCTTCTAACTGGAGCATCATTAGGCCTTCGCCGAATATGTCCAAACCACCGTAAACGATTCTCTTATCTTATTTTCAATGGGTGCAACGCCTACCTTCTTACGTATCTCCTTGTTCCGAATCTTATCTTTTATTGTATTTCCACACATCCATCTAAGCATACGCATCTCAGCTACACTCATTTTTTGAATATGATGTCTCTTGGCAGCCCAACATTCCGTACCATATAGTAAAGCGGGTCTAATAGTCGTCCTATAAAACTTTCCTTTCAACCGCAATGGCATTCTACGATCGCACAACACTCCAGTTGCACTTTTCCATTTCATTCACCCAACCTTTTTTCTATGATTTACATCTCCATCAATTTCTCCATACTTTTAAATGATAGATCCCAAATATTCGAAACAATCGTCCACCAATATTTCTTGCTCACCAAACTTCACTACACCCCCATCATTACTTCGTTGCTTACTAAATCGACATTCTATATATTTTGTCTTACTCTTACTCAACTTAAAACTTCTTGCTTTCAATGTCTGTCTCCATAATTCTAACTTAGCATTAACCCCGGCTCTAGACTCATCAATCAAAACAATATCATCAGCAAACAATATACACCACGACACATTTTCTTGAATTGATCTCATAAGCTCATCCATCACTATCGCAAATAGGAAAGGGCTTAAAGTAGATCCTTGATGTAACCCAATCGTTATAGGAAAATTGGTTGTCACCCCTCCACAAGTGCGGACATTAGTTACTACTCCTTCATACATATTTTTAATTATACTAATGTACTTGAGAGAGACACATTTTTTCATCATTGTCCACCAAAGAACGTCCTTAGGTACTCTATCGTATGTCTTCTCCAAATCAATAAAAACCTTATGCAAATATTTGTTCCTCTCTCTATATCTCTCAATAAGTTGTCTAAGAAGATGTATAACTTCCATAGTTGATCTTTCAGGCATAAAACCAAATTGATTCTCCGATATCATGACAACCTTCCTCAACCTAGACTCAATCACCCTCTCCCAAAGTTTCATGGTATGACTCATGAGTTTTATACCACGATAGTTTGTGCAATCTTGTATATCAGCCTTATTCTTATATAGAGGCACCAAAGTACTATTCCTCCACTCATTAGGCATCTTATTTGTTTGCCAAATCTTGTTAAAAAGATTTGTCAACCATTCTAAACCTTTCTCTCCCAAGCATTTTCAAGCTTCGATAGGTATACCATCTAGGCCAACTGCCCTTTTTGATTTCATTTTCTTTAAAGCCTCTACAATTTCTTTCTTTTGAATCTTGCGCATGAAGTCACGATTCATCTCATGAAAAGGAATGGAGAAGTCTCCAAGATCCTGAGCATGACTTTCATTAAATAGCTTATCAAAATAATCTTTCTATCTCTCTTCATCTTTGACTAAAACCCTTTGTGTTTCATCTTTGATACATCTAACCATACCCAGATCCCTCGATTTCTTATTTCTCATCTTTGCAAGCCTATAAATATCCTTCTCGCCCTTTTTGGTATCCAACTTGTCATAAACCTCCTTATATACCTTATCCCTCGCGTTTCAAACTACTTTTTTAGCTTCCTTCTTTGCTATCATATATTTCTCTAAATTCTCATTATCACGACTCTTACTTAGATTTCTATAACACTCTCTTTTAACCTTAATAGCTAATTTGACATCCTCGTTCTACCATGATGTATCTTTACCTAGCGGTGCACCGCCTTTAGACTCACCCAATACCTCCTTAGCCACCTTTCTCATGCCACCCGCTATCTTATTCCACATTGATTCTGAATCCTCCTCGAGACACCAATCAACTTCCTTAACTACCTGCTCTACAAACATTCCTTGTTTAGTTCATTTCAGTGCCCACCACTTAATTCTAGGAACTATCCTATATCTATCCCTTTTGCGGCATTGTCTAATTCTAAGATCTAAAATTAAGACTCTATGTTGTGTAGCTATACTTTCTCCCGGTATAACCTTATAATCGATGCAACAACCCTTATCTCTCTTTCTAAGTAGGAAAAAATCTATCTGACTCGTATTAACCCCACTTTTAAATGTTACTAGGTGAGACTCCTTCTTCCTAAACCAAGTGTTTGCTAAGATCATGTCATAGGACAAACCAAAATCTAAAATCCTTTCTCCACTTTCATTTTTTTCTCCTATACCATAGCCTCCATGGATACTCTGAAATCCATTCCTACTAATGC
Source organism: Nuphar pumila (assembly GCF_984573655.1). Taxonomy (NCBI): domain Eukaryota; kingdom Viridiplantae; phylum Streptophyta; class Magnoliopsida; order Nymphaeales; family Nymphaeaceae; genus Nuphar; species Nuphar pumila. Next base: position 101,065,759 of record NC_143255.1, on the reverse strand, counting down.
CTACATGTCCATTAAGGTCACCGGCACCGCCGATGAAAAACTTTTCTCCATAAGATATCCCTTGTACTACTCCATCTAAATCTTCCCAAAATTGACGCTTAATGGAATCATCTAAACTTACTTGAGGTGCATAAACACTATTAACATTAATAATATACATACCTAATACTAATTTAATAAGTAAAATCCTATCACCCTTCCTACGGACCTCAACTACATTATCTATAAACTCACGACTCATAACAATCCCTACTCCATTTCTATTCCTATTTATTCTTGTATACCAAATCTTATATCCCCAAGGTTCTATCACTTTTGCTTTCTCACCTACACATTTAGTCTCTTGTAGACATAAAATATCAATCTTTCTCCTACACATAACATCTACTAACTCTACCAACTTACCAGTTAAAGACCCTATGTTCCAAGTGACTAACCTAATTTTATGGTCTTGGACTAACTTCTTTATCCCCACCCGTCCAACAAAGTGAGGGAACCCTTGCCTATTTGACACCACACCCGGGCGCCGGTGTGACGCGTTGCTTCTGGGCGACGACCTAGCAACCGTTGCCCCACTGCCTCCGGGGCTATAGAGTACAACGCGTCGCTCAGTAGGGAACGCCCCAACAAAATTCTCATATTGGTTCATATTTTAGGGTATGACTAAGTTTTTATGCTGGCTGTCACTGGCCTATCGTAACCCTCCTTTATCCGGGCTTGGGACCGGCAGTGTATAACTAAACAGTTATACACAGGCGGAGCTACAACACCGAGAGCACATTCCTCAAAAATTACATTTTCAGCTAACCAGAGTACACTGAGATCTATGTCCAGCCCTCGAATTCAACAACTATCAGAATCAAACAAAGGTACATGTTTTGTACCAAAAACCCACTCAAATCCTTATCTGGCTTTCATGTAGAGAATGCATTCAACACCTGTCTGAAACTAATACACTCCATTGAAGCAAAGCAAAACCCTACCAATACACTGCTATATCAGAAAAAGATCTTGTTACTGGTTCTCAACCTGGAACATTGTGCATTCACTCCATCATTAAGAACTTAAAGAGAATACTACTATTTCAGATCACTCAAATAAATTCAATGATACATCAAAATCCTAACAACTGTCTGTTACAAACACAGAAAAAAAAACTAATCATATCAGCAGACTTTTTTTTCCAACAAAATATCGTATGAAATCAAATAACATGCCCACTTGATCTACTTCACCAAAAAAAAAAAATCAGATTAGATTGTCTTTCAATGTAAAACCAGTCAATTTCTTCACTAAACCTCCAAATTAGAGAAGTCTCAGATTAAAGCAACAAAGGAAAATTTAGACAGCAATGCTTATCAGATGAAACCAAATTAACCCATGACCAGCTCCCGTAACAATATCTTGACTCAACAGAACATCACAAAGCTAACAAAAAACTTTGAAAGAGCACATTAAACAAACAATATCAAATGAAACCAAAGATCACCAAAAGAATCATCTACATAAGCATATGTACTTCCAACAAACATTATGTTTTAACCTATACAGAATTTTTATTGCATAAAAGAGTGAAAGTAATTAAGAACACAACCATAGAGGAAGATCTATGCATCCTCCTCCATGTGCTTTTTACGAAAACATAGATTTAAACACTCTTTACATGGATTTTCATCAAATTATTGCATGAAAATCTAATCTATATCAATTTCTCACTTAATTTAAGAGAGAAAACCCATACCTTGAATAAAAAAAGTGAAGACAAATATGGGTGAAGGTTGAAAAACGTGGGTGGAGGGCTGAAGCAGCTCTCCTCCTTTCCTTCCTCTTTTTTTCTTTCCTTCTCTCTTTCTTCCTTTCTCGTTTTTTTTTTTTTTGACTTTATATAGCCAAGAGAGAGGGTGATGCCCCCCCCCCTTTCTCCAGAAGGGCTGGAGAGGTAGGGTCTCCTCATAAGAGGACTCTCCCTCTCACCTTCTTTTTTCCAAAAAATTCCAAACTCTTCCTTTCTTTTTTTTACTTTTTTAAAGTCCCTTCTTAAAACTTTTCAAGGCTCTTTAGGTAAGTACACAGACTCTATTTAGAAGTCCTTCTCAACCCTAAAATACAAATTTCAGAATTAATAAAAAGTAATTAATTATTTAGTATTAAGTAATTAATAATTATTTAAAAGTTTTCAAAAATATCTAAATTAATTTGGGAGACTTCCTAACCTAAATTAACTTCAATTTAAAGCTTTTAAATGAATTTAAAGCTTGAAAATTTGTTGGGCATGGATTTGGATTTGGATCCGGATCTAAGATCCAAATCCATCTCCAAAAATACAAATAGATTTTGGACTGGACCAAATCTAGATTAATGTGGGTCTTGGATAGAGTCCATATCCATATTAATTTGGATCAAAACTATTGGATCCAGTTCGATCCAAATCCGGATCCAAACCGACAAACTACTCTTTTTTTGAAAAAATGCGGTTTTTTGGCCAACCAAAACTCAAATTTGAAAAAGTGACATACCATTGCGCTCGGCATGTCGAGATGCATCCAACAACATATTACATGAATATCAAATTTCGCCCAAAAATAACCCGAATTTCGCTTAAATTTAAAAGTAAAAAATTAAACTTTTTCCCATGTTCTGATTGGCTCATCTCGACCTAGCTGATGAGACCTGGACTAAGCCCAGACTCAAAAGCATCAATTAAAAATCGAGGTTCAAAAGATTTTTCTCCCAAACTTAGCCAAATTTTCGAAAATCTCAAATTTAACTAAGTGTGAAAATACGCGTTATTACATCCCTACTCCCTTAAAAGAATTTCGTCTTTGAAATTAGAACGTACCGAATAAGTGTGGGTATACATCTAAAACATGAAAAGTTTTTGGAAGGTTATACCTCGATCAATCCTACCCTCTTAGGATTGATCTTGAATACAATTAATATAATCATATCACCATTTATAATGTACACCAAAAAGAAATTCTTATGCAACTATGCTAGCATGTCATCATAAAAATTTAAACATTCTTAAAAGTATCAAATAACCTTACCAGTGAAGGAGACTGCTCTAGAGCACGAGGCACGACTTGCTGGCATTCTTGCACAGGGCTCAAATACCAAAATTAAAAACTTAAATGTTAAGAAGATGGTAAAAATGTAAGATTTTGTGGTTGCTTTGATACCAAACCTTTAACGACTCCTACCCCTGAAAAAGTGCGATTTTTTTTTAAATCAATTGCGGAAATCTTCCTAGAGACCCGGGGCCTTTACAGTTCCCCCACAACTAGGAAACTCGACACACCACAAGGGATTTTACACCCCATCTTTTAATCCAAATTGAATCAACTTTATTAATTAAGAAATGATAGAGTCATGAGACAAATAAATAAGAACATCAGAGTGCAAAAATAAAAATTAAAAGAAAGAGCCCCGCTGTCCATAGAAGTCTGCCAAACAGTCATGTGATCCCCTCGTAGCTCCTCTCATGAGCAAGTCACCTTATTGGGCATCTGAGGCTGCGAAAAATATCAAAAGTAGGGTGTCAGAATCTAAGGAATTCTGCGTACGAATCTCCCTAATGAAACAAATAAACATAAAGAGTACAAATAGGATTCATGCAATAATTTAAAGGAATACTACAAGAATAATTGCACAATATCAAGTAAGCAGTAAGAATATTCATCATGCGACAAGATATATTACACAATTAATCTTATAGGACAAGTAAAGGAGCAAGTAAATACACATGATCTAATGTATAACAGAAAAATGCATAATCTCAGTGCACATGCATGAATAATTTATTATCTTTAATGAAGTTTTCTTTCATATGCATGTCCCTATTAGGATGCACACACATTTAAGTTCCACTTTTTATTATTATCATTGCCCGCGGATACTCAAGACAGGTAAAAATTCTCGAGGTCAAGTAGGGTTCCCATGGTAACTTAGCACATAAGTTGTATTTTATTATTGAGTTTCAAACGTAGCCCTCGATCGAAACAACCTTTGAAACATTACACCACCCATCTAATGTCGGGACACCAGGGACCACCCATCCACAAGTGCCACTTTTCTTAGTATACCAAAACAACAACTGTGTCTATACACCACCCTCAGGCAAAGTGACAAATTCTTTCTAAAACCGTGGCCAAGAGAAGAACCTCAATATCGGGTTCAGGGGTACAACAATACACACAAAGTTTTTGTATTCTTTTGGTTTCCCCAAAACCGCAACTCCAAGAGTCCTATACTCCAGACGAGACCTCTCAGAATGTACATTACACCGTTCTTTTTCTTTAAGTTATTATTAATAGTTTCATTAATTTGTAATTCAGCATGCCAAATTAATATCACAAATTCGTATTTCCAAATGTGAGGCTCATCCTGGGATTCTAGCCTGCAGAAAAATGCAAAACAGTGCAATTAAAATCACAATATCCAATATGACTTTCGAAATGCATAAACAAGTAAAGCAAGGAGCATACCGGCTCAAGGCATTCCACTGCCCATGATTATCCAATTTGATCATCCATGCATTCATATGCAAAAATCATTAGGAACATGTCAATGCATTCATCACATGTCACATGTTTTCCAATGCACAACCATGCATGCCAATGACTATATCCTTAAGCATGTATTCATATTCAGATGTATGCATTCACATAACCATACCCAAAGCATGCTTTCATTCATGAACCGATTCAAGTAAACATGTGGACCAATGCATGCTTTTAATCACGAATCAATTCAACTAAGCATGTGAACATTCATGAATCAATCTCATTAAACATGTGACCATCCATAACATTTTGTACAAGCCAAAAAATATATTTATCACCTATGTCACATGGGTGCGGGTGCAGGTGTGGGGATGCGGCACTTCCAAAAAACCTGGGTGCGGGGGTGTGAAAAATATATATATATATTTATATATATATATTTATATATATAGGACTTATAACCAGTTTTTTTTTTGCTGGTGTGTTTGTTTGAAGACTTGTTACCCACGTTCTGCTTGTTGTGTACTTTGGCGCAACAGGACAAAATTGATGAACTGAAAGGATTGGCAATCTGATCGACCCAGCCTGCTGCGTTCTGCTGACTTTCATGATTCAATCATGTCTGAAACTCCCTGGTCTCTCACAAAAAAAATATAAGCGAAAGGTTTGATGTGGTTTGTTGGAGCGAGAGTCTTCACGAGGCTTACGGCTCCACCGCCACTGCCTAGGGTTCTTCAAATTTCATTTTATATACAGTTGTACACAAATCTCTGGTCTGGACTCTGGATGACAGCTAAAAGAAATTTATTGGATTTGACATGTGGAAAAGAGAGGTCTACACCAGGCTACGGCTAGAGCACCCATCTTGTCAAGAGAAAAGTGAATACTAATAGCCACCAAGGCTACCACCACCATTATCATTTATTATGTAGAGAGAAAATCCTTGATGAAGAAAGATCTGGATGGTTGAAGGATAAAGACTTCAAAAGGCTCTTGAATTTTGGTTTTAATTTTTGAGGAAGATGGATCATCATTTCCAAGTTAACAGTATGTTTTCCAACATTGCAAATTCATTGTTTGGAGGCAGGAATAGCATGGGATGCCAACAAAGCTCGTCAGATGTTGTGGACACAAGTGCCCCTTTATAAAACAAGAGCAGCAGCAGCAAGCAAGCATCCATGCTTCGGCTGTTCCGTCCTTTCATTCTCTCATCACTACCTGCAGGGATCCAGCAAAGGGTGGGGAGAGGTGAAGAAACTGGAAGTTCTCGTCAGGGAATAGGCAACTCTAAAGAGACATAAGCTATCAAGGCCAAAATCAAAATCCAGCAAGGGGCGGGTTCCGTTGCGCGGTCAGCTGTCAGCTGTCAGTAGAAGTTTTTTTTTTAAATTCCGCAGCCCATTTGATAGGAAAAAATTAAAAAAAAAAATCAAAAAATGTCGAGTTGACCGCACCCAGGGTCGGGTTGACCGCACCCGGTGCCGCACCCCCACGCGCACCCGCATCGCGTCGCGTCGACGCGGGTGCGGCACCTGTCCGGTCGAATCCCTGTGACATAGTTTATCACGTGTATGCTTATGCAGCTAAAACAATCTTGCAATAACATATTGCTAACACATGTCATAGTGGGTCAAAACGTGAAAGAATCCCGTTCTTAGCATGTATAAGAATCAATACGCATATACTTAACCAAATATGGAAATCTAACTACATAGCTCTACACATTCTTTTTACGAGTGCACGTGCATTTGAACCAAATCCTAAAATAACATAATGCTAAATCAGGTCTTATTAAGTTAAAACATGTGAATAAAAACACACCATATTCAGTGCGTTACAATCGAAATACATACACTTAGCAAGATGCATGTATATGCAGTTTTTCATTCAGGTACGCCTATATATATAGATTCACAGTCAAGTAAGCATGCTTATACAGATTTACATTCAGATATGCATGTATAATCAGATTTACCATCAAGTGAGCATGCATATGCTGATTTTACATTCAGATTTCACATGAATCCTATAAAAAAATAATTTTCCATGGAACATGCAACTAAACATGCGGTTCTAGCATGAATCAAAACAAAATTTCTGTTTTAACATAGCAACAAGCATGCAAAGAAATCTTATAACTACATGCAGATCGTACTTTTTTTCTTCTTCAAGACAGTAGTGCACTAGATCTGGACTAGATCTGCGCATGTTTAATACATGGCAGATCTGTCCAGATCTATGGATCTGCGACACTTCATATATACATATATATATATATATACCTATATATATTTATATTTCAAAATAAATTCTGGAAAAGGGGAAACTCGTTAATCCCACACATGTATCTTGGAGTAAATATTCAGATTTTCTCTTCTCTTGGGTTTTTACTAAAACCTTGCATAGAAACCGATCTATGCTCTTTTTCTCATTCGAATCAAAAGAACGAACCCATACCTTATTTTTTGAAGTTCGGAAAGACCGAAAGATCAACGGATATTTGGAGAAGGCCTTTCTTTTTCTTCCTTCTCTTTTCCTTCTTCCTTAGTCTCTCTCTCTCTCTCTCTCTCTCTCTCTCTTTTTCTCTCTTTCTTCTTTTTTTTTTTTGAACTATATATAGAGAGGATAGGGGGGTGACGCCCCCCCTCTCTCAGGACCCTTCTAGAGTGGCTGGAGAGAGTACTCCCCTATTTGGGAGTCTCTCTCTCTCTCTTACTTTCCAATATTATTAAAATTCTTTTCTTTTGGCTTTTTCCAAATTTCTTTCCTAAAGAAGTCTTTCTTCATTTTCATAACTCTTCTAATTCTTATCTCTTAGCAATTTAGGGACTCTTTTAAAGAGTCTGTTTAGTTAACCAAAACTGAAATTCAGAATTAATTTTAATTTAATAATAAATTAATAATTAAATATCCAAAAACTTTCAAAGGTTATCTTATCCCTCTGGGAGTCTTTTTAACTCTAGTTAACTTTAAATTAAACTTAAATATTGAATTTAAAGCTGTATTTTCGTTGGGTATGGATTTTGGACCTGGATTAAGATCCAAGATCCAAATCCATGTCCAAATTCCAATTGAATCCTTGGCTGAATAAATTCCTAATTAATATGGGTCTTGGATAGAGTCCAAATCCATATTAATTTGGATCAAATGCATTGGATCCAGTCCGATCTAAATCCGGACTTGGCCCATCGAGGTGGTCCTTTTTTGAAAAATTATGATTTTTGGGCCAACTGTACCCCGAATTTAGAAGAGTAAAATTTCATCACACTCAGAATTTTGAGACGCTTCCAACGATATATAACTCGAATTTTGCCTTTGAAATTCGTCCGAATTTAACGCGAATTTTGCTTGAATTTAAATGTCAAAAAACGAAACCTTTATCACCATTCGATTGGCTCATTTAGACTTTGTCGATGAGACTTGGGCGGAGCCCAGACTCAAAGAACATCGGCCTAATATCGAGGTTTTATCGATTTTTCTTCTGTACTTGCCAAATTTTCGAAAATCTCAAATTTAACTGTGTGAAAATGCACGATATTATAGAGAAACCGGTACCTTGATCGTAGCATAGAAAAAGACTCAAAAAATTGATTGATGTATGGAAAAACTAAACTTTTATTTTTCTTTCTTTCCTTTTTCTTTTTCTCTCTCCTCACACAATTTTGGGATTTCTTCTTTCTTTTTCCTCTAGCTCACTCTCTCTAACCCTCTCTCTAACTCTCTCTCTAGAATACAAGTTCTAGAGAGAGGGAGAGATCCACCCCTTTTATAATATTTTTAATATATTATTTATCTTCTTTTTATTTATTTTTTCAACATGAATTAATCTAGAAGGGGGTTGGTGTCCCCTCTAGATGAGGCCTAAGAGAGTAGAGTTCTACTCAATGTGGAACTCTACCTCTTCTAGATAATCTTAATTAATTTTCTTATTTAATTTAATATTCTAAAGAATATTCCAGAGGTTGTCACCCCCCTCTAGAAGTCTCTATATGGTAGAGTTCTACCTACCTCATCCTCTTTTAAATTAAAGTTTATTTTAAAGTTTTAAATTGGCCATAGATGAATTTCAGATCTAGATCTGGATCTAAGATCCAAATCCATATGGATCATGCCTGGAACAGATCCTAGTTAATATGGATCCTGGATTGGGTTAAGATCCATTTTAATTTGGATCAAACGGAGCCGGTCCAGTCCGATCCAATCAAGAAAAAGTAAAAAATAGAGGCGGGTCATTTTTGAAAAATGCTATTTTCAGGCTAACCGTAATCCAAATTTGGTAAAACAGGCTGCCAACGTGATCAATATTTCAAGACGCATCTAATGGTGTACATACCTGATTTTTGCCTGAATTTAACCTAAATTTTGTTCAATTTTTTGCTTGAATTTAAAGATTAAAAATGAAAAATTTCTCAAATTATAATTGGCTCAACTAGGTCTTGTCAATGGGCTCTGGGCCACGCCCAGACCCAACTGACGTCACCTATAAAATGACTATTTTTTCATGATTTTAACATTTTAAAATAAATATATACTTTAAAATTCATATTTTTCGAATTTAAAGTTATGAAAAAATACACGATATTATAATTATTCTATTATGGTCGAGTTTGTCAATGACTGTCATGTTTGAAGTTAATGACTGTTCAAAATCAATTCTTACTTTAAATGATTTTGAAAATGTTAAATTAACGTATTTAATATTTTATGTTTGTGTGCTTGGCCATCCTCTCTCCATAATATATATATATATATATATATTTATTTATTTATTTATTTCTTATTAGATTGTTCTTGTTTTGCTCTCTTTACAAGTTCTCCAAATATTGGTGGTATGGATGATTCTAAAGACATTTCAAGAATATTAAGAATTGATGATATTGAAAATCCTTTATGTAATGAAACATATGATTGAGTACTCCTTAAAGAGGCACCTAATGGAAGAACTTGATGAAGTCTATGAAGATATTTTCTATAATGGGTTTCTTCTTTTGTAATTTCAAACTTAGGATGAGTCACGGTAAGTTTGAAGTGGGTTGTTAAGATGAATGTATTTTTGTATGTATATATATGTGTATGTAAATACGTATGCAAATATATTGTTTAATATAATATTTATTTATATATATATTTATATACATATATATAATATATAATATATAATATATATACATGTAGTTGTATATATAATATATATACTATAGTCAACTTAGGTTGACTAAGTCAACTGAGGTTGGCTGTTTCTAGCTGTTGGAAATGGTCCAATGACTAGATTTCTAGCCATTGGACCCTCTCCAACAACTAGAAAAGGTATTCCCCTTTTTTCTCTTCTCTACCTTCTTATCTATAAATAAGTGGGTGTGTGCATGAGTGAGTTTTGAGAGAATGATGGGTAGTTCTAGATATTTTTTAGTGTTCTTGAGTGCATTTTGTAGTGAGTTTTATATGTATTTTATTGTTCATTATCAATGAAATCATTTATTCACAAAACTTGTATTAGCTTGTATCTTGTTAGTATTCAAATGTATTTCGATTTGGCATTTGGATTACAATTTAGAATGTTTTGGGTTATGCGTCATTTCGTGACAATTAATACATTCCTATATAAAACCTTTCAATTATGCTGAAGCAAAGGAACAACCTGAGTGGGTAGAAGCTATGGGAGTGAAATTAGATGCCTTAGAAAAGGACTCTCCAAGACATCCTCTTAGGAAAGAAACCTATAAGTTGTCAATGGGTATATAAAGGTAAAACCAAGAGTGATGAAACTCTTGAAAGATACAAAGTCAAATTAGTTGTTAAGGGATATTCTCAAGAGTATGGAATACATTATGAGGAAACCTTTGCTCCAGTTGCTATAATGACCACAGACCTTAGTAGTCCTTGCCTATGTGGAGAAATGACCTATATACTAAATGGATGTTAAAAATGTGTTTCTCAATGGTAAATTGGTTGAAGAAGTCTATATGGAGGCATCACATGGTATAATTATTTCTAAAGTGAGGTTTTTCGTTTAGATAAGGCTTTGTATGACCTTAAACAAGCTCCAAAGGCTTAGTATGATAGGTTTAGTCAAGTTATATTTGATGTTGGATTTCAATCTTGTTTATCTAACACAACCTTGTTAAGATTTTTGATTCATGTATTATTATTTTCCTCTTTTTATATGTACAATATGATCATCACAAGAGGCGACAAACATGTTAAGATATAGCTTGCGTATGGATCTGGATCCAGATCCATACGCACGGTATGTTAATATAACACATGCTGTATATTTCTCATTAATGGCATCCTTGTAATATCTCTGATATTACAAGGATAGTTGTATAACTGTTGATTTATTTATATATTGATTAGGGCTTGGAGGTCGTGCATTCTTATTGCCGCCCCAGCCATTGTGCTCTCTCTCTCTCTCTCTCTGTGTGTGTGTGGGTCCTGTAGATGCTATACCAGATCTCAAAACTTTTATGGTATCAGAGCTTGCGTGAAGAAGATCTGGAATAGCAGATCGTGAACAGCGTGCGTGAAGAAGATCTGGAATAGCAGATCGTGAACAACGTGCGTGAAGAAGATCTGGAATAGCAGATCGTGAACAGCGTGGGTGAAGAAATTCTGAAATAGCAGATCGTGAACAGCAGCAATCAGCAGATCGAGAACAGCGTGTTCAGCGTAAACAGCGTGTTCAGCGTAAACAACGTGTTCATCCCAAATCTCATCAACACCCATTTCCCGATCGTGAACAGCAGCAATCAGCAGATCGAGAACAGCGTGTTCATCAGATCGAGAACAGCGTGTTCAGCGTGAACACCGTGTTCAGCGTGAACAGCGTGTTCATCCAAATCTCCCCTTCTGAAAGTTGGTACCTTTATTTTCCTTTCAGCGTGAACAACGTGTTCATCGACTGTGTTCATCCCAAGTTCCTTCTTTTCTGTTACTCTATCGTCTGTGCTGGTTCCATTTTTTTTTTCTCTTGCCTAAACATCACCAACTGTTGTTTCATTTCCTCTTTGCTGTTTTAGTGTTCTTTGTGCAACACTTTTGGTCGTACAGGTATATGCCCTATTACAGTTTTTACTGATTGATTAAGTGATCTCAAATCTGTTTATTTCTTTTCATTCATCGTGTTTTGCTTATTCATTATTCCACTGATATGGATTATTCTTCATCTTCGTCATCCGGTCCCTCTGCCAATTTCTTGAGTCAGCTCGTTACAGAAAAACTTACTCATTCTAATTTTTTGACCTGGAAAAGGCAAATCCTTCCTTTTATACGGAGTCAGGATCTCGATGAACATTTAGATGGTTTAGTTCCTATACCACCACGGCTTATTTTGCAGGAAACCAAGGATGAGAAGGGTGACACAATTACCATTTCCATTAAGAATCCAGAGTATACAGCTTGGAGGAAGCGGGATCAGTCTTTGGTTGCTTATATTACGTCAACACTCTCTCAAGAAGTGTTGGTTACTCTTTCAGATGATTGCACTGCGGCAGATCTGTGGAGTAAGTTGTCTCAAACATACTCTCAGATATCAGAAGCCCGAGTTATGTACTTAAAACATGAATTTCAAAGTTTGAAGAAAGGCTCCATGACAGTCATGGAATACATAGGCCGCTTGAAGAGTATCACTGATCAATTGGCTGTTGTTGGAAGTGCTATTGAAGATAAAGATAAAGTTCAACAACTTCTCAATGGATTGGGTCCTGATTTTGACATGTTTACCATAGCTTTATCATGCCTCCCTCACTTGCCTACTTTTGACGACCTCCAAGCGAAACTTCTTCAGCATGAGATGATTATGAAGCAAAGGGCAGAAGGAAATGAATCAGCTCGTCCTCATTCAGTTTTGGCCATGGACACTTCTGTAGGTTTTGGACGAGGGAATGGAGGTCATCAAGGAGGCAGAGGCCGCGGACGTTTCGGGCAGGGAGGACGTGGTATCTTGCCTACACCTAATATTTCAGGGGCTTTTAATACAGGGAATCAGAGGAGAGTGCCCACTTGTTTCTTATGTAACAAAAGAGGACATGTGAAAGCTGATTGTTGGTTCAATCCACAGAATAGAGGAAAAATAAACAAAATTGAGAATAAATCAGCTACTGCTCTGGACACAAAAGTGCCATCCACAGATGTGCAACAACTTTTGTTATCAGCATTGTCACAGATGTCGATCAAGCAAAATGAACAAGGCGAATGGTATGTTGATTCAGGTGCCGCCACGCATGTTACGGGTAATGCGGGTAAGTTATCTCACTTATTGCCTTACTTTGAAAAAGGTAGTATAGTTACGGGAGATGGAACTTATCACTCCATTAGTCATACTGGCAATGCACATATCCCTATGTCAAAGTCCTCACTTCACTTGTCCAATGTCCTTCTTGCTCCTAATATTAAAAAGAACATTGTTTTTGTAGCTAAACTTGTTGACGATATGAATTCTTCCGTCGAATTTACTCCCTCTTCTGTTTATGTTAAGGATCTACGAACGAAGGAGACGTTCACTAAGGGGGAGTGACAAGGAAACATGTACGTCTTCAAGGAGATTCCTTCAGTGTCTTCGTCTTCAGTCACAGTCCTCCAGTTGCACTCGTCCAAGCATTCTTCAGTGTCTTCGCCTTCAGAGTCTTTGTTTTTTCCTTCATTGAAAGTTTTTAATTCATCTCATTGTAATAAGCCAGATATTTGGCATAGTCGTTTGGGACATTGTAGTCGAGGTTTCGTTGAAAATCTTGTATCTGATGGTCTCCTTCCAGAGTCTAGTTTATGTTCATTTTCTGATGATAATAATAAATATTCTTGTAACGCCCCAAAATTTCGACTTGTGATTTCGAAAATTTTATCTAAAAACCTTTCAAAAATTTAAAGTTTTAACTTTTAAAAATGACAGCGGAAGACATTTAGAAAGGAACACAAGTCAACAATTCTGGGTACGTTAGCTGAAAAACCATCATTCACATGTACAACAACTTAAAGAAATTTAAGAAATAAGGCAATAGATTAAAATCTGCAATTTATTACAAAATGAGCATTTTATTCCAAAGTTCAATAAATCTAAGAAAACTCCAAAAAGTCCCAGAGCCAAGCCGCCAGCAGAAAGAAGATGAATCTTGATCCACGTTGCACCACGCCATCGGCCGCCAGTGAAGTCCTACTCCTCACCTGCCCATGAAATGGGTCAGTTTCATAACAAACCAGTAGGTGCACGAACAGATAAGCAGAATGAAAATAAAACAGGACATTCATGAGATAAACAGTTATGATATTTAAGCAACTTTAGTCTATTCTAACAAATGTAATAAGTGCAAAGAGTTGTTAGTTGAAGCAGTGTAAGTCTCAGTCATCTACAACTATTCATGAATATATTCTTTAAGTTCTAATATTAACTGGCCTGTGGGTACGCACAGACGCGAAACGTAGAAACAGCCGAGACCGATCCGGGGGTTTATTATGTCAGGTGTTTTCATTAACCCGGATGGCTGACTGAGTCTGCTCCTAAGGGGACGGTCAGTGACCAAGAGAGTAAATCCCCAAAGGCATTCGTGGCCCATGGATGCATCCAACTTCTGCAGAAGTGCCTGGGAGTTACCACCTAGGATAATTTATGGTAATCCCAATTCCCCTAACTCCGATGACTGGAGAAAACCGAGTCTTTTGCCCGTGGGGTGGTTGTTAACAACCTGTCCATCGGAGTCTTTGTACCATCCATCCTCTCCCTTGATGAACCGTGAAGATCGGATGGGTACGACGGGGGTTTCTTAACCGCCGCCCCATCCTACATGCTCTGGTCCATTAGACCCACTCGAGCATCTTGCCTGTGAAGGCGAATGATCACCATTTATGTGATCTCAGCATTGTGTTAATTGCACTCATCGAGGTTGCTACAACCTCATCATCCCACCATCGTAACCCACATGGGACGTACTTGTCCAAAAGTACGATCGTACCTTCCTAGAGGTACAACTACGATGAGAGGGCAACATAATGTTTTATGATTCTTTTGGTTCATGCATAACATGAATTGCTCTCTGAGCAGAGGGGCCTGTGGAGGCCGGTATTATCTCATGGATATCAATAAGGAGTTTCTTAATCACTTTGAGGTACTGAATGACCTCCCGTACTATTTGTATCATACTTATCTTCAGGTCTAATTACGAAAGTAAATTTGTGGGTTCTCGATAGATAACCCATCACAAGGTTTTATAAATGTCTGTATTATGCTTGGCATGCTCGAATACTAAGAATCAAGAAGTCGCATCCAAGATTCATTAGGCAATAATCAATAAGGCATTTATAGTAACTTATAACAGTGAGCAAGGCGAAAATATAGGAATAAGGTCTTTCTAGCAATGAGTCTACTCGTAGAGCTTCAACAATAAGCATGAAATTTCAAAAGAATACAGATGCAGAAACACAACACAGATAATCACCAGTTAGGAAATTCTACGAGTGAGAATGCATGCCAAATAAACTATTCTATCACAAAATCCTTATAATTTTATTTCATTCTTACAAACCCATCGTGCGACTTTCCCCTACTTCGGGATGTCGTGCAGCTGCGTGCGTCTACGCGTGTAGATGATACAAGACTCGGGCCGCGGAGCCAGAGCGGGGGTCTGATGCGAGGTCTGCAACAGCTCTACTTTAATTATTATGCGGAGAAGTAGAAAAACAAGTCTGCCGATAGGAAAAGAGAGAGGCAGCAGGGGTGTGCCCCTGCTGGCCGAAAACAGACAAGCGACAGGGGACAAGCCCCTGCCTGTCGACAATAGCGGGGCGACAGGGGATGAGCCCCTGTCAAAACATAGCGTGGCGGCAGGGGGCCAACCCCTGCCGACAGCCACCAAGTGGCAGGGGCTGAGCCCCTGCCAACAGCATGAAGTGGCAGGGGCCGAACCCGTGCCGACAGCACACGGTGGCAGGGGCTGAGCCCCTGCCAACAACAATGAGATGGCAGGGGGCCAGCCCCAGCCAAAAGCACAGGACGGCAGGGGCCAACCCCTGCCGACAGCAAGAAGTGGCAGGGGCTGAGCCCCTGCCAACAACACACAGTGGCAGGGGTTGAGCCCCTGCCGACAGCACACAGTGGCAGGGGCTGAGCCCCTGCCGACAACAATGAGATGGCAGGGGGGGCAGCCCCTGCCAAAAGCACAGGACGGCAGGGGCCAACCCCTGCCGACAGCAAGAAGTGGCAGGGGCTGAGCCCCTGCCAACAGCACACAGTGGCAGGGGCTGAGCCCCTGCCGACAGCAATGAGATGGTAGGGGGGCCAGCCCCTGCCAAAAGCACAGGACGAACCCCTGCCGACAGCAAGAAGTGGCAGGGGCTGAGCCCCTGCCAACAACACACAGTGGCAGGGGCTGAGCCCCTGCCGACAGCAAGAAGTGGCAGGGGCTGAGCCCCTGCCGACAACACTGGACGGCAGGGGGGACCGTCCCTGCCGAAGGCCACAAGGTGGCAGCAAAAACAAAAAAAGAAGGGGGTGTCGCATGGGCCTCAGGTCCCCTGTCGGCCCTCCGGCGAACCCCAGCGAGAGAAGGGGACGACAGGGGCCGCGTAGGCCACCTGTCGGGGCCCCGATGGCACAGGGAGGCGGTGGGAGGCCGCGGCAGTGGCTGTGAGCCGCCTGCCGGCCTCTCGGCGAGGTGACAGGGAGGGGGGTGAGGAAGAAAAGAGGGAGGAGAAAATGGAAGAACGGCGTACCTGGGAGTGGTGGTCGGCGTCGGCGGCGGGCGCAGCAGGGAAGGAGACCGGTGCGAGGGGGAGGAAGCTCGAGAGGGGAGGTGTGCCTCCCCTCGCCCTCCTGCAATGCTCTTAAAGAGCTCGGGGGGTGCGATGAAAGGGAAAACCTCGGTGGGTTTCCCCAATCTACCCGAAAACGAAGGGGGAGAAGTGGGGGGGGGGGGGGGGGGTGCGGCGCTCGGGATCCTGCGTCGGGTTACTTAAAACCCTAAAGAAAATGGGTCCGGGTCGGGTCCGGACCCGACCCGGCCCGGGTCCAAAACAAATTTTTTTTTTTGTTGTGGTTTTTACAATTCTTCATGCGAACTCTGCAAAAGTCATGTTCTTCCTTTTCATATTATAAATAAAAGAGCTTCAAAGCCATTTGAGATTATTTGTTCTGATGTTTGGGGACCCACACCTATTCCCTCTCTTTCTGGCAGTCGTTACTATGTTATCTTTATTGATTCCTATTCCCGTTATACTTGGATATATTTCTTAAAACACAAGCATGAAGTTTTTCAAATATTTCGGGAATTCCATTCGATGGTCAAAACAAAGTTTGCCTGTGATATTGTGCATTTACAATGTGATGGTGGAGGAGAGTATTCATTGAACGAGTTTATTGCCTTTCTTCGGGATAAAGGAATAAGTCGACAGGTTTCTTGCCCTCATACTCCTCAACAAAATGGGGTTGCAGAGAGGAAACATAGGCATATGTCGAGAGCGCGATGAGCATGTTACATGATAGCAATGTGCCCGTTAGTCTCTGGACAGAAGTTTTTCACACATCTGTTCATATCATAAATCGTCTTCCTATGGCACTTTTGGATCGGAAATCTCCCTATTATACTTTATTCGGGCAACATCCCTCTTACGATGAGCTGCGTGTTTTTGGTTGTGTATGTTATGTACATGTTGATTCATCTCTGCGAAATAAGTTTCAGGACAAGGCTGTCAAGTGCAGATTTGTTGGGTATGCAGATGAATACAAAGGTTATCAATGCTATGACCCTACTACAAAACGTATTAGGACCTCTAGAAATGTTGTTTTTGACGAACGAAATTTTCAGGTTAATGACTCTGCAGCGTTGCCATCTCGAGAATTAGAAGTATATGATCCATGGATGAGCGCAGATCTTTTTGCTAATACCAGAGAAACATGTCAGACAAATTGTCCTCCCTTCAGCTTGAGTAGGGAATTGAATGACTCACAGATGCATGTTGAATTATCTCCAATTGAGTCTCCAGCTCAGCCACCCCCAGTAGAACGCTTCTCTGGACAGATATATACTAGACGGGACAAAAATACTGAGCCGAGGAATGTGGAAAGCATGGCCAATGATTCGGCTCAAAGGCCGTCACGCATTAAGCATCCTATTCAACGATGGGTGAGTTATGAGACCTTCTCCCTTGATTTCCAGTTGTTTATGTCTCAGCTCACAAAACAGGATGAACCCACTTGTTTTAATCAAGCTCTTCAATCCCGTCATTGGACTGAAGCTATGAATGAAGAAATGGAAGCTCTTCATGAATGCCAGACTTGGGAAATAGTCCCTCGGCCAGAAGGAAAGAATGTAGTTGGCTCCAAATGGGTTTATAAAACAAAGTATAAGCCTGAAGGAAGTATTGACAGATATAAGGCGCGACTTGTTGCTCGAGGATTCACACAACAATATGGTGAAGACTACGATGAAACTTTTAGTCCGGTAGTCAAAATGGGTACTATTCGTGTCATCATATCCCTAGCAGTCGATCGAGGTTGGAGCCTTAGCCAGATGGATGTTAAAAATGCATTTTTGCATGAAATTTTAAAGGAAGAAGTGTATATGGAGCAACCTCCTGGTTATGCCGAGAAGGATCCTACTGCCTGGGTGTGCAAACTAAGGAAATCTCTATATGGGTTGAAACAGGCGTCTCGTTCCTGGTTTGAAAGTTTCTCTATGCAAATTCAGAGTTATGGTTTTAGAAGATGCTCTCTGGATCACTCACTTTTTATTTACCAAAAGGCAGACATTGTTATACTTCTTCTTATATATGTTGATGACATTGTGATCACTGGGAGTTCAGATAATCATGTGCAAGACGTGAAGCAGTTTTTAATGAAAACTTTCAAGATGAAAGATTTAGGGGAGTTGAGGTACTTTCTTGGTGTGGAAGTTGACAGACAACAAGACACATTGACACTCATGCAACACAAGTACACTCTTGACCTTCTGGAAAGAGCCGGCATGACGAATTGCAAACCAGTCAGTACTCCTAGTGTATTACATCAAAGGCTGAGCTCTGAAGATGGTCATCTTTGTGTCAACCCTACAATGTATAGAAGTCTCGTGGGAATGTTACAGTACTTGACCTTTACCAGACCTGATATAGTTTATGCTGTCAATCAGGTATCCCAGTTTATGCATGCTCCAACGGAGGGTCATATGGAAGCTGTGAAGCACATTCTACGCTATTTAAAAGGAACTATAGGAGACGGACTTGTTTATCGCAAGAACGATAATCTGGATAAAGGACATGAACTCATCACTTATACAGACGCAGATTGGGCAGGGGATCCAGATGAGAGACGATCTGTCTCTGGATATTGTGTTTATATTGGACACAATTTAGTATCCTGGAGCAGCAGAAAACAAAAGGCAGTGGCACGATCGAGTACAGAGGCTGAATACAGATCGATGGCTGCAGGCATGGCAGAAGCCACATGGATTAGACACTTATTGAGTGATCTTGGGGAGACAATTATTCAATCTTTTCTTCTATGTGACAATCAAAGCACAATAAACATTGCATGTAATCCTATCCAGCATAGCAGAACGAAGCACATTGAGATTGATCAACATTTCATACGGCAGAAAGTCGAGATGAAGGAGATAGAATTACATTATGTTCGAACAGAAGATCAAGTGGCAGACTTGTTTACCAAGGGGTTAACAGGACGTCAATTTTGGCTATTGAAGAGCAAGTTGTACATGATCCAAAATCACGTACAACTTGAGGGAGGGTGTTAAAATATAGCTTGCGTATGGATCTGGATCCAGATCCATACGCATGGTATGTTAATATAACACATGCTGTATATTTCTCATTAATGGCGTCCTTGTAATATCTCTGATATTACAAGGATAGTTGTATAACTGTTGATTTATTTATATATTGATTAGGGCTTGGAGGTCGTGCATTCTTATTGCCGCCCCAGCCATTGTGCTCTCTCTCTCTCTCTCTGTGTGTGTGTGTGTGTGTGTCCTGTAGATGCTATACCAGATCTCAAAACTTTCAAAACAGTGAGTTGAAAACATTAAAAGATTTCTCAAAACACATTTTGAAATAACTGGTTTGAGGTTTTTAAAGTATTTTCTTGGTATAAAAGTTGTTTATTCTTCTAGAGGTTACTTGCTGACTCAATCTAAATTTGTTGGATATTATTGCCAAGTCTGGTATTTTAGATGATAAGGAGGTTGACACTTCCGAAGTCGTAAATGTCAAAATTAAGATTGATGATGGGGAATCACTTAAAAATGCACCACCATACAAACAACTTGTCGGGGCACTGTCATATCTCTCAATTACGAGACCTAGCATTGCGCATGCAGTTCACATAACAAGCCAGTTTTAACACGCTCTCACCACTGCTCTTATGAGAGCAATTTTGCGCATTATTAGATATATTAAAACTTTTGTTTTTCGAAGACTTTTCTTGTCTACTTCTTCATTATTAGATTTAATTGCTTATACTAATGCTGATTGAGAAGGTGATCCCAACAACTGACACTCAACAACGGGTTTTTGTGTGTTTTTAGGTGACTCGTTGATTTTATGGAGATGTAAGAAGCAACATCTTTCTTCAACTGAAGAACAATACAGAGTCATGGCTACAACCACTATAGAAGTGGTTTGACTAAGAAGATTGCTCGTTGACATGAGAGTCCAAATTAAAGGAGCATCTAGAATATATTGTAACAACGAAAGGTCCATCTACATTGCTAGCAATCAGAATGGACTCACTATGTTCGAGGGGAGTATCTACATGGCACTATTGATTTTTCATATGTTACTTATGAATATCAGTTGACGGATTTCTTAACTAAACCTCTCGTTGCTCGTAGATTTCACTTTTTGGACAAACTTTTGGTTATCTAACTGTAAGTTTGAGGGGGATTGTTATAATATATATATATAAAGTAACTAGGTAACTTTAGGTTTTTACCCTTTTTTTCTTTTTGGTTTGATTCCAGCTAGTCAACAAAGGTTGACTAGTCAAACTTAAGGGATGTTGAGAGTGTCCAATGGCTCTATTCAGAGTCGTTGGGCCTCTCCCAATGTCTCCTTGGAGGCTCTTTGGAATGTGTATATAAAGGGGTGAAGACCCCTCACTAATGTAATGTTTCTTGCATGGATTCCATTTGACTAAAACAATATTTTTTATTTGTTAGTGTTTTGTGTGCCCATTGAGTGGGTTTTGTGTGTGAGCCTATTTATGGTTGTTTGTGTGTTCATCTTGGTGTTTTTGTTGATTTTATTGTAACTCTTTTGTGTATCCACTTTGGTGATTTGAAGAACATTGTTGGATGTTCTTATTTCCTTACATGCCACACTTACTCTTGAAGTGAGAGGTTTTTGATAGAGCACACTCCAAGTGGCATGGGCAACAGATTGACTGGATTGGGAAGGAGAGAGGGATCTTCTAGTTGTCCTACGGGTCTGATACCAATCGGTTCTTTTTTCTTTTTGGTTTAATCTTAATTTTATGTCTGAAAATATTCGTGGCATTATTCATGTTGGGTTTCGACTTGCTTTGTTTGGGACCCACTATTTATTAGCTATATTGGTTTTGATATCTCATCAAGCCTGTCTGTCTGTTGTATACCCCTTTATCTGAATCCATTCATTATTTTTTCTCTCAAAAAAAACATAATGACATTTGGTACTACCCATTTTTTAAATAAACTAGATGTTTCTTTCCTCTTAAAAAAAAGAATTAGATGTTTGACTCTATTTGACCAATCCCGTACTAATAATATTTATTATTTAGAATGAGAATTTTATTTTTATTTTCTTGCATATTATAATTTTTGATATTATGTTATAATCTTATTTATGATATATAGTACGGAATGTTGGGCTGTCAAGAGACATCATATTTAAAAAATGAGTGTAGCTGAGATGGATGTGTGGAAATACAATAAAAGATAAGATTCAGAACGAGGAGATACGTAAGAAGGTAGGCGTTGCATCCATTGAAAATAAGATGAGAGAGAATCGTTTACGGTGGTTTGGACATATTCGACGAAGGCCTAATGATGCTCCAGTTAGAAGGATGGAGAAATGGAAAAATATATTAGTTAAAAGAGGTCGGGGTAGGCCTAGAATGACATGGATGGAGGTGATAGGAAAGGATATGAATGCTTTGAACCTCACCGAGGACATGGCATCAGATAGAAATGAATGGAGGAGAAGGATTCATGTGGAAGACCCAGAATGATTTTCTTTGTTGGTTCATATCGCCGACCCCAATTGTTTTGGGATGAAGGCGTAGTTGTTGTTGTTGTTATGATTTATTTAAAATTGGATATAGTTTTTAATTTGCTGAGATTTTCCCAAGATTTACCCAAGAAAAAACAATCTTTCCAAAATTTCCTGAGATATTCCCTTGCCAATGATTTCTCCATAACAGAATTTCTGACATCGGGTTCATCTGAAATGACTATCATTTGCATCAGAAAAGTGTGATTGTGACTGTTGACTCAGAGTTGGTGTCTAGACTCTAGATTGGAAACTGGCAGTCGCTTGGATATTAATCATCTCCTCCATCAAGCATTTATCACTATTGTTGTTCAAGAGTGGCTCATCCATACCTGTTAATGGTACAATAAGAAGTTGCCAGGAAAAGAGTTGTGGTATACAATGGGTTCTTTGTATATGTGAATATTCCTGTGTGCTTGCAATAATGCTGTAAATATGGAGAATACCCACGAAATTTGTACCAGCTTCAAACTTATAGTGAATCTTTTCCTATGTTTCTGGTTAAATTATTGCTTTATCAGCATATATCCATGAATTGTAGTAGAGCCACAATCCCAATTCAAAACATGTAGGGATGTAGAGTTGGTCTACTTTGCTCCCTGCTCAGATTGTTCAGTCTTAGGATTCCACACATTGAAACCTAGGATTCAGTGGAAAATTCTTGATTGTAACTTCTAATTCCATCCCCTTCCCGATCAGAAGCCTCCAGGAAGATGCTCCGAGTTCTCTAAGATATTTGATTGGTTGGTTGCCAAGGGCCAGTGATCAGCCATCAATCTGGATTTGTAACCAGTGCTATCAAAATAGGATTTTGTCATATGATACGAATGTTGCCATCTTGCATCAGAAAAAAAGATTAACAGACCATGTCAGAGCTATATGATATGTCCCTTTTTCGGTATTTGAAGTCTAAAACCTTTCATACATTGTTTTTATTCAATGGATAAGTTGATATCTGATATTCATAATAGGTTCGATCTCGTCCAAGTTAGCTGATAGTACCTTGTTGGTGCACATGTTTGTCAATCATCTGTAGGCAAATAGCTTGCTTTGACAATGCACCTTGTTTTTGGTTCTAATCATGAATTGGTTGTTACAGAATTTGACGACCTAATAACGAATGTATCTAAGTTTTTATATTTTCTTTAATTGTTTTTAGTTATATCTTTTACTGCATATTCTCTCATTTAATAATGAATATACAAATTACATTATCAGTGTACGTTATTATAACCTCACTGCATCGTTCGAACATTTGCTTTGAAAATTTTCAGGGTCACCAGAAACCAAGAATGCTATGGCTGCGTATCTGAGCGAGTTGGCTTTAACAAATGATGTTAAGGTACTTGTTGCCAAAACTGTGGGAGGAGCACTTGTTGACATCATGCGAAGTGGCAGTACTCAGGCTAGAGAATCTGCTTTGAAGGCACTTAACCAGGTATCATCATGTGAGACCAGTGCCAAGGTTCTCATCGACGCTGGGATCCTCCCTCCCCTTGTGAGAGATCTGTTCACTGTTGGTTTCCACCAGCTACCGATGAAGCTGAAAGAGGTCTCAGCAACCATTCTTGCCAACATTGTGAGCTCAGGGGTTGACTTTGATTGTATCCCTCTTGGACCTGATGGCCAGACTCTTGTGTCGGAAGACATAGTCCACAACCTTCTCCATCTTATCAGTAACACTGGGCCTGCTATAGAGACCAAGCTTCTTCAGGTGCTTGTTGGGCTGACTGGTTCTTCTGTAACCGTTCAGAATGTGGTCTCGGCCATCAAGAGCTCTGGTGCCACAATCAGCCTTATCCAGTTCATTGAAGCTCCACAAAGGGAACTACGAGTTGCATCCTTAAAGCTTCTCCACCACCTGTCTCCTCACATGGGTCAGGACCTTGCTGATAGCCTTAGGGCCACAGCCGGACAGCTGAGCAGCCTACTCAATGTAATTTCTCTTGATATTAATGGGATAACAGAAGAGCAAGCAGCTGCAATTGGCCTGTTGGCTTATCTTCCCTCTGAGGACTCCAATCTCACTAGGAGATTACTGGACGAAAGTGCTTTCGATACTGTTATTAGCCAGTTAATAAGAATTCAGAAGGGTGAGATACGGGGTGGTCGCTTTGTCACACCATATACAGAAGGTCTTGCGTGTGTTCTTGCAAGGGTCACTTACATGCTGCGAGAAGAACAAGATGCAGTGAGGTTAGCACAGGAGCATAATCTTGCAGGTTTGTTCACAGACTTACTTCAACCCAGTGGGCTCAATGAGGTGCAGAGGGCATCAGCCACAGCGCTGAAGAACCTTTCCTTGGAGTCAAAAAGATTGAGTAGACAACCGGAGGTGCCTAATCCTGGCTTATGTGCTTCAATTTTTGGTTGTTTCCCGAAGCAACCAACTGTAACAGGTCTCTGTCGGCTTCACTGTGGCATCTGTTCTTTGAAGGAGAGCTTCTGTCTTCTTGAAGGGCGGAACTGTGTCTCCAAGTTGGTCTCATGCTTGGACCACCAAAATGAGAAGGTAGTGGAGGCATCACTGGGAGCACTTTGCACACTGTTAGATGATACTGTGGATATTGAGCAGGGAATGCATGTCTTATGTGAATCAGAGGCTGTCAACCCAATTTTTGGCATCTTGCATGAGAACAGAACTGAGGGGCTGAGACAGCTTGCTGTTTTTGCGGTAGAGAGGCTTCTGAGGTTCGAAGTGATTGTCAATGATGTGGCTGGGGATCCTAATCTGACCACGTCCCTAGTGGATGCGTTCAAATATGGGGACTTCCGGATGCGGGAAATTGCCGAGAGAGCACTGAAGCATATTGACAGGATCCCCAACTTCTCCGGCGTGTTTCCGAAAACTCAGTAGCATTATGGTGTGATTGATTATTTGTCTCTTGAAGGCCATAGCTCTTGATACTTGATGGGGTTGCAGAAAGCTGATTATCTTTGTCTATTGAAGGCCATGTTTTTTTATAGCTCTTGATACTTGATGGGTTGCAGAAAGCTGATTATCTGTCTATTGAAGGCCATGGTTTTTGATATTTGATGGGTTGAGGAAAGCTGAAGCTCTGAGCTTCATTTTCTTCAGGGGCTGTTCTTCTCTAACCCTGCTCTGCTACGTTGTTGGTGCATGATGTCTGTCTTTGGTCTTTCACTGCAATCCTCCAAGCACTGAAGTATATCCTTGCCCATTTTCTAGGATTCTCTCTCTCTCTCTCTCTCTCTCTCTCTCTCTCTCTCTCTCTCTCTCTATATATATATATATATATATATATATATATATATATATATATATATATATCCCCTGTGTGTGTGTGAAATTATTTGTAATTCTTATTCAGATAAATTATGTTGTAAATCTTGGTTCTCACGTTTGATGGCATGGCATTTGATGAAGTTTTGTGAAGGCTCAAATCCAAGCTTTTGAGTTTCAATCAGCTGTGAGGTGATAAAAATTGGCAGGGGGACCTCAAGGGTTTTACTAACCAGAGGTCCCTTAATGTGCGGCCGGTGAGGGGGGGGGGGGGGGGGGGGGTGTTTCCCTTGGCGTGGCCAAAATCATTTATTAGCACCCCCACTGTCGTGGGTAGATGAGGTTATATTGTTTACATCTTGGTTATACTCAATCCCCATCAGACATATCACTTGATGAAAATGTGCATGGGCCCTCACATTTCTTAGTTTGGACGTACGGCTTCCAGATGGGGTGCAGTGAAGATCTAACATAACCCATTATCTGTTACCTATAATATGACCTGATCTCTCTCTGGGCATGATATGTTGATAAAAGCCATCAGTGAGCCATGTTATTATCGTCTTTCTACCATTTTTGTTAAAATATCAAACTCTCCCAGTAGTTCCACTTCTTGAGAACGCATAAATCAGATGGTTGTAACTTTCCTTATTTGGAGATCCATCTTTCACCATCCATCTTCTCCGTGAATTTGAATCTCTCTTCTTGTCAAAGAAATTGAACGCCAAAACATTTGAAGTTAATGGCTGGGTGCATGAAGCATGAAGTGTTTAAGAAGCTTCCTACATGAACATTGTTAAAACAGGCGCTTTTCACCTAAAATGAATTTTAACTCTTTTTTTTTTATCAAAATATTCAATATAAAGTAGATTTTATAATTAAAATTTATTAAAATAATATCATTCTTTTAAAATAAAAAAGAAACTTTTAATACCAAGAAAGTTCATTTTGGCATTTAGAAAAACAGGCTTTTCATGTTTCCAAAGCAAGTCTCATAAAGTATTAGAAGAGTCAAAGAAACATATAGGTTCATGCATTAAGGTTTGAAGAAGCTATCGGGACTGATGTGCACCCTCCCTTCTTGCATAAAGCATGGCTCTGAGTGTTACAGATGTCTGTGGTATGTTCAAACTGACGTGTTTACATGAGCTTCAAAAGCTTAAGATTAGGGGTGTCAATGGGTTGAACCTTCACCGATCAGATCCAACTCTGAGGTGTTAGTATCCGCCCCGACTGGACCTACCAAAAGTAAAACCATACCTGGGTCCTACAAGGGTAATACAAACAGAGCACGATAAATTACTGATTTTTTATACATTTTACTCAAAAAAGGATCTTAATGGGGATTTGGGACGGACCCAAGTCTGGTGAAATTTTATAAACCATACCCAACTTGATATTTTAATTGAACCACACACATGCGACCCAGATAGATACTCAGGCCCTTTTCTTTGTTACCAAACGATAACCCTACTCGATCCTTATGGACTGGGATCAAGTCATACCTGAACCATTGACACCCTTATTTAAGATCATTCCCAAGTATCCTAGTCGTTCATAGGCCTGCATTACGGGATCAAATGAGATAAATGGATGGTAAGGTCACACTCATAACCGAGGGATCTAAGGCCCTGTTTGGAAACTTGGAATTGGAGGACGCCGGAGTGGATCTGGGGAATACCCAGGACCACGACTGTTTGGGAAGGATGGAAAAAAAGGGACTGGGGTGTCATTTGCCACTTCCAGTTCCTCATTTCATCTACCACCTTAATGAGGTGGTAATTGCCAACTATCACCCTGGTTCCTACGCCAACAGAACTTCCGACTGCTCCAGTTACTCTTCCGATACCCTTCCAACATTGTAAATGAAGCATTAAAGTGGCATTTCAAACATACAACTGGTTGGAAGTGGTAAATCCCCATAATAGTTATACCAATGGCCGCAAACATTCAGATGGATTTACCAAAACCATGAGAACTATGGATTCTGTATTTGCATCCTTAGCTGCCACCGAAGCCGAGTTTTCGAACAGGGCCTAAGTTCAATTACCTCAAGGTTGTTGTCTCCAGCTTACCAATTCAAACAAAAAAGAAAGGGCCCTGCATCAAAATCTCAGCACTCATCATGCAACACCCCACATTTGACCATACAATTCCTGAACCCTATGACCAAATCAGTACTCAACAACTTTGAGAATTGAGTTATCCATCTTCAAGGAAGGCTCAACAATGAAGTGAGCAACCATATCTGGCACCTTATTTTCTTCCGGAGAGATTCTAGCTTGACCGTAGTCTTTTATAGTCTTTTGGTGTTGGGAACAAGGATATAATTAAGTTCTTCACCAAAAATAAGAAAAGTAATGCCGGCATAACTGATACTTTAGACCAACAGTCTGTCACTTCTGATGGTTGTGGGTTCAAGTTGTAGCCATGTTTGGTGGTTGCACACGATGGATGGTTCTTACCAGATTGTCACCATGGTTGTCCAATCTGCTGAACTCTATGGGTGTCTTTCATTTGAAATCAAGTTCAGTATGTTTGTGTCCCAAAGAGCAATAGTGATAAATGTTGAATTTTGAATCCACCGAAAAACTAAAATAGATCGTTAATTTGTTAGTGCTAAATCGTTGAAAAGAACATAATCTAAACTTGATGCGAAAGCGTACCTAAATTCATTGGTGCTCCGATAGATCTGTCACGGGTATGATCTTCCAAAACCTTTATACATGGCTTTGCCTTTTCTCTAGACCTAATGAGAGAGACATTTTCTCTTGATGATGATGGGGGAGCCAAAAGAGAATAATCACTATATATGATTTGGGGACCATAGAGGTCTCTACACATAATAAGATCATACTATATGAGATATCATATGGCTCAATCATATGAGATCATATAATACAGGTCTTAACCTTAGACAACGTATAATGTGTGATTGAGCATATGTAGGTCCACATGATTTTTCTAACAATCTCTCACTTGAGCTACATATGTTACCTTATAATCACATATTACAATCTTATGAACTCAAAAAACATTGTCTTATCAATTGATATATGTAACAATCTGGTCCATTGATCATGTCAAAATAGAACTAAAGTAGTCTTCATTACAAATATCATAATTGGACCCATCAATGACCACATATATTGACATAACCAAATAACATAGATCAAGTATGGATGTGAAACATAAAAATTATATGTGATGTGATCCAAACATGCCTATTTTCAATTGATCCTACCTTAATCTTTAGTGAGATCATGACAAATGAGTATAGAATGAAACCGAAACCTAAACTTTATACTGAAGTGGTAAAAAAAACTTTATTATATCATAGAACGTCTAAATACATACTTCCACTAAACCAACATATCATTAAATGATATAACAACCATTCGAGTAGTATGCTCGTGAAAGATCTTGGGCGGCAAACCTTTGGTAAGCGGATCCTCAATCATGGAGTTTGTGCCAATATGTTATATTGATATCTGACTATTCAACACTCTTTCTTTAATAACAAGAAACTTAATGTTAATATGATTTGACTTCGTCGAGCTCCTGTTTTTATTGGAATATAGTACTACTGAATTATTATCACAAAATAACTTTAGCGATCTTTCAACATTATCCAAAATTTGCAGTCTTTTAACAAAGTTACGTAACCATATTCCATGATTGGATGCCTCATAATAGGCTATGAACTTTGCTGTCATAGTAAAAGAAGCAATGAGTATATGCTTGGCACTCTTTCAAGAAATAACTCTCTTGACCAACAGAAAAACATAACCTGACATGGATCTACGATTGTCTTGGTATCTAACAAAGTCGGAATTAGAATACCCAATGATCTCCAACTGATCTGACTTCCTGTATGTGAGCATGTAACCTTTTGTTCTTTGTAAGTACTGCATAACCTGTTTGGCTGCTTTTCAATGATCAATATCTGGATTACTAAGATATCTGCCTAACATCTCAACAATATATGCTATGTCCGGACGTGTACACACTTGAGCATACATAAGACTTCCCACAACAGTTGCATAGAGAATCTTTCCATATCTTGAACTTCAAACTGATTTTTGGGGCACTGAGTGATACTAAACTTGTCTCCCTTAGCAACAGGGGTGTCACCTAGCTTACAATCCTTCATGCCAAATATATCCAAAATTCTTTCGATATAGCTTTTTTGCGACAACCCAAAAATACTTTGAGAACGGTCTCGACGTATCTGGATCCCTAATACAAAAGAGGTGTCACCAAGATCTTTCATTTTAAATTTCTTTATCAGAAATCTCTTAGTTTCATGCAATATGCCTATATCATTACTAGCAAATAATATGTCATCGATATATAAAACTAGAAAAATATATTTATTCCCATTGAACTTATGGTATATGCATTCATCAACTACATTCATCTCAAAATCAAATGAGAGGACAACTTGATAAAATTTATAATACCATTGACGAGAAGCCTTCTTAAGTATATAGATGGATTTATTTAATTTGCAAACCATTTCGTTTGCATTGACTGAGACAAAATATTCTTATTGCACCATATATATTGTCTCATCAATGTGACCATTAAAGAATGTAGTCTTTATATCCGTATGATACAACTCCAAATCATAATGAGCCACAAGTGCCGTCATAATTCTGAAAGAGTTTTTCGTAGAAACCGGTGAGAAAATCTCTGTATAGTCAATGCCTAGCTACACTTTGGGTAAACCCTTTTGCAACAAGACATACCTTATATCTTTCCACATTACCCATTGAATCTCTCTTGGTTTTAAATATCCATTTACAACCAATGGGTTTTATACCTTCAGGTAATGGGACAAGATCCCACACGTCATTGTCCTTCATGAATTTAATCTTCTCATGCATGTCATCTATCCACTTTTGAGAGTTAGAACTCTTTACAGATTGATGAAAGTTGATTGAATCATCTTCCCTTAAGCATGTATCAGCCTCATGTTCTTATAGAAAAATAATATAATCATCTAAAATTGTCCTTCTCCTCTCTCTAGTGGATTTTCTTAATGTCATTTGTTCTTGAGTTACTTGAGGTGTTTCTAGAGGTTATTGAGTTTGTACTCCAGGAGGAAAAACTTGATTTTGGATAGGAAGATCTAAAACATTGCCTTGATCTAGATTTGTTGGGACACTATTAGAAAAAGAAATCTGATCATTGGCAACAACAACTATAGGAAGAAAAATATACTCTTCTTTAAAAGTAATGTGTTTTACCTTATCACTTCCCCAAAACTCAGCATCCTCAAAGAAATAAGCATTTCTCGTCTCAACAAAGAACTTATTCACATGGTCATAAAATTTATAGCCCTTGGATCTTTCAGAATACCCAACAAAATAGCAGCTAACTGTTCTTAAATCTAGTTTTTTTCATGTAGCCTGCATGGCCTAGCCTTAGCTAGACATCCCCAAATATGAAAATATTTCATACTAGGTTTTTTGTCTATCCACATTTTATATGGGATCTTGGTTACTGCTTTAAATGGTACTATATACAATACCTAAGTTGTAGTCTTTAATGCCTCTCCTTAGAGGGACTCTAGTAAGGTAGAATGAAAAATCATACTCCTTACCATATCATTTAAGGTCTTTTTTTGTCTCTCAGCAACATCATTCATGCTAGAAGTACCTAACATGGTATACTGATGGACGATACTATATTCCTTTAAAAATTTAGCAAAGGGCCCTAGACATTATTCACCTGATCCATCATATCTACCATAGTATTCACCACCACGGTCATACCTGACGACCTTAATCCTTTTGCCAAGTTAGTTTTCAACTTCAGTCTTAAATTATTTAAACACATCCAGGGACTAAGACTTTTCATGAATTAAATATAGGTACCCATAATGAGAATAGTCATCTATGAATGTAATAAAATATTGTTGACCATTCCAAGAAGCTGTAGGAAATGACTCATAAATATCTGTATGAATTAGTTCTAAGACGTTTGTTCTTCTTTCGACACCTAATTTTCTTATATTTGTTCATTTCTCTTTTATACACTCAACACAAACCTGAAAGTCAGTGAAATCAAAGAAATCAAAAATTTTACTTGTCACAAGTCTTTCAATTCTTTGTTTGGAAATATGACCTAAATGCTTCTGTCATAATAAAGCAGAATTCTCATTTGTTAATTTTTGTTTTGTACCATGAGAACTTGAATACAAGGTTTTATTATATGAGACAACAATATTAAGTAAATATAGGTTATCAACCACAGATAAAGAACCGGTCCCACTAAGATTTGAATTAAGAAACAATTTAAATTGACTATTTCTAAATAAACAAGAATAACTAGATTTGTCTAATACGAAAATAGAAACCAAATTTTGTCTAAAAGATGGTACAATGTATATTTTTTTCAAATCTAAATAACTAACAATCTTTAATAGTAACATAAATGTCCATATTATCTCAACTTTAACTGATTTTTCATTGCCCACATAGATGAATCTTTCAACATCAATTGATGTTCGACAACTTAGACAACCCTTCATAGACACACTTATGTGAGTGGTAGCACCAGAATTCATCCACCAAGTGTGTTTGGGTACAGAAGTCAAATTAACTTTAGAACAAACCAAAGTAGAGCATATCTTTCTTTTCACGCCAAGCATGATATTTGGTAAAGTCCTTCTTCATGTGACCCTCTCCTTTGCAAAAGAAATAACTAGACTTTGAATCCTGATGTCTCTTTTATTTCTTCTGCGATGGAGGGTCTACTGCAGCTTCCTTATTCCTTTTCTTTTTCTTAAATTTGTTCTTAGAGGCTATTGCCAAATGAGCACTTTATGTCTTTTTTGCTTCATTCTTTCCTCTTTTTGCACATAGTGTGAAATGAGCACATTAAGAGTTCATTTGTCCTTTTGGTAGTTATAACTGATCTTAAATTGACAGTATTGTGCAGAAAGAGATATCAAAACTAAGTGCACGAGTAAGTCCTCAGACAACTCTAACTTTAGTGCCTTTAGTTTTGAAGCAAGATGTGACATTAGTATAATGTACTCTATAATATTTTCTTTACCTTTATACCTCATTGAAACAAGACTTGAAAAAAGAGTACTTGTCTCAGCCTTTTCGTTTTTAGCAAAATATTTTTTGATTTCTTCAAGGAACCTCTTAACATTAACTTCTTCAGACATAGTGCCCCTGAAGGATTCAAGAATTGCATATTTCATGATCATAAGACTTATGTGATTTGATCAATCCCACCACTGAGAGTTCCTTTTATCCTTCGTAAGAGCAAGTAGTTGATTATCTCAAAATGCAATATCCAAATCCATACATCTGAGAACAATCATAACGTTCTCTTTCCAGTTTTTGAAGTTAGAATCACTCAAAACAGGAATTAAATTTATATTTGCAGATATCGTAGAAGCAGAAGTATTAACTGAATCAAGAATAAAATAAGCTCACAATTAACATACATTTTTACATGTATTTTAACATAAAATAACATATTTAAACTGTAGTGAACCCTATTATAAGATACCTAGTACAACATTGACATTTATTTTTTGGACAGAAATATCAACTTGTAAGTGGTACTTTTATTACAGTAATCAAACATGAATAATTAATCATTTCAAACAATGAGCCTTTCTTTGAATCAACTTATTATTTACATGAAAAACCATACAACTGTCCCATATTTATTATTGAATATATATATATATATGAGCTTGGCCAAATAATAATCTTTCTTTGGGTCGATCACTATTTGCATGAACATCAAATATATAAATATCTCAATATTTCAAACGAGTCAATCTACACACGAGAGGTTATTTTGGTAACGTATTGTTTTAATCAACTCAATTAGAATATTGGATCTTTATTCTGAAAAGAATATCATGGTTCAAATACATCAATACATGCATATGAACAAAAAGAAAACATAAACACAATCCGTATAGGATTGAAAAATAATTGAAGATGACCCTCTAAAGTGACCCAAAATGCGTACTTAATGGTCCTGAATTTAAAAATAAAATTTCTTAATTTTTTTTTTATTATTACAAAGCTCATGAAAGGGTTCGGCCCATGGGATTGGGTCGGACCCATCAGCGGGTCAAATTAGGCTTGTCCCATCACAAATTAGACCCCCAACACCACAACCAGTACAAGGTCTGGGCTAACAAGTCAGGTCTGACCAGACCCGACCTGCGGGTCAGACCAAGCCTGGCCTGACACGGGTTTGGCCCGCCCACCGGTTCTGGTTCGATCCCCTTAACCTGATGGGGACCGAACCAGGTCAGCCCATAAGGCCTAACCCAGACTGGCCCAACTTGAGTTAGCTGAAAGGGACGTCGGACCACCCAATACTCATGGTCGAACCAGCCCAACATAGATGGCTGAATTGGCCCAGCCGACTGAGTCGGCTGAAGGCTGCCGAACCGTCTCGTGCCTAATGGCCAAACCGGCCTGGGACGATGTACCGGTTGGTTCCCGAGTCAACCCTGGGTCATCGGGTCGACAAAAGTTTGATTTGCTCGGGTCACTACAATGCCTAAAGACCGAACCAGTCGACTCACCCGACCAAATCATCTGAAGCCCAGAACCAGACATCGATAGCCGCAAACGGAGCATCGAACAAAATGTCGTTTCCCACCAATGGAGGGCCAAACCATATGCCAATTGTCGCTGACCCTCGAAAGACACCGCTGATGGTTGAATTTGGCCCAGGATGCCGACGAATATGCTTCATCCGGCGATGGCCGAATCCAATCCAGGATGCCAACAAACACGCTTCATCCGGCGATCTGAGCAGCAAGCCCCCCCTTCCCCCCCCCCCCCCCCCCCACCCTGTCTGACATTCTGATTGGATAACACCCCGTCTGGCAAACCAAGAAAGGAAAAAAAAACCTTCGATCATTTGGGTCTGGATGGCAACACCCTTTCAGTAAACCTGAGAAAAATCAAGGGAGGGCCGATCGGCCCTCCAGTCTGACTAACTGAAAGGGAGAAGGGCCTATTGACCATTCCTGTCCGGTCCACTGAAAGGGAATGAACCCCTTTTCGGTCAGGCGGCGATCAAATATACATAAAAAAAGGAAAAGGGCCGAACGGCCCTTCCACTTGTCGGGTAACCTTAGAGTGAGGGCTAAATGACCCTCCCTCCCGTCCGAGCACTTCCAAACAACACGAGGGGAGTCAATCGGACCTCCTCCACCCATGCCCTTGCCATCAGTCAGAACAGATCACCACAGCCAACGAAAAAAAATGAAATATATAAAATCGAATATTTCAGCGATTCAACGGGAACAAGCCGCTTTGATACAAATTGTTGAATTTTGAATCCACCGAAAAAACTAAATAGATCGTTAACTTGTTCGCGCTAAATCATTGAAAAGAACATAATCTAAATTTGATAAGGAGGCGTACTGTAAGGAACTTACTTTTTGCAAGCGTCCACAGGTTGCCTGTTTGGAATCTCGACATTGGGATGGGCGTTTTTGCATTTGGTGTTCCCTAGGCAAAATAGCTAGGAGGTGGCTGGCAAAGCAGCTGCCACTTCCTCAAATGCATAAAGTCCATAAATGCCCATCCCAACTACCGATCTTGGGGTGGTTTCTCTTTGTAAATATAAAAAAAAAAACAAAACAAGGCAAGCAGGATGGAGGATAACCCCATGGATTCGAATCCAGAAGGCTGAAACCTCTTTTGTTATGATAGTGTGACGTAATCATCTCATCTACCCCAAAAACGTGCTTTCTTGGTGCAATGGATCTTATCACTAAATTCACTGAAACTCATTGATTTCATCTCAAGATCAATGGCTAATATTAACCTCATTTTATTGAGCAGGTAAAAAGCTCCAAAGGACTAAGCACAATACGATGATCCAAGGTTGTGGCCAATCTTCATCAAGATCAACAATCAAATGTGATCTGAAATGAAACCGAAACGCCGATCCGTAGAACTGCCACCCATCCATTGACATCCCTAGCACCTGCACGGATCGAGCACCAGCACTGATAAAACCAGTATCAGAAATAACAACCTCCAGGCCATAAGAAGGGTAAGTGGCTAACTACCCAAAGAGTGAAGTGGAAAACATGCAAAGGATTCACATGTTCACAATCTAATGCTTAAACGGGAACTTACCATGACCCCTACAACAACCGTATATTGCACTACCTACAAGTTCTCAAGCAAACAAAATAGATCTTATTGAGGGGTGTTAATGGGTCGGGTTTGGTTCGGACTCAGATGGAACCAGACTTGGACCCAGTTTTTGAGTATGGTATTGAGTCCAGACCCGGGTCTAATTGAGCCCACTATAAAAAAATCATACCCAGACCCGATAAGAACTACATGAACCAGACCCAGACCATACCCGGTAAAACCATATTTTTTTATCATTTTTACATTGAAAATTTGCGGGCCTTAATTGGAACACAGGTTGGGTCCAGGTCTGGTATAAAATTTCACAAACTATACCCGAGTTCATGTATTAATCAGACCTTCAGGTCCAGACCCGGGTCTTAATTGGGTCTTATTGTTTATCACCATACCCGGACCCTATAGGGTTTGGTTCAGGTCGGGTAGGGTTCCAGTAAACCCAACCCGTTGACACCCTTGATCTTTTTTTTTTTTTTTGAAAAGCAAGATGTGATTAGGCAGACCCCTACCAAATTCATTCATTGAAAATTCAGTAAAATCATCATACATCATTCTTTCCAGGAAACCAGTCTGGGGTGATCTTTCCATGATTTCTGGATTCTCCCCCATGGCTAGTTCTAGCTATACAGATGGAGTTATATTTGGGTTTGTAAATATTAACCCTTTCAAAACTGTGCAGTAAGTCCCTCACTTCCTGAAGGATAGTATGGCTTGTATCTCTCTACCTTCCAAGAGTTTTTTGACAATGACCACTAGATCAAATCTACTAGACACAATATACACTTTAGCACAAACTAGATATAGGATGTACAGCCAGCCACTCCACTTGGTTTTTATACTCATCTAGATTGAGAAACAACTTGCTTTAAGGTAGAGGCCGGTATGGCTACGGATGGTGAAACCAAAATGCCATCCTTCCTGATATATACTGCAAATGCTTATCTGAATCCATCCCGGTTTGGGAGGACACCAACACAATAAACTCCTCCATTGAGCAACAACAGCTTCTACCGAGTTGTTGAGGACATGCAGGACGTGTTCTCTTATTACTAACAGCAACCCTTCTTTCTGGAGTTGTCCCATCGCATGTCAGACTAATCCAAAAATCTGAGAGTTTCTCAGTTTCCATATTGTTTGGAAGGACCTCTCCCAGCTCCACCGCACTGTCCTCTCTTGGAATTTAGTTTTGAACCACGTCTGTATATCCAGAGTCAAATTGCTCGTAGGGTGCCATTTGACACCAAATAAGTTAGTTGTGCTTACCCATAACCATGCTGAAACTAGGTGAGCAGAGTCCTCACTTGCTGATGCACAATGACCTAGCTTACGAAGTCTTTCCTGGGTGAGAAAATGATCACTCAATGCTGGGAATGCTTTCTTGACCCAAACAAAATCATAATTTTTTCGCTTCTGACCGCGAGATCTGATTGTGTCCCATACAGGGTGACAAGAGAAGGCCTCTTTTGGGAGCCACTTCAATCGATCAGGGGGGGCTGGCGCCCACTTTTGAGAGTTGATGATAGGTTTAACTGAACTAGGGGCTCTAATAAGGGATTCCACAAAAACACAATTCGGGGCCTGGGAGGCATCCAACTGATCGCAAACCTTGACTGTTCGCAGGCTGTGGTAGAGAATTTGCTTGGTGTTGTTGACAAGGAGGTTACGGCACCAAGGGTCAAACCAGAATTTCACCTGTGAGCCTCCCCCAACTTTCCACCTGATATGGTTTAAAGTAATTGCTGCCCCATGTTTCACACCCTTCCATCTAGATGACCCAATGTATTTATTCCTTTGGACCCATATGGACTCCAATTTTTGGTACTTGCTACTAGTTAGGTCCAAAGGGAGTCAACCTGATTGGCCACCTTCCAAGCCAACTTAGCAAGACAGGCCATATTCATTTCTTTTATACATCTTATGTCAAGACCTCCCTCCTCTGCAGTTTGCAAATGTTGTCCCATCATAAGAGATCTTGTTGTCCCTTGCCATAGGAACCTGCACAAGATTCTTTCAATGGTGGCAGATACGTTAGCAGGAAGCGAGGACCCCATCCAATAGAAAGGACCATTTTGATGAGATTTTTGCCCAGAATTTTATTTATCAATGGTTCACACATTGACTTGTTGATTCTCCCTATGAAGAGATGAAGAGAGGCAGCCATAGGTACATGAGAGGGAGCTTACACGGCCCAACCACTCCATCTAGCTATAGACTCTACTCTGCTATGAGGCAAATTACAGTAGAGGAAAATGGATTTTTCAGAACTAATCTGGAGCCCCGAGACTGCCTCAAACGATGCCATTAATTTCAAAATTTTTGGAATGGCTTGATTGCAATCTCTCAAAAAGAATAATGCATCATCTGCGAAGAAGTGAAGCCACTTGAAACCTCCTAAGTCTACGGGAGAGATGAGACCCAGATTGAGGTTTCTTGTAAGTCACTCCATGAAAAGGAAGAACAGATGTGGAGACATCAGGTCCCCCTGACGGATTCCCCTGCTTCCCCAAAATTGTCTGCCTATTTCCCCCATTCACAACCACGACATAGGAGGGAGATCTAACACAACTCATGATTATTTTTGTCCACCTATTTCTAAACAAGAAGAAAAGTAGTGTCTTCCAAAAAGTCCCAATCAATCCCGTCGTAGGCCTTAGCCAGTCAGCCTTGATGATTACCCCCCTTTTCTTACTTGCGAACATTGAATCCATCACATGTTCCATGAGAACTCTTTCCTAAATGCTACCACCTTTCAGAAAGGCTAATTGATTCGGGCTGATAATCCTATTTAGGATCCCCTTCATCCTATTAACAATAATCTTTGAAGGCACCTTGTATACCCTATGGGACGAAATTGAGATAGTCTATCATCCCCCTCCTTTTTTGGAATCAAAACTATGTTCGTGCAATTGATTTTTTTGAGCAGTTTTCCTGAATGAAAGAAGTTTTTAACTGCTCTAGTAACGTCGCTGCCCACAATGTGCCAAAATCTTTGAAAGAAAAAGCCAGGAAATCTGCCAGGGCCGGGAGCACTATCCCCATCTAGCTCAAACATTGATTTCTTGACTTCTATATCAGAAACCTCTGACTTTAGGAGAGCGACTTCCTCCTCCAAAACCTTAGGGAGTCTCTCTTTCGCGAGACCGATCCTTGTTGTTGGAGTCTTACTGAAGAACTTCTCAAAATATTTCGCCACTTCTTTTTTGATCTCCTCCCTCGCACTTACAGTTGTGCCATCATCCATGGTAATAGAAGAAATGTGATTCATTTTTGTTGGAGCAGACGCCCAGTCTTGAGGCCAGCACCGGCTAATCAATAAACCCAAGGAGAAGGAGAGAGAGAGAGAGAGAGAGAGAGAGAGAGTATTATTCATTGATCCCTAATCCCTTTAAATAGGAATTAATCAAAGAAAGGTTTACAAAAAGAGTCACACATAATTTAACTTAATTAAGTATGACTATCCAAACTTATAAATATTACTTTTTAACACTCCCCTTCAAGTTGAAGCATATATATACCTATCATTCTCAGTTTGTCACAACATCTGCAACTTGTTTCTCTGAAGCCACATGACTAGTAGAGATATGTCACATCTGCACTGAGTCACGTATATGTGTTTTGTCCTCTCATGAAACACAGGATTGTTAGCTATATAGGTGGTTGCTCTATTATCACACATCATTAATATTGGGGCAGGAATCTTCACTTGTAAATCTTTAAGAATAGATCTAACCCACATCATTTCAGCAGCAGTTTGAGTCATAGCTCTATATTCAACACTCGATCGGGCTTCTATTTTTTTACTTCTCCAAGTAATTAAGTTTTCTCCTACAAACACACAAAACCTAGTGGTGAACTTTATGTCATCAATGACCCCTGCATAATCAACATCTTGAATATACAACTATATCAAGTGAGGAGCTTTATTTATACAATAGTCCCTTTCCAGGAGAGGATTTCAAATACCTGAGAATCATCATCGCAACCTGCCAATGCAATTGAGTTGGCTTGTCCATGAATTGACTTATCTTACTCACAACCAAGGAAATATTTGGTCTTGTCACAGTAACATATAGAAGTTTACCAACCAAGGATCTAAAACTTCTACTATCAACCGGTTTTGCTTGTTCATCATACATATGAAGTTTCAAATTCATTGGGATGTTGGCTGGTTTGGCCCTTAACATTCATGTTTCTTGCAATAAGTCAAGCACATATTTTCTCTGTGATAGAACTATTCCCACTGCTTTGAGCCACTTCTATGCCCAAGAAGTATCTAAGTGGACCAAGATTTTTTGTGACAAAGTACTTCTAAAGATGAACTTTGGTATCTGAGATATCCCTGGCACTGTTTCCTGTGAGTATAATGTTGTTCACATGCACAACCATAACCACAATACCAGCATATGTCTTCTTAATAAACATTGAGCGATCTGATGCCGACCTGTGGAAGCCAAATGCAGACATAATTTCAAATAATTTTTGAAACCACGCACATGAACTTTGTTTTAGACCATATATAGCTTTCTTTAATTTGCACACCTTGTTACACTCTCCCTGAACTTCAAACCCTGGAGGTTGCTGCATGTACACTGTCTCAGACAAATTGCCATACAAGAAGGCGTTCTTCACATCTAATTGGCACAAACTCCACCCACTATGGACAACCATAGATATGACAAGCTGAATAGTCCCAAGGCAAGCCACTGGAGAAAATGTTTCAAAAAAGTCAACCCCATATGCATGTGTGTACTCCTTGGCCAACAACCTGACTTTGTATCTTTCAATAGAGCCATCTGAGTTGTACTTAATGGTGTAGACCCACTTACATTCGACAATATCTGCATCCACTGGAGGGGTAACCAACTCCCATGTGTTGCGTGAGAGCAAGGCATTCATCTCATTTTGCATAGCGTGCTTTCACTTGTGGTCCAACAACGCTTGATGATGATTAAGTGGAATAGATGCGACAGATAGAGCTAAGAAGAAATTCCTCATGTGACCCCCAAGCCTTGCCTCTGTAACAAACTTAGAAATAGGGTGTAATATGCATTGTCTTTTACCTTTCCTGATAGCAATCGACCTATCATCGTCCACAACAGAAAGCTCAATATTTTCAGGAGATCTTACCTCAGAGGAAGGAGGTGGTGTAGGTTCTGTTTTAGGAGGTAATCTATGAGTGTACACCAGAGGAGGCTCACGATACCGAGCCGTTGTGGAAGACTGAGAAGTAGAAATACTCTAAAAATTTGACTCTAAGGGAAAAGAAGGTATAGGTAGAGGCATGACATCTCCTTGATCAACATGTAGTCTGGACGCAGTGCTTGAGAAATAAGGGACAAATTCAAAGAAAGATACATCCGCACTAACATACTCTCGACGGGCAATGGGATCATAATACCGGTATCCCTTTTGTTTTTTAGGATATCCAATGAAAACACACTTGGTGGCTTGTGCAGAAAGTTTATCACGATTGGGTCCCAGTTTATGAACGAAGTAGACACATCCAAACACTTTGAGAGAAATTGAGAAAAGAGGAGCATTGAGATATAGAATTTGCAAAGGAATTTGTTCTCCCAACGATAATGAGGGCATACAGTTAATAAGGTGGCAAGCAGTGAGAATAGCATCCCTCCAATATGAAGGGGGCATATTAGATTGCAACATAAGAATGCGAGCTACATCTAGAAGATGTCTACGCTTCTTTTCAACGACCCCATTTTGCTAAGATGTATGGGCACAATTAGTTTGAGGGCGGATGCCATTATTTCGATAAAATTATAATAATTCATTAGATTTGAACTCAAGAGCATTATCAGTGCGAATAATCTTGACAAGAGAATCA
The DNA here is from genome assembly GCF_984573655.1 of Nuphar pumila. Taxonomy (NCBI): domain Eukaryota; kingdom Viridiplantae; phylum Streptophyta; class Magnoliopsida; order Nymphaeales; family Nymphaeaceae; genus Nuphar; species Nuphar pumila. Next base: position 101,024,761 of record NC_143255.1, on the reverse strand, counting down.
AATTGAGTCTTTATTTTAATAACAAGAGACATAAGAATGGAGGGAACCTCCGACCTCTCTTTTATTAAGAACACCCATGACAATCTAGAAAAATCATCGACAATCACTAAGTAATAACAATTCTGAGACCTACTAGAAACTTTACTAAGTTCTCATACATCTGCATAAAGAATTTCAAACAATCTTTGACTCGATGGACTCTGACTGGAAGGAAATGAACTCCTGTGGTGTTTACCCAACTGAAAGGCTTAACACTGAAACGAAGCAGAAGGAGGAATCTGAGGAAGAAGTCTACAAAGTTTTGGCAAAGGGACATGACCAAGAAGGAGATGCCACTGATACAGACTGGTCGACAGATCGGACACTGAGTACATGACTCTAATTGGTTGATGTAAATAGTAGACACCCCCTCCTCATGGCCTCCTAGTAGACACCTCCTCCTCATGGCCTCCACCAATCCTCTTCCCCGTCAGCAAATCCTGAAAAATACAACACACATGATCAAATATCACCCTACAGTTGTGCTCTTTAGCAATATGACTAACTGACAATAAGTTTTGAGGAAAGGATGGAGAATATAGCACATTAGTCAACTGAAGTGTGGGGGAAATCAAAACATTTTCTTCGCCTACTATGGGAGATGAACTTCCATCGAAAAGTACAACATTGCAATGTTCAGCAACAAGATTTAACTTAGAAAAAATTTGAGAGGTCCCACACAGGTGTCTGGAAGCACCTAAATCAATAATCCATCTACTACCTTGGTAATTCAATTGATCACCTGCAGAACAAGCAACATCAGCAACTGGAGTAGCAACACTTGAACTGGAAGGCCGGCGAGACATCAACTCATCATACTCTGCACGACTGAGGGTAACTGAATCGCTGGAGGAGCCAGTAGGATGTCTCAAGTTTTGCAACTTGAGCCTTAGTTGCATTTGGTTTCAAGGAGGAAGTGGGGGGTCAACCAGTTTTATCCCAACACCTATCTTCAAGATGCCCCAATTTACCACAGTAAGTGCACTAAAGCCTACCTCTTCCTTGAGAGTTGAAGACATTACCTCTTCCATGTCCTGCGGTGACAACTAGGGCAGATGCCTGTGATTCAGATTGAGTTTGAGGAAGAGTAATGGCGAGTCTACTCAGACGGTTGTAGGCCTCTACAAGTCAGAACCAGTTAACATCTGAACTTTTGCAACAAAATATTCTGATGATAACCCAATAAGGAATCTGGTAACCATGGTCTGCTTCTGATGTGTCTTCTGTTTGGTGCAACATAGGGGCATGTGTGCATTAAGCCTCTCAAAGGCAGATTTGACAGACACATAATATTGGGTCAAAGTCTGTTCTCCTTGTTGCAACTGGTAAATCTCTTACTCAACTTGTAGTATACGACTAACATTGGTCTCATGCGAGTAGGTATCTCAGATATTATCTCACATTTGTTTGGCTGTAGTATAATAAATAAGACCATCGGCTATATGAGGCTGCACACTATTCATTATCTATGACATGACAATATCATTGTCTTCTTTCCAGATGACATATTTTCCAATATTTTCAGATGGTTCCTGTTCCAACAAGATATGTTTCTTTGGATGACCAGAAACTGACATCATGAAGGTGCAAGACCACCTTGCATAGTTAGAATCATCTAACTTAACCGAAGGCCCATATGAAAATGAGTTTGCAAAGGCCTTATATTCACCAAGAACCTCTCTCTTTTTATTATTGTCTTGAGCACTTAAATCTGCTATACTTAGTTACAGGAACAAAGAATAAAAAAAATATGCCCAACAGAGAAAAGATCTAAACAGAACCAACAACAAAACACAACCAACTCTTTATTTAAAGCAGGATATTCCACGCATCTGAAGCCACTCACCAGGGATAAAAAAAAATAGTCGGCAATGTCTAATCAGACCTTAATATTCTGATCATCTCCCTCAGTCGATATATGTTGTGCGGTTTAGGACTCCATCAATATTATGCCTAGGACCACGCTGAGATCTGGTTCTGTTCTTTATATATATATATATATATATATATATATATATATATATATATATATGGTCTGACCACGGGTAATCTACACCATCCAAAAACAAATATTCTTCTTAAATCTAATCAGTGTTTCCAGGTCTGATCGACGATGACCATCAGATCTCTATCCACGACCATTGAAGTTTTCCTTTTTTTATTTTTGAACTACACTGATCAGATTTCCACCAGATTTGATCATCGACATCAATTAAATCTTTATCACACCAGATCTGATTTCAGATCTGGATCTTCAACGCTAGACAAATCCCTATGACTTTCTGTCAGATTTGATTTCATATCTGCGCCGACAACACCAACCAGTGAATCAGATCTCCACCTGATTTGATTTCTTCCATGATCCACGACACTTGCTGCAGCATCCCACAATCAACCACAGCAGCATCCCACGACCCATGATCAGCAACAGTATCCCAGGAGGAAACACCACTTTGATACCATGTTGGAGCATACGCCCAATTTTGAAGCCAGCAACAGCTAATCAATGAACCCAAAAAGAAGTTGAGAGAGAGAATACGTATTATTCATTGATCCCTAATCCTTTTAAATAGAGATTAGTCAAAGAATGATTCACAAAAAGAGTCATACATAATTTAACTTGATTACTTATGACTACCCAAACTTATAAATATTACTTTTTAACAATTTTGATATTTCTATTGCAAAAGAAAGGAAGGAAGAAGGTTGTATTTCGATCCCCCTCTTCCACCCATCGACACCAGGCTTTCTGTTTCCACATTGATTCTTCAATTTTCTAAAGAGACTGGAGCTTATCCTTCAGACTGAGCTCCTTCAAGAGTCCTTTAGTGTCACCCTTATCCAACAAGGGTTGACAGGCTTCCAGCTCCACACTGATTACCTTAATCCTTTCAAAAATTGTCCCCAAAGAGAATTTTGCCCAATTGACTAAATTTCTTTTGGTTGAGGCCAATCTAGTTGCCAGCACCAACATGGCACATCCCCTAGGTTCATATTTTCATCCATCTTTTATAATAAGCTTGCATTCTTCTTTGAGAGCCCATCATTTAAAAAATTTAAAGGATGTGATTGGATTCAAAAGGGGGGCAGAGGTGATAAGGATCCCATGATGATCTGAAATAAGTTTGGGGATCAATTTTTCGACTGTGTTCAGGAACCTCTGCACCCACTGATCATTGACCAGACATCTATTTAGGCGTCCTGCTTTGAAGGATTGGTCCGTCCGTTGATTGGGCCACGTCATGGTTGCATTAGGGGTCTAAACCTCAGTGAGACCACACACCTCTATCGTGTGGTTAAAATCTTCACTGTCAGTGTGTCTAAATCGAGATCCCATCTGTTCCTGAGAGTGTCTAGTGGTATTCCAGTCCCCTGAAATGATCCAAGGAATGCCCCTTGGGTGATGCCACAACTAGCTTCTTGTAAACCCCCCTTCGGCAAAATTGCCGGAGGGGATAAACATCGAAAAAAAAATGGTTTCCCATTTGGGAAAGTCGTTTTCGAGAATTCGAGAAAGGGTGAGGATAAACCTCACCCCCAAAATCCGCGGGAGGGGGCGAGGGTTATCCTCAACCCCCCTCACCCTACGTGAGGGTTATAAAAACCCTCATGCAGGTCCTCCTTCCGCACCCCACATCGAGAAAAACAGAGAGAGAGGGAGGAGACTTACCGACGATGGCGATGGTGTCGGCAAGGTAACCCTCCACCGTCTTCTTCATCTTTTTCTTCGTTTTCTTTTTTTATTTTGAGCAAAGAGGGCCGACAGTCATGGCTGCCGGCGAGTTTCTGAAAAAAAAAAACAAAATAAAAATCAAAAGAGAAGATACAGAGAGAGAGAGAGAGGGTCGGTCGACCAATGTCGGTGGCCAACCTCCCTCTGCCAATGAGGAGGACAGAGAGGTTCAGCTCCGGCAGCCAGCCCCTCTCTGTGTGGAGGAAGGGGGGGCGATGCCCCTTTTCCACCCCTGTTAGGGGTTTTATCGGGGGACCAGCTCGGTCCGGTTGTGACCCAGACCAAATCGGGTCGGTTGACCTAGACTGAGCCAACCGATCAAAAAAAAAGAAAAGAGGAAGACCGGTTCAGCCTGGGTGCCACCCAGACTGAACTGGGTCGGTCCGGGTCGCACCCAGACCGAACCGAGACAGGTCAGAAAAAAATTTGTGTACCGGTTCAGGGGGAACCGGTTCTTGCCGAGCCGGGTTAGGTGGGTCAGTTCAGACCAACCTGGGTTCTGGCCAAACCGGTTCATGAGTGTGGGTTCAGACTGAATCGGGTTTGAGCTGAACCAGTTTGATCCAAACCAGATCTGATTGAATCGGTTCAGTCTAACTGGATCAGGGTTCTTGATTCAGATCCTGCTGAACTAAACCAGACCTGTTCTGGATCCGATTGGATCATTCTCGAGTCCAGACCCAGTCAGACAGGTTTGGATCCAGTCAAACTATCCCAGATCTAGTAAAGCAGGTCTGGATCCAATCAGAATATTCTGGATCCAGACATGCAGGTTCAGATCCAGTCAAATAGTTCTGGATCCAATCAGACTGTCCTGGATCCAGTCAAATAATCCTGGATCCAGTAAGAGTGTATGGATCATGTCCTAGATCCAGTCAGGATGTTTTGGACCGAGTCATACCATTCTGGATCTAATCAAATTGTTCTGGATCCAAAAGAGTAATGAATCTGGATCCAAACTGATAAGGTTGGATCCAGATCAGAAATGAATTCAGATCAGTTCTTAAGATAGTCTCAAATGGTACTGAAATCCGAAATGACCAAAATACTTATTTGGATACCTGAGATCCATTTCGGTAAAATGGACATAACTTTGCACCCCGAACTCGGAATCGAGTGAGGTTTAGTGCGTTGGACTCTTATCGTAGAGAAGAATCTACTAGTCCATATATTTCAATAAAATCAGTCATAAAAAAATTGAGGTTTTATGAGTAAATTCATGAGAGGTATTTTGGTAATTTTGTAAGAGGTTTTGTGAATTAATGCAAATATGTTAGTTAATGACTAGATCCTACTGTTAGAGCATCTTGAGACTCACTTTCGGTGAAAACACGGTGTTCATACTTGAGGTAAGGGATATTATAAGTAATCTTAGATGTAAATAAACTTTTTTACGTTGCTTGTTACTGTAACGTTATAAATGATTAACATAATTATTTTGGGGTGAGACCATGACATGCATAAACTTTCATACTTGACATTATGAGTTGATTTATATATATACATGTTGTAGTGATATGCTTGTTAGTTGTGATATGTCATGCATGATAGAAAGAAATTGTATTTCAATTGCATGTCTATATGATTATTAATATCATGCATTGTGATGAGACTAAGTTTAGATTAGAGTCCCATTTAGTTCATCCATGTTGTATGAATGAATATTTTGAGTTCAGCATGCATGGCCTCTTAAATCCCGAAAGTGACAACCTTTGTCAAGGGCTACCTGGTTCGCGGCCAGAGTGCAGCCACCACGGGGAGTGGGCCATCGGTGATTTAATGATGAGAGACACTACATCATTGTGTGCTAAGTGAGAGAGGTGTGAGTCCTAAGGTCATCATGAGATTAAGAATGAGATTTTTGTGATCAGTCACGACATCACTCGTGAAGAAATGAGTGAATTATGAATTTGAGAATGTGGTTCAATGTGTGAACTTAGTTATGACTTAGGGTTACACTCACACTGGTTTGAGAATCTGAAGGACCATGGATGGTTGATAACCATCATGGTTAGGATGTAGCATGAACCATACTGAGATTGAGAGTTTGACCTCCCGACTAGCTACCGGTGGGGTCTCCGTGGTGGTTCACTGTAGTGCCTGATGGTCTGGAGACCACTGGAAGTGTATGGTTCATTGTCTGACCAACATGTAGAATTGGAGTATTCTACGGGGTTGCTACGCCCATAGACGGTTATGACCAGTATAGCCAACTTAGTAATAATGGTGTGAGGAAGAGTATTTGAGAATGATAATAGGAGTAATTAAAATATACAAACATATGTGGTGTGTTGAAAACTAAACTAAGATTAGGGGTTTAAAGTCCACTACAGTTGTAAGTTAATTATTTATTTACTTATAATTATTCTTTACTGTGTTGTAGACTCACCCCCATTTTTGTTAATTACAACTGTAGGTTCCAGACATTAGAACAGTTAGCTTATGAACGACTTTTCCTTCTTCAGCAGAGCATTTGGTATATTTTACTTTCATTGTCATTGAATAAGATGTATTTGCTTTATTTTGTTATGAATGATGAACAATTGTAAGAAATAATTAACTTATGAGAATAAAATGAAAAAAAAAAATTGATCACGTTTTCTCTGTGTAAACTTTGTACTCTTTCCATCTGAGAAGTAATACCAACCGAACTTGGATTCCTAAGGTCCCAGATCGAGGTGTTACACTTCTTCTAAGCGATTCATTTCTATCATACACCCCAAAGGCCATGAAGATCTCATTAAGCCATTCTGCTATTACTGTCCTAAGCTGATTTGTAGACCAAATCAATCTTGGTCGTATTGGGATTCCACACGCACTATGCTCTGATGCCTCAAAGTTTCCCAACAGTCCATATCCAAGAAACCCCTTAACAATATCTTGAAACTTGTCCTCGGTTATCTTGGATTCAAGAAGGAAAGCTAAATCTACCCGCTGCTCTCCAAGAACGTCGAGGATTTGCGGGCGGCCCAACCCCCCTAACATTCCACCAGATCATCTTCATAGGGAACATTGGGGGGGGGGGGGGGGGGGGGGGGGGGTGCAGGAGGGAAGAGAAGGGGCCCGTAGTCCTCCCCAAGGACTCCAAAGCCTACCGTCTGGCTTTCCATTCATCCTCTATACAAAGCTCTTCATGCATCTGTTCCATCACATTTGTGAGCTGCCGACCGATTGAGGGGGGCAGAGGTGATTGGAGTAGCAGTTGGGAGAGGCTCCTTTCTTCTTAAAAGAGGCATGGGAGGAGCGGACTGCCCCTAAGTTTTCTTTACCGGGAGAGCGTATGTTCGAAGTTCTCTGGTTGAGGCTAGTACGAGTCATGATCGTAGGAGTTGGGTCCTGCCTTGAGTCCAGAGATGGTTCAGGACCAACCTTCTTAGGGTCCCCTGTAAGCTCATTTTCAAAAGGATCAGTACGGGTACCAAAGGCACGTACCTGTCCAGCCGGATGTGCAGCTTTCTTGGCAGGTGTCGCATAAAGGAGGAGGTCCTGGGGATGTGTGTGTCTTGGGAGGCAAGCTTGCCCTTCCGTGTTCGGGGCCCCTTGCACTTCAGATGCTGCGTGTCCTCCTCAATCGAGTCAGCTTCCATGGCGTCGACCACCTGCGTCGTCGTGTCTGCTTCCGCACCCAGAGGCTCTGCTGGATCTGGGGTTGCTCTTTGCCGCATGAAACAAGGTTGACACCGAAAAGCAATCAAACTAGAAATTAACTATCCATCCATGGCCAGTTGTAAAACCATTATAAATTCTCTTAAAAAAGAGGAGCTACAGTGTTTCTCCAGCAGTAGTTGAAACAAGCGATTTATGTAACAATGTTCACAACCAACTGCCAAATGAACCTAATCAAACTCCACAACATAATTGAATCCAAAATCTAGGTCTAGACATGGATGAACTGCGGATATATATTGGTTACGATCGATTGCACCTACAATCAACATAGCAAAAGTTTTTATTTTCCTTTTTTTTTTTTTGGTAAATCTATCCTCATAGATGTGATCTGTGTAGCCTTTTGGATGGCTGGAATTTGACGTGTGTAAAGGCTTTTCCGATGATGTGAAAATCTACGGATGTAAATGAACCAAATTTTTCTGTTTAAAAAATATTTATCATTGAAAAACACAATCCAAGGGCTGATTTCCTCTAAATTGACCATGCTGAACACATGAAAGAGGTTAGATTGAGTTAAAATGACAAATCATAAATTCCCAACTAGATTGTCGGTATCATCGATTTAGCAAATACATACCCATTAACTACTATTCATCATATGTTGGATTTATACAACTTATCCAAATGATGTTCATTGTCCAATTTACTATTTTTAATAAACATATACAATGAATTGGGCCTAACTAAATTTTGATCTAAAAATCTCGGGCGGACTTGAACAAGAGCAAATGGATTCAAACAAGAAATTTGAAAAAATATAGTTACAACATGTTTGAAAATCGAACACTTTTGAATTGCAAATGACATTTTCAAAATTTTAAGGCAACTATTCTGGAGCACTTCATAAGAAATTTGCAGGCAGATGTTTTTGAATCACTTGAAATTCCTACATGGAGGGGGGGGGGGTATCAGATGGCTTTGGTTGATGAAAATTGAGACGGGATAGGTCAATAGCATAGTTACTAGAAGCGCCTCCCTAAGGGGGGAAGCATGCTTCTGAAGCAGAAAGCGTGGAGGAAACACTCTCCACATTTGTGGAAAGTGCCCTTCTCACTCGCATCCCCCTCGTTTCCCTTTGGATTCCCACTTGTTTCTCCCTCATTTTTTTTCACACTTCTTTTTCCACTGTTCATATGCTTCCACAATCGCTTCCAAAACAAATCCCGCTTCATACTATTTAACATTTGCTTTCATGCCTCAACGTCATGACTCGCTTTCCCTAACCATTCAACACTTTTTAAAACTTTATCATGTTTTTTTAACACTTAGCTTCTTGGTATCTATGGTCGGTAGTTCCATTAAAATATCCCCACAAGAAATATCCTACGAGTCATGAAGCTTCATGCCTTGAGGCAATTTGAGGAGGAAAGAGCTCCAGACTGATTGAAAGGATGATCTAGCATACAGTAATATAAGATTGTCATCGTGTCTCAAAACACAAGAGCCTTAAATTAAATTCATTGGACATACAAAAAAATGAATCAAAACATGAAAAAGTTTGTCACCTTTTATTCATTCAAAGGTGCATACCCAAAACTCAACCATTTCGAAAGACACTCAAGATCCAAAGAACATGATTATTTGCTGAACAGCATACCACTAACCAAAACATCAAGCCATCATAAAGCATATATGCCTGTATACCTTTTCTCCTACGTGTGCTCTCTTGGTTCCATTATTTTCCCCACTATCAACAGCTGCTATCCTGACAGGAACATGCTGCAATATGCAAGGCTAAAGGAGTATGTTCTTAAAAGGTGACTTAGAATAAGCTGAAGCAATTGAGGGAAACTGATGTATCAAGTTTTCAACCCTACATAAGCTTATTTCCTTTGAAGAGGAACTATTTAGATAAGTGAAGAAAGATTGTTCACATTGATTAACAGATGAGAAGGATTTACCTGTTTTTTCAGTCTAGTACAGTCACGGCAGCCAGCCTTAGCAAAACAGGTTGATTGTGATCTTACCAAATCATCTTAAATGTTACCCAAACGTTTTTCATCAAGTTATGTCGGGCGTCCCCCTTACATAGGATCATGAAAAGAAAGACTTCTGCAATAAAGACCATGTTCATGAACTAGCTGAGAGTCTAGCATTACAAAACTCCCAAAGGTTTGTATTTTTCTTAAAATTTTGCCAATCATTACATATATCTCGCAAAAACAGATACTTGGTAATCTTTATTGCAATAAAGACACAAACAGAACTAAGCGTTTCAAATAACTTATAGTTGCCATAATCCTAAAGCCAATGTTGAGTAAAAAATGAGGAAGGCCAATATAGAACAAAGGGGAAAAATAAATGCAGCAGCATAGAGAATACATCTCATAACTCATGCTAGATGGTGCAGAAACTCTAGCACAGTCCGTATATCTGCAAGATTAATTACAATTTTTAAAAAGGGGGAAAAGGTACGGAAGAGGAAACCCAAGAAGAATTTGATGGAAATGGCCTCCATATAGTCCTTCAGTGGCAGTTCTATTCTCAGTTTCACAACTTTCAGATTTAGTCATCAACATGGTTAAGTTTAGCTCTTGTATGGAGAGAGAGAGAGAGAGACAAGTGGATTTGATCCACCTACTTATCTAGAAAACCGAAATAAGTTAGGATATTGATTATGGCCCAGAATGCAAAATTACAACTCATTCCAGCGTTCTGGATAAGAGGGTGCAAATACCCTCAAATAAAAATAGGGAAAATAGAAACACCTGATGTTGAATGTATCTTCTTAAGACCAACTTATGCATAATAAGTTAATAACACCCAACAAAAAAAGTTGCCCCATAAAGCAATGCCCTCATAATTTAAAAGATTCCACTAGCAGCTAAGCCTGAATATTAAAATGCAAACTGCCGAACATACCTTTAATCTGACGTCCCAGGAGAGCCTGATAAGATGATTTTTAAATTCTTGATCCATTAAGCATAGTTTGAACCACAACTTTGTACCATTTCCTCAAATTTTATACACAACCTAGAAGAATTCTCCATTGCATGTGCCACAACGTACAACCAAAACTTTTATGCACTACCGCTAAGACAGGAAGAATACGAAAAGACAGTGATGACAGATGGTATATACAGGAAAGGTCAGAAAATTAACTCTATAAACTTGCCATCAAGCATTGACCAACATGGATAAACCCCGCAACAGCACCACCAACAACGCCAATACAAATGCTTCTATCACCATCACGAAGGAAAACCAAGGAAATGACCCACAAATAACCATCTCATCGATGAACCTCCATAAGAAAACATGCAGCTTTACTTCACAAGTTGCTAAACAAGAAGCCTATAAGAAGTCAGTTCTTCAGACAAGGTGAATTGCACTACTCTTTTACCTGAATGTATTTGTGAAGTTGTCAGAGCATTTAACACTGAAAATTGATTCACTGTTGCATACAAGTGCATTTTAAACCACCTTGTCCAGCATTTTATACCAAAGCTCTGGAGATATCATGACATTATAAACTGGACACTAATCTGCACTAACCATGACAGAAAATTTGAAATATAAATAGCAGAAGGTAGTAGCTATTGAAGTCTACTTCTTGAAAGCCTTGCAGAGTAGCTTAATAACAATTAGCTCCTATTTTTTTAACAGCTTTTTTTCCTTCCCATATAATATTCTGCAACTGTAAAATCTGATCAACCTCCTTATTAACTTTTCCAATGGCAAACTATTTTCAGCTTTCTGAAGTTTGATAACTACAATGTAGTCATCTTTATTTGTCATCGTTAGCAAAACCAAAGCTACCAGAAGCATCATATAGAGGCAAGAAGCAAGCTTAAAAGTGTTGGTTTAGAAAATGCAGGATCCCCTCGTTCCCAAATGCAATGCAATCACACATCCCCATGTCTCCTCTAAGTTCCCTTCATGCTTCATCACACTTCCCACCCACTTCATGTCATGCTTCTTTTAAATAAGGAAGTGCAATCCTTAAAATTAAGAATCTAAGTTTTTAAACCAAAAACACAATCTTTAATAATACATCTCTTGATTTTTAACATGTTAAAAAATGCTAAAACTCAGATTAAAATAAACAGTTAAACTAATAGAGTAAAATCAATTTATAATTTTACATTCTTTCTCATATTTTCTTCTTCTCCTGGCATCCAATGATTTATAGGTTCATTCGTTCACGTAAACTCTACTAACTTCATGAATTAGAATTCTAATGTTTTGCTTACTATAATGACTAAGTATTTCAAGATTCCCAATGCAATCATGAAGAGAAAAACGGAAAGCAATATTAAAGACCTCTTTTGTAAGCTAACACTATACTAAAGTTGTATATACTATTTAGTTTTAATTCTTGAGAATATAATGTTTCTAATTTCATGTCTCGCTAACATGGATCATATGCTTTAATTGGAGAAAGAAACATATTGCATGTTTGTTTTTCATATGATATCATTTCTACTTCCAGTTCCGTTCCTGTTTTTCTTGTGGTTCGATTCTTATTCTGATTCTCATTTTAATTCCCTTTTAGTGTCCAGTTCAAGTCATGTTTCTCTTGCACAATTGATGCACATTGCACTTCCAGTTTGCTTCTTATTTCATTTCAAGTTTCATGCCCATTTTGATTCTAGTTCCATTCACATTTTGCTTCCAAAATGGTTCCCACTGGTGACGTTTAAGAAATTTCAAGATGTCTTGCTTCTTGCTTCCAATTTCCATATCATTTTTTGCTCCGTCTTCCCAATCTAACAACCTTAAGCAAAATGACTAAGGGTGCCTCAACAAAGAGAAAAAAACATTTCTAACATTAATAACTCAACCTCTGTAGTACCTAGTTCTGAAGTACATAAGGGCAAAATAATTAGCATAACATGCAAACTAATCCATCCATCAGGGTTTCACTTTTAACAGCAACATACATGTGCAATCACCATATAGCAATGGGAACCGTACCTTTTGATGCAGGAAGGTTGTAAGTGAGCAAAGCCGTTGTTCAACATTATCTCCACATTGGAACAAACAATGGTTTTGCTGATTTCCGTTACTCTCCAAACCACATGAGCACCAGGAAACCAGTCAATGAGTGAGTAGATAGCTAGCTCAACTTACATATGGTTATGCAACAACTGGTCTAAAACATGTGATTTGAGGGGGTTCGCAATCAAGATCTTGATGCATCTAGTAGCTGTGAATCATATGATTACCTCTGATAATCATTTAAATAACAACTGTTGAGAATAGGTGGTTTTAAGTTAAGTCTTTTTATATTATCTTTTTATATTAGAGGCTATTTGAAATTATTTTGTCATAAAGGGCTTAGATGTAATTAGTCTTTTTAGCCTCTCTCTATTTAACATAGAGAGAAGCCCTAATGAAGGTATGAAGTGTTTTCTCTGTGCAGCCGTCTCTCCCTCTCACTCTCTCTCTCTCTTCTATCTTTCCCTCTATCTCTCTCTCTCTACCTAGGGTTTGGTGCTTCCTTCAACATGGTATCAGAGCCACGTGCGATCTTGGGTGCCTGAACTCCAATCTCAGTTTCCTTCAAGCAATATCAGCATCTGCATAAAACCTATTGGTGGATATCGCTCCTCTGTTGATCAGCGATCAACGCCTCTTGGTGAAGATCAGATTTGGCGACAGATTTGTAGTCAGACCTAATCATGACAATGAAGATCTGACTGGAGGTCATGACTCACATCTGAAGCCAGATCTGGAAGGTGGATGAAGACCCAATGGTCGAGGGTGCCAGAACTCGTCGTGTACAGGGTGAAGATCTGAAAAAGGGGGAGGAATCAGATCTTACTCAGATTTGGGTATGTTTGTTGTGATCAAGGAAGGCTTGGGAAAGAAAATCAAGTCTTCAATTTTCTGTCATGGTTGAAGTCGCCAGCTGCTACCCATCAAGTGGAGATCGGGTCTGCTGAAGATTGACATGGAAGTTGATTGTGGTGGGTGGATCGTGGTTTTCTGCCCTGATTTTCTGCTGTGATGCCGTGATCCCCTGCCGTGAGTCCTTGTTGTGTTTATCTCTGTCGTGATGCTGTAATTTCCTGCACAGTATTGTTGTCGAGTTAGTTTATTGTCGTGGTTTCTGTGAGTATATGGCTGGGAGTATCGTGGTTCCTGCACTGTATTGTTGCCGAGTTCTTTGAAGGCCTATGTTTCTGCATGCTCAAGTTATAGCTAGTTGTGAATCTGGATGGTAAGTTTATCTCAGATTCTATTTTGTTGTTAGATTTCAGAAGATGAATGTTAGCGACCGTGTTCCCTGCTGTGTCATGATCTGTTTGGCTGGAAAGTGTGTGCTATGAAAGCAGCATATTAACTTATTGCAGAATTTTTTTTAAGCAGCAGGCGTGATTCCCTGCAGTGTGGGGAAACTATTTTGTTTGTGGGAATTGGTTTTTGTCGAGGGATTCTATGTTGAGTTCTGCTACTGGTTGTCTTAGTGGCTGATGCGTGATGATAACACACGCTATTCCTTGTGTTACTTGAAGCCTGTCCAGATTTTATCTCTGGTGTGGAAAACTGTGTAGTCGCGGAAAATTGATGTGTGATAGTCGGAAAACCAGACACATCTTTATCGTGTTAGATGTGTGATCTTGATTTGCAACCAATAGCCATCCGCGGTTGAGGTGGAAGGTGTTGGTCAAGTTTCTTTAAATTTGTTTTAAGTTTGGATCTGAATAGTAGCAAGTCACTTTTCTCAGATTTCATTGGTGAAATCAAAACTTGATATAGTCGGGTTCGTAGTTGATTGTGGGTGTGCGCGTGTGGTTGCTCCTTGATTTTGTGAATCTAGCCAATTAGTTTATATTATGGCTCAAGTGGTTAAATCAGATGCAGATTCCTCCAAGGATTATGTAACACTTAGCAGGGCTGAATATGACAAGCTCCTTGCTTTACGATCATCCACTTCGAAGTCTTCTGTTGCGGAGGTTGTGTGCTCGGCAGGTGATGGCCTATCTGGTCAAGGTGATAGGTGGATCATTGATTCTGGAGCCTCTGGTCACTTGTGCGGAAATTCGAGTAATTTTTTGGGTTTAAAACCTGTGACTGGTCAAAAAGGGGTACTTCTTGCTGATGCTAGTTCTTCCCCAATTGTAGGGCAGGGAAGCATGTCTATTACTCCTACTCTTCAATTGTCGCATGTTCTTTATGCTCCTTCGTTTCCACAGAATTTACTATCCGTCAGTCGAATGACAAAAGATTTGAATTGTAGAGTGATTTTTGATCCTATGGGGTGCACCTTTCAAGACTTGCTGACGGGGAGAAAGATTGATGGCGGCTATGAGGAAGGTGGTCTGTATTACCTACTCCAACCAGAAGTTTCGGCCTATTCAGCTGGTACATCATCCTCAAGTCCTCTATTGTGGCATCATCGTTTGGGTCACCTTCCAGTGACAAAACTTCGTCGTGTCATTCCTCATATACCTCCCTCAGTTTCTTTTCAGTGTGAAACATGTCAATTGAGAAAACATTGTCGAAGCTCTTTCCCTACTAGTCAGAGTTCGTCAAGTCAAGGATTGTTTGATCTTCTTCATGTCGATGTGTGGGGTCCGAGTAGGGTTCCGAATAGGTCTCAGTGTCGTTATTATCTAGTTATTGTTGATGACTTCTCAAGGTTATCGTGGGTGTTCCTGTTAAAAGATCGGTCTCAAGGTCCTGTCATTCTTAAATCTTTAATTGCCGAGATAAAAACTCAATTTGATGTATGTGTTAAAATTGTTCGCACTGATAATGCTCTTGAGTTCAAATCCAAAGACTTACTTTAATTCTATTCTGGTAATGGGATTCAACCTCAATTTACATGCCCTTATACCTCCCAGCAAAATGGAGTGGCTGAGAGGAAACATAGACAAATCCTTAATGTTGCTCGGTGCCTTATGATTCAATCCAATATGCCTGCTTCATACTGGAGCGATGCGGTTCTGACAGCTGGTTTTCTGATAAATCACATGCCGTCAAGCTCTGTAGAAGACCATATCCCTATTCAAATTCTCCATCCAGAGGCTCCTCTCTTCCCTATCCCTCCTAAAGTTTTTGGATGTGTGTGTTTTGTGCATAAGCTGGGTCCGGATCGAGATAAACTTGCTGCGCAGTCTATTAAATGTGTTTTCCTTGGGTATCCTAAGAACCAAAAAGGATATCGTTGCTACGACCCTATATCTCATAAAGAGTATGTTAGTGCGGACATTACCTTCTTTGAGTCTATTCCTTATTTTTCAAGTACTACTCCCAGACTACAGGAGAGCCTTGGTGATATCCTTCCTCTGCCGATTCCTCCCTTTCCGTTAGAATCGCTTCCTCCTCAGTCCTTGGTTCCAGTGTCAGGTGTGTCTCGCTTCCGAAACCCTCCCATAGTATACACGCACAGGGTGCCTCCGACCTACATGCCGCCATCACCTCCTTCTCCTCAGGTAAGTAATTCTGAGCAAAATGTTGCCCCTACATCTGATGTTGATCTTCCCATTGCTCTGCGCAAGGGAAAGAGACAATGCACTCTTTACCCCATCACGCAATTTGTATCAGAAGCTAATCTTGGGGCAACTATGAAGAATTTTATTTCTGCTCTGTCTGCCTCTTCTGTTCCGCTTCATCACAGTCAAGCTCTAGTCGACTCCAACTGGATGCAGGCTATGCGTGATGAGATGGATGCCTTATGGTCTCGAGACACTTGGGACTTGGTTGATCCTCCCACAGATGTAGATATTGTAGGCTGCAAATGGGTATATAGCATTAAGTATAACTCGGATGGGTCGATTGAACGGTACAAAGCCCGGTTGGTTGCAAAAGGCTACACTCAGACTTATGGGGTTGACTTTTTTGAAACTTTCTCTCCAGTTGCTCGTCTGGGCACTATTCGTCTTGTTCTTTCTGTTGCTGTGCACCATGGATGGCCCTTGTTTCAGTTGGATGTCAAGAATGCCTTTTTGTATGGGGATTTGCATGAAACTGTCTACATGCAACAACCTCCAGGGTTCGAGGTTCAGGGGGAGTGTCAGAAGGTGTGCAAGTTGAAGAAGGCTATTTATGGCCTGAAGCAGAGTTCGCGGGCATGGTTTCACAAATTATTTGAGGTAATGTCGAGCTTTGGATTTGTCAGGTCAGCTTCAGATCATTCTTTGTTTATCAAGAAAATCAGTACTGGAATTGTTGTTATGGTGGTATATGTCGATGACATCATATTAACAGGGAGCAGTGCCCAAGATATTTCTGCAACAAAAGATCATCTTCAGAAGCACTTTGTTACTAAAGATCTTGGTCACCTTCGATATTTTCTGGGTATCGAGGTTGCAAGAAACAAAGAGGGCTTAGTGTTGTCTCAAAGAAAGTATGTGTTGGACTTATTAAAAGAGACTGGAATGCTAGGAGCTAAGCCAACTAATATTCCAATGGATCCCAAAACTCACATGTTCGATGAGAAATCTGACTATGTGGATAGTGTCAGCTTTAGATCCTTGGTGGGTAAGTTGCTATATGTGACTGTTACTAGACCTGACATTTCATTAGCCGTGAGTAAAATCAGTCAGTTCATGGACAAACCTACAAAAGTTCACTGGGATGCAGCTATGATGGTTCTTCGGTATTTAAAGTCATCTCCTGGAAAAGGTTTGTTGTTTAAACGAAATCCATCGTTGGATGTGGTCGCCTACACTGACGCAGATTACGTAGGATCTGTCGAAGATAGGAAGTCAACATCTGGATTTTGTGTGTTTGTGGGAGGAAATCTTGTTACCCGGAGGAGTAAGAAACAAACCGTTGTAGCCAGGTCGAGTGCTGAATCTGAATACCGGGCAATGGCCCAGACAGCAGCTGAGATTATGTGGGTAAAATCAGTCTTGACCGAGCTTCAGGAGAAAGTATCCCTGCCTATGTTGATGATGTGTGACAATAGGGCTGCTACATATATTGCCAACAACCCAGTGTTTCATGAAATGACTAAACATATTGAAGTTGACTGTCACTATGTTCGTGACCTGGTTCAAGCTGGGTTTATCTGCACCGATCATGTATCTTCCGAAGATCAAGTAGCGGATGTTTTTACCAAAGCTCTGGCGAGACCTAATTTCTCAAAATGTTGTGACAAGCTGAGCATGATTGATATCTATGCTCCAGCTTGAGGGGGAGTGTTGAGAATAGGTGGTTTTAAGTTAAGTCTTTTTATATTATCTTTTTATATTAGAGGCTATTTGAAATTATTTTGTCATAAAGGGCTTAGATGTAATTAGTCTTTTTAGCCTCTCTCTATTTAACATAGAGAGAAGCCCTAATGAAGGTATGAAGTGTTTTCTCTGTGCAGCCGTCTCTCCCTCTCACTCACTCTCTCTCTCTTCTATCTTTCCCTCTATCTCTCTCTCTACCTAGGGTTTGGTGCTTCCTTCAACAACAATAAAACTGCTGCTAGAATAACAGATGTGAGAAAATTGCAAATAGAAAAGATAATAAAATTTCTCTGTAAAAGAAAATAAAGGTTAATGCTGAACATGATGACAAAATTAAGATATCTATCATATCACCTGTTTATGGACGACTCAAGTAGATCCTGTAAGAAAACCTTAACTATGAACTGCCTTGACCTCTTAAAAAGACAGCGGTTTGACAAGTACCATGAAGAGAACAAAATGCAAGGAAAGAACATGCATACATGCAGCTGGTGGAAAGCACTGCTGATGACAATGGGTCTAAAATACAAGAAAAGAATCATGGGGCATGTTTGAAGTGCAGCATCCTCAAGAAAAATAATAGCAATATTTTACAATAAAAAATTACTATCAGGAGTTATTAGAAAGGAACGCTTCCAATTCGGCCCATATGTACATATCACATTCCATTAAACAAGTAGATTTGATATATAACTTATATCCAGACACTTATTACGCTGTAGATAAAGACGACACTACAATACTATACACATCATTACCCTCCTTTTCCTCCACCCGCTAAGATCTGACTCTTCAATCCTGAATTCCTTCTTAAGGGAGAGGGAAGTCATCCATGCCCAAGTACTTAAATGGTAAATCATCCACCGAGTCGCCGTTCTTGAATTTTGGGTCCACATAACCTTTCACTTCATGAAAGAGATTCAAGTTATCAACCAGCTTATGGAAGATGTTGCATCCTGCACACTGAGGAAAATATCGGAAACAATGAATGAATCGTTTCAGAACGAACGGTAATGCAAAAAAATAATTCAAAAAAGCGTGCCCAAATCGATTTTTTTTTATCTGGATTGAATCCAAATCAAGACCTTACAGAAAGGTCTTGATTAAGCAATGGTTGAATCACCACGAGACGGAACAATTGGAACATGCAATGTTTTTTTTTTGTTTATTTGTTTTCACACAATTTCCATTCTTAAAACACGTTCAAAATATTCAGTATGGGTATGATACCTGCACGAAGACGGTGCCGTCTGTGTAAGCATGAGGATTAATGGCGCGAGTGGTGCGCTGCCCGCACACATTGCAGGTGAAGGCAACCCTCATGCGACGACGAGGAGATCTGGTGAAGAGGGACCACGGGAAGGTCGAGACCCGCCCGGTGCCTGATTCCGTCTGATCCGCACCGGCCGGAACGGGAGGGCCTTCCATCCCCGAATCAGTGGTCCATCCTCTACCGGCCAAGCTCAGAACCAAGCCCATAGCTTCGTCCTGCATCAGTTGTCAAAACCATCAAATACTTTTTGAGCAATTCCATTTGCAAACAGAAACAGGAAAAAGGAAAAGACGTAAATTGGATGAGAGAGAGACCTTCGAAAGATGGGCGAAGGAAACTTTATCCTTGAAGAGAGGAATAAGGGTATCGTTTTTGGAGTCAGGAGATGATGGGTCACCTTGATTGCTTCCATGCTGACCTGCAAAGTACCAACAGAGAAACAATTAGGCGTTAATCGATCTACCCAATAGAGAGAGAGAGAGAGGGGTGGTGGGTATACCAGAAAAGAAGGTATTTCTGCTGGAGAAGAGGACGGGGAAGTGCGAATGATGGTGGTGGTTGCCGGGAAGTGGAAGGGAGAGGCTGCCGCTTATGGTGGTGGCTATGGTCTTCCTGTGAGGGCTGAAGATCGACGACGATCGGGAGATGGTTGCCACTGGTGCAGCGAGGGCCTCCATTCTCAGAGAGAGATAGAGAGCGCTGACTAAAATGGCAGATTTAGCTTCTCCCTTTCTCCCAACCCCACTTTTATACGGCCCACGAGACACTACGCTGCTTGGATTGACGTAACGTGAACGCAGCGTCCTCCAATCGTTCATCTTCAAGATGGACGATTCCAAACAAAACACGTTGTTGGTCACCTCCTCAGATCGCTATGATCACATCATGCACAGCAAGCCATGTTACGAGTCTCTGGTCCAGGCCTTTGGCCGAACCTACGGCATATTATGGAACTAATAAGTCTTTTAAGCCAATAAAAACTATTTAATTATGGCATTTAATATGTATTTGGATAATTCAAGAGAAAAAAACTCATCACCGACACGTTCGACTGAACTTGTTCGAAAAAATAAATAAGCTGAACTTGAACAAGGGTTCAGGTTCGGTACATTAACATGTATTTGGGATAAGCTCGGTAAGCCTGATGCTCACATAGTTATATAAAAAAACTTAGATTTTATATATGTATATAATTTATTCATAATATATATTCCTCTATTTCAACGGATAAGCCATTGGTTTTCTTCTGATTTGGCAAGGGTTCAAATCTCACAATCTTTCACCCTTTCAAAAAGTTTTAAAACCTCTCGTTTCAAACCCGGCTCGTGTGCATCCCTAAATGCCACTCGTGGGTTTTGAACTTTCTAAACCAACAAGTCGATCCTACCAGATGAGGGAAACCCTTGTGGGCTAAGATGTTGTATGCTTATCATAAAAACCCTCTTAGGGTTTGTTGACCAGAGATGCTGGTCGTTGTCATAATTTGGAAAGTTTTTTTTTTTTTTTAGCATACGATATTCTAATCCAACCCTTACTTTATGGTAGCCTATTCGAGACATGGCTTTTAAATCTAATATCTACTCCCATGATAGAAGCAGAACCTACCTAAGTTGAGATTTGACCTAAGTGCGCCTCTCATGCCTTTTCATTTTTTTCATGTCTTGTGATTTTTGTGTGCTAATCACAATACATACCCTCATGATACCTATTTTTTGAATTCTACCCAGCTTGACCCGACTTAATTAGGCTCAAACAAGCCAAACCTATATTCTAACCCGATTTAGTTATAATTGGGCTTAGGTCAAGCTCAGGTTATAACCTTTAGGCTGAACCTAATCAACGAGGAAAAAAATCATGTGAAATGTGATTGCATACTTTTAGTGTGCGGCTGCATCTGATTACCCTCAATCACATTGCACCTAATTCGGGCTAAGATAAAACAATAAGTCTGGCCCAATCTAAGTTTAATCGAAAATGGGTTGTATTTTGCAGCCTGAGCCCAACCCAAAATGGGTTGGGAGGTGGCAATCATGTCGGGTCGATGGGTTAGCGGGTTAGAACACTTCAACACGAACCCGACCCGTTTATTAAATGGGTCAGATGTGGCAAACACGAACACGATCCATTTATTAAACGGGTAACCCGACCCGACACAGTTAACCCATTTTAATAAACGAGTCGGGTCGACCCGACACGATTATATCTCTCCGTACGTTGTAAGCAAAAAATAAGAAGGGGGAGTTATTTTGAGTAAGAAGAAATTAAAAAGAGTTATACTTTTAGCTTGATTTGATGTTAAAAAAAATTAATGTTTTTTTTTTCAGATGAAAATATTTAATGTTATTGCTCTCAAGTCTTATCACCTTTGCGATTAACTTTTCACATCTTCCTCTTTTTAACATTTAATGCTATTGCTCTCAAGTTTTGTCACCTTTAAAGGATGAGTTTTAAATATTTAAAAGTGCCGTGTATATTTAAAACAGGTCGACACGTCAGTTTGGATTACAAATGAGTTACGAATTTAATCATTTCAAAGAACCATTTTAAATATAAACGGGTTGCGGGTTGACGGGTTCATGTAAACGGGTTGACCCGCCCGCCTAACCCGTTTATTAAACGGGTCAAATGGGTTGGCGAGTTGGCATACCCCTAACACGAACCCAACCCGTTTAATAAACAGGTTAGCCGGGTCGACTCGTTTATGACACGAACCCGTTTAAGCCAAACCCGAACCCACCTAAAAAGCGGGTTGGCTGGTCGTGTCAGATTTTGCCACCCCTAGGTTGGGTACCCGGTAGCTTCTTCTCAAGCACCCGAATGACCACAACATACTCCTGTCACTCCTTGCCCACCCATCGAGGATGTGTTTTTGTTTGGATTAGGCTCGATGGGTTTTCATTATTTATGCATTACTCTTAGGCTTGTCAACTGTGGGGCTCAGGGCCTGATGGAGGCAATCAGGTGCTTAATGCACAAATTTTGTGCCATGTGATTGCACCGGATCCTAGGCAAAAGTTTATAGAGGGATTTGGGAAGGGCGCTTATCAAAAAGTACTCTTTCAAAACCCAAGGGTTACACTTGCCTTAAGCAAACTTACTTCTCACTTGCCTCTCAAACCACTTTTCTTTTCTATCCTTTCCTTTGCGGCTTCATTCCCCCCTTGTTTTTCCATTTTTTTTTTTTGTGTGTGTGTTTTTATGTGTTTTTTTTTCTCTCCCACCTTTACATTTTCTTCCTGTTTTCTTTTTTAGCTTTCTTACACAGCTTAAAAATCAAGTGACTCACCCAAGTCAACCGAGTTTGGGGATGACTTAACCTAAGTCATAAGGTGACTTGACCGAGTCACACACATGTGAATTTATATACAAAGAGAGAGATAGATGGGAGTAATGTGGAACAACTATGTTAAATGTGCTTGTTATTAAGAAAATTAACCCCTTTTGCAGTGGTCTAAAGGGGTTTCTTAATACACGCACTATGTGATTGCACGTTTGACGTCCAACCCGTAGCAAAAATATGTTTACTGGAATCGAGATTTTTATGTTTTTATTTTTATTTTATTTTTCTAAAATTTCACCTTACAGATGTGCTAGATGCTTGGTTTTATAGAAGCAAACTCTTGGAACATTTAATTATGAAGTATAAGATTAAAAAATATTGACTCATAATTTTTATAAATATTCAAGCTTGCAAAATCACATTTTTTAATCCGATTAGGCTGATCCAACAATCGATTCTTAGCAAATGGATCACATCGAATGCATCTGCAGGGTTAGCAATTAGCAACTTTTGCCATTACACTCTTGATAAAATGGCCATTGACATGTTTTCTTGTTCATGGCTTGCATTGCATCTAACAAAATTAGTGAGCACCTAATTGACATCAGTTCCCATTTTCCTCTAAGATTTCCAGCCTTCCACAGCAACTACATTACCTGCATTCATGGTCTTTATTTCTTACATTCATTAGTTGGGAGTTATACACATGAGAAGAGTTACCAGTTAGTTATACACTTTCTAAGATCATGTATTTGATTCAATCAGATTTTAGTTGTTGTATTATAATTATTTGGAAAATCTTCTCTCCGTCATTTTTTTTTTTTTTGAAGCGCAAGCTGGGGTTAGGCAGACCACTACCAGATTTCTCTTAAGCCCCATGTGGCAGAGGGATTCAAACCTGGGCCTTCAGCTTGACACAG
Source organism: Nuphar pumila (assembly GCF_984573655.1). Classification (NCBI taxonomy): domain Eukaryota; kingdom Viridiplantae; phylum Streptophyta; class Magnoliopsida; order Nymphaeales; family Nymphaeaceae; genus Nuphar; species Nuphar pumila. The sequence continues at coordinate 101,001,717 of NC_143255.1, read as the reverse complement.
GACGTCGCTTACCACTTGTTGTATCGTAAGTATTTGATTTTTTTTTTGAAAGGCAAGGTTGGGTTAAGCGGACCTCTATCAAATATCTCTTAAGCCCCATGTGACAGAGGGATTCGAACTTGGACCTTCAGCTTGGCACAAGACCCCGCTTACCACATGAGATACCACCTCGGTGGTCTTCTCGAGATCATCTTTGATAGCTTGACTAAAGCCCAAAAGATTGAACCAAGAAGAAAATCTTTAGCATACTCACCAATCCTCTTGGTTGTTGGTGTGAAAGTGTGAACCAACTAAAAGTTAGGTTCTCCCCTAAGATGTGTTTTTGGCTTTTTTGCTCCGGTAATGAAATTACTCCGGCAAGATAAGCCTAAAAAATGGTTGGTGAAGGGGCGAAAGCTGTATGGCAGGCCGAGCCAGCACGATTAGGTCTATGATCCTGGGGCAGTTTATCGGCGTAAAAAAAAGGGGGGAAGGGGGAAGCTGTGTCACATGGACACCATTTTTTGGCATAAATTATTATAGTTTTTTAGGGATTTAACAAAGGGGGATAATGTTAGCTGCTTTTTTATCTTTCAGATATGATCTACATGTTTGGCCTAGTAGAAACTGATTCTTTGATCATGTTTTACGACGTATATTGAACTGAAAAATCAATGACTTACATTGTATTGAACTTTGATCTCTCGAAATATTGTATCCTTATATCCAAAAATATTATCCTGCTATTTTGATCATAGTGAACACATCTACCAAGTTAGATTTGATCAAAACAACCTCCTCTTGTAAGTTTCAATTTAAGGGGACTTAACCCACAAGTGTAGCAAATACACTCTTAACAAAAAGGTCTAAAAAATACTCATCAAATAACCGATTCAGCTGTATCTGCCGGATACCGATACTCAAGTGAATTGTTCTTTATCTGCCAGATAATAATATAAAATATGGTGTGTCAATTATAATGTGACATGTGCTAAAACCATTTAAATAATATTAAAATAATTATTTTTATTATTTTTGCATTTATTTAAAAAATAGCCGATTCAGGGTGAAGTCGATTTTCTCGCGAATTTTTGAAAAACGAGATTTTTGCCGTTTTCAACGTTTGTCAGTATGGATGTCATCTTGTTTCTTATTATTTCCATTAACTAGCTAGACCTTTCACCGGCAAGAATTTTGTCAAACCTACAAAAACAGGTATATTTTTGAAATACGATAAATTACGGGCAGAAAATTGAATCCTCGAAGAAATGTGGGCATGTATCTGTAAATAATCCTTAAAACTTTATCTCCTTTTCTAGGCCGTGGTGGAAGCGCTCCACCGCCAGTTGGTGGTGACCCGGCGGCCGGAGAGAGATGGCGGCGGCGGCGGCGGTGGCGACCGGTCGTCCTGGAATGGGAATTCCCCGACGACCACCTGCGAGTCTAGGGGTGGCGATCGGAATCGCGAGACCAGCCACCGGATTCCCGCGTTGCGCGCTATCCAAACAAGGCCACCGCCTCCTCTCGACTCTGGAGAGGAGCCGAGGCGACCCCGCCGCCACCGGCCGCCTCCTCCGCCGGTTGGTGTCGTCGTCGGCCCGCCCCCTCCTCCTATCTACCCTTGACCATCTTCTACTCTCCGACTCCCACTGGGATTTCGCTCTACCGGTACGCCACCACCACCACCATCTTCTTCTTCTCGCACTTCCGTTCTCTCGCCGGAAAGTCTAACGAGTCCCACCCTTATTTCTTGACCCCTCAGATGTACGCGAGGCTCCTCGAAACCCCTTGGTACCGGTGGAACCACAAAACGGCAGCCCGACTCGCCGCCCTACTGGAGAAGCACGGCCTCACCACCGAATCTCGAACCCTCATCTCCGATTCCGTACATCGACTGAGCGAGCTCGATGGCCCGAGGGGCTCGGTCGTCAGGTTCTACTGCGATCTGATCGAGTCCTATTCCAAACACGGCCTCCGACAACAGGTCTTCGATCTCGCGGCGCGAATCGGAGGCGGCGGCGGCGGCGGCGGCGGCGGAGCGTCGTCTTGCTCCTACAACACCATCGTCAATGCCCTGGCTCGACTGGAGCTACCGGACCAGGCGAGGGAGAAGCTGGAGGAGATGGAAGCCGCCGGTTTCCGGCCTTCCCCGTTCGAATTCCGGTCAGTGGTTCTTGCCTACGGGCGTGCCGGCCGCTTCTCGGAGATGGAAACGGTCGTGGAACGAATGGTGGAGAAATTGGGGCTCTCCACCCTTGATACTGTTTGTTCGAACATGATCCTGTCATCGCTCGGGGATCACGGAAAGCACTCCGAGATGGTCGGATGGATCAAGAAGATGAATCTTCTCGGCGTGGGCTTCTCGATTAAGACGTACAATTCTGTTGCTAATTCCTGCCCTTTGCTTTCCTCCATCTCGGAAGGGCGATTTGAATCAATTCCTCTGTCAATCGATGGACTGTTCCGGCGGCTTCGTCCGGCTACCAACGATCGCGAAATCGACAATGTGGTGCTGTTGATCCATGAAATGGTTGATTCTGTGGGTCTGTTGCCGGAAACAGTGAGATGGTCGAGCTCGGAATGGAGGTTGGATCTTCATGGATTCCACGTTGGTGCTGCTTATTTGAATCTGTTGCAGTGGTTGGAACAGGTTAGGCTGAGAATTGATGGTGGTGATGCGCTGCCTTTGGAGGTGTCGATCGTTTGTGGGACGGGGAAGCACAGCATTGTGAGAGGGGAGTCCCCTGTTAAGTCCTTGGTTTCAGAGATGATGTTCAGGATGAGTAGTTCCCTGAAACTTGACAGGATGAATGGTGGGAGGTTCTTGTCCAAGGGAAAGGCTGTCAAAGAATGGTTCTCCCACCTACGGTTGCAATCATTCTAAACGACGCTGTGATTACTCGGTGGTCGATTCTGTTTCCTTGTGCCCCATCATCACAAGCTCTGAGTGATCATGTTCAATTCTTGTAATTCGCCCATTAATGAATGAACCCTTTGCTTGTGCCACAGACAGAATCCAACATTTTTCAATTAAAAAGAACTCCTTTGATTCAATGCTTCTCGGAGCTTTCAAATGCATCCAAACAATTGGTATCCCATTGAATCACAGAAACCTGTTATTCATGTCACCTACTTGAATTCCGCACTTATTCACTTTTTCGCCCCTCGGCTCTTGTAGAAACCGTGGGTTGGTGTTTTGTTTCTCGCTCAATTGACCTTGCCCTCTGCTGCTTTCTGTAATGATTCATTTCTTTGCATTGAGCTGGTGAAGGCCTCAGAGCGAGCTGTGTTAAAATGTTAAAGGGCACAATTTTGCTGTCAGCTCAACTTTTCCAAGTATTACAAACGTGATCTCTGTTTTCTATGGCTAATATGTTTGGACAATACAGTGGAGAGAAAATTGCTCTCTGCATTCAAGCTTTTCACCTTTCCATCCTAATGCTCAGGGAAAAATTAATGTTCCCTAAGAGCTCGCAAACATGCCTTGAGATGAAAACTAGTTTGATTAGTTCACTTTTCTGCAGAAGCTAGCTCACCAAAGACACGTTTGGGAAGAGATTTATTCACACATGAAAGTAAATTACATGTGAAAATGAATCGTCTTGTTTAGAATTCTATGAATTGCTTTGATATATATGTTTTGCACCATATGAAATGAAACATGATTTAGTTTGCCACAGGATTTATACTATCTAGATCCTAAACTTTTTAAAACGGATTCAATTTTAAATTCTATAGTTTAGATTCAGTACCATTCTTGGTTACAATTTTACATAAAATCCACATTTAAATGCACCAGATGATTTATCTCAATGGGCGAATATTTGATCCAATATTAAAACTGAATTACAATTCCATTTGACGTGGATCTTATTAAGTTGGATTTGACAATTTTCATATCAACTCCAGCATTTACACATAAGATGAGTTTCATAGAGCATCTTCACTTTTCATTGACTGAAGCTCATGACACCATGGAACTTATCAATATCATACTTCATTCTCGACATCGTGAAATCCCTAATTGATGAAATTGCTTTGTTACTAGTTTGTTATGCAAAACCACAATCAAAATGAAGCAAGCCACAAGACAAAGAGAATGAGCAAGAAGATATCAGATTTACATGGTTGACACTCAAGCCTACTTTCGCCAGTGAAGGAAAAAAATCCACTAGTAAGATGGAAATATAGAGGTGAGATGTAGAAACCCTAATCCCCATACACCCAAAACTCTCGTACTCATCTCTCATAAAGAGGTAGATATATATGACGAAGAGTATAGGTAAATCTCCGTCCAAATTTTACTGTTTTCTTTTTCATTTAAAAAAACACAGCGAAAGACTGTTCTTACTTTAAAGTTCATTTTTGAAAGTGAGTTTCCAAACTAGAATCCAAAATTCAGAAGACAATTGTACCTTTTTGCAAACCATAAAAGTCATTCATTTCACAAAGAAATATCACTTGTACAAAATGTATAACAATATTTATATCCATATTCACATCCAAAAGTTCGTTGAGCTCAGTGTTCCTCGCCGATCCATTCTGTCAAAACATCCAAATTAAAAAATCATGACTATGCCCCCAAAACCAAAAGGGTTTGATCTAAACCCAATATTGACCATTTTTTGATATGATTTCAATGATGAACCCTTATTCATCAATATAAAACACAAATATAAAAAAAGCTCGTATAATATTAAATAAATTTCCTTTTTAAAGAGTCCAAAAAATCCAGGGTGTTACAATATAAAACCCTAGTAAGTATAAAAAGAAAAATTACAAAACTAGACAAGTTGACCTAACGGGCCCGATAGCTTTGCTACCACTGCAACCCTCATTAAAAAATTTCATTGTACAATCACCAAAATATTTTTAAATAAGGTCACAAATTAGAGTGAGTTTAGAATTCAAGATATTTACAACAAATTTTTATTAGTTTTAATTTTTTTTTTAAAAAATAAGGCAAATCAACCTTCTATTGTATTGATTTCAGGGCAATTGACACTGATACTGACAACAATAGTGAATGGAGAGAAGATCAAGTGCAATGTGATTGCCCACTTTTGGTGGGCTGCTGCACCCCTTCATCAGTTGTTGGTCCCCACAACTGATAGGTTGTATCCCAAAGATGGAGGGTTATCAGGTGCAAGGACACATTAAAAATGTGCAATCACATTGCACCTGATCCTCCATTCATTTACTACGACACTCTTCTAGTGTGATTAACAACATTGTGCCATAGTTTTCCCTCTCCTCTCATAATGAATTGGCTGATTCAAAGATCAACTTTAAGTAAAGAAAGATTCTATTTATGCCTCGCAAACAAAACCAATTAAAGCAACCCTTTCAAGAGTTGAGGCAAACATGATCATTGGACACGTTTGCTTTGATCACAAGTGGAATAAGCCATCACATTTGAGAAAGTTGGCCACGGGCTGGTCATACCATCAACTTTCTCAAGCTTTAAGGAGCGTTCTCAATTGAGAATCACTTCCTCTTTCTTTTTTGAAAGGCAAGCTGGGTTAGGCATACCCCACCAGTTATTATTCAACTTACCATAGGTTTTGAACATGCAACCTCCCGCCACAGGGAGACGTGCACAGATAGCTCCTACCAACCACACCGAGCAAGCGTTGGTCACGACCTAAACTTTCTAGTCTTCGTAAAAAACTTGAGAAATCTGCTGTGTTTGTGATTTGCATTCACAATATCTAAAAATAAAAGAGAGAAAAGAGAGCACTTTTTATGCAGTGATGCTGTCTGCAGCGCAGTACTCGCCACCACCCATCTCATGGTTCCTCGAGATGGGTGGTGGTCAACCGATTGGATTGCCTATACCCGGTAACCCAACATAGAAAAAGGAAAATCTCTCTTTCGACTGGCGTGAACGTAGTCTCCTCCGTCGTCCCCCTAAAATAGAAATAGGCAGTGAATCAGGGAGATCTCTCTCTCTCTCTCTCTCTCTTTTGGTAGATGTTTATGCGATCTTGCGTATGCATCTTAGTGATCTTCCACTCCCTCCTGCTGATGCTACCTATCCTTTGTCGCAATCTGGGCAAGCGGCTATGGCGTGAGCCCATTTTTATCTGTCTAATGTTCTTTTCTCTTGTGCTTTCTTTATTTGTTTTGGCTTTTGTTCTTGTTCAGTTCATGGGTTCAACATTTTGTTGATCTTCATGAGTGGTAATGTTGAATTACTTTCGTCTCTCTCTCTCTCTCTCTCTCTCTCTCATTATGTGCAGGAGAAAGAGTGGAGGTTGCTATTGCTTCATTTTCTGTAATATTTTTTGTTGAACATCATTGGAAGTGTTTCCGCTCCTCCCATTAAGAATTGCACCACTTGATCATCGTGGCTTCTATTGCAATGTATCTTCAGTATCAACCGCCAGTCGAAACCAATGATCGGAGTTTTAGGAGTTCCAATTGATGAAAAATAACACCGGTGGGAGCAAGACTTTAGGGTGGGGGGAGGGGTGGTTAGAGAGAAATCATAATCCAATGGTGTGAGTGGTTCAAATTACACCAACAGAAGCAAAGTTCCCAGCATTTGTGTGCCGATAGAGTTTTCATACCACCATCTTTCTCAGGATGTCTCCATTCAACTGAAGCGTTTGCCATAAATTATGATGGAAGGAAAAACAATTCCATTTTAAATTTCAGCACAGCCTTGTGAATTAATGTTTAGAAACTGTAAATAATTTTTTTCTATTTGTTGTTCTTTACCTGTTTTTTTTTCGGCAATGTGCACTGGATGCTTTTGGGTCGCACCAAGGATTTTTTTTAGCTGGAGAGAGATCCAAACATGGCTTTAATCTTATCATGGAGCCATTTTCATGTCTCACAGGCAGAAATCATTTTTTGGTAGACTTTATCAATGATAGGTACTGGCATAGCGTGGGCGAAAATTGCCTGCAATGAGAGTGTGTTTGTGAGCCGCCGCTGCACTGCATCTGTTGAGTAACACTGCAACGAACTGGTTTTCTTGTTGATGGTTCACGGCAGTCCACAAACAGAAACAATTTCTTCTATTTCTGTGATTTTTTTGCCCTTTTTTTAGTGTTGCGTTACCGGTAACAGGAAACCCAACCAGTTGTCCATCACAAATCTCGAGGAATCACAAGATGGTCAGGGTTGAACAGGGGCACATACGCGTTAGGCTGCCTCAACTCGACAGGATTTAGAACAAATCATTCTGATTCTAAATCCCAGGGCAACCCGTCAGATTTGAAGGGTTGCCGTGATTTCGAATTGGGTTGCCTGAAATCTCATGTTCGGCAGGCTATTAGAATGGCTTTCTCAGGATTCTGAATGATCCAACCGAACGTCCCGGCCATTGTAATTTAAAAAAAAAAACTTCGAGTAGCAAAAACCACAAGACGGTCGGTGTTGAGCATTGTCGCCTGCAGCCACCTGAAGCGTCGCTCCATAAAAACTTAAAAAGTGCTCTCACGAGAAAAAGAAGAAAAACCACAGAGAGAGAAAGCGAAATACAGATCCGAAGCATTCGTAAGACAGTTTGCAATGCAATCCAAGAGTGCCAAAATATGCCATGAAGATGAGAGGCCTCTTTGTTAGTCCGCTGGCCCAACCCAAGCGCTCGCTAAGAAGAAGAGGGCTTGGGAGGGCTCTGCATCTCCACCACCTTCTTCCAGGAAGGCCGCCCGGAGATCTCCTCCCACCAGCGGCCGACGTTCTTCCTTGAGGTGAAGAGCCCGGCCCTGTCGGTGGCGTTGACGAGGTAGTGAGCGTTGGGCAGGTGGGAGAGGTCGGCCAGGGTGAAGTCGTCCCCCGCCAGGAATCGGCTGCTCTCCAGCCGCTTCTCGTAGACGTCCAGCACCTTGCTCAGCTTGGCGTCGCTCTGCTGTATCAGGTTGGGGTCCTGCTTCAGCTTCATCCTCGGCGCGAACGCGAGCTGGAAGACGAGCGCCGAGCTCGGCGGGTTGAAGCTCTGCGACTCGGCCTCCAGCCACTGCTCTATGGACGCCCTCTCCATGGTATCCATCCCCAGCAGACCCCTCTTCCCCTTCTCCGTGTACTTGTCCACAATGTACCTGCAGATCGCCCTTGACTCTGCACAGAAAAGAAGCACCAACGAACAATTGGGTACTACTCAAGAGAGAGAGAGAGAGAGGTGTGGCGTACCGAAGAGGCTGATGTGTTCGTCCTGGAAGGCAGGGACTTGACCGAACGGCTGTTCAGAAGAAGGGGGAAACAGAGAAGTAAACTAATGAGAGAGAGAGAGAGAGAGAGAGAGAGAGAGAGAGAGAGAGAGAGAGAGAGAGAACCTGGATGGCGAGGAAGCCGGGCTGCTTGTGCTGGCCTTTGGACATGTCGATGGGGACGAGATCGAATTGGAGTTGGTTTTCAACAAGGCATGCCAAGACCCTGGCTGTGGCAGTCGACATTGGCGTTCCAAATACTTTGATGGGAGAAGCCATTTTTGGGGTTTTGGTTGGTTGCAGGAAACGAGAGAGAGAGAACCATACTGCTTGCTGTTGGCTCTTTTATAGCTTCTCACGCTGGCTTTGTTCCCACCGCATGAGGCTCCGTATCCTTATCTGCTCGCGTTAAGGGTGTCAATGGGTCGGGTTTGACTCACACCCGGACCTTACCAAACCCTATAGGGTAAGGGTTTGATGATAAACAAGGAGGTTTAGTTAGAAACCAAGCCATACTCAAAGGGTCCGATTAATATATAGATCCAGATATAGTTTACAAAATTTCATACTGGATCAGCTTGACCTAAGTTTTAATTAAGATCCGCAAATTTTCAATGTAAAAAGATAAAATATGGTCAGGTCTCGTTCATATAATCCTTATACAATCAGGGTATGGTTTCTCTTATGGTGGATCTGATTAAACCTAGATCCAATATCATCATCTCAAGTCAGATGTGGGTGTGGGTTTGGTCTTATTTCGGTTTGATCCAAACCCGACTTGTTGACACTCCTAGCTTGTGTTCGTTGCCCACTTGTTTTGTGTGAGAGGAAAATCATTCCATAGAAAAGAGACTTGTTTATGGACAAGATAAATCATATGAAAAGGTAGGGATATCTGACCAAATCCAATTGGGTTTAGTTGCATTTGGTAAGCCAGAACTATATCCAATTGTAACCAGATGCAAATATGGAAATTGACAAATATTCTAATTTGATGGATATCTGAATCCTTTTATGTGCAAAAGAATTGCGTCTGGTATGAGCTTTTCACCATCCCAATCTTAATAAGAATTCAAATATGTTTTGTCCAACATCCTAATAATTGCCACATCCGATCTGAATTGGAAACATTGCAACCCTAATGAAAGTCGCCCCAAGGGGGGTTGGCTTAGTGGGGTGGGGCTTTGGCTGTTAGACGGGACAGGGAAGGTTCGATTCTTAAGGGCGTCGCCCCTCTGCATAAGCAAATGCATAACATAAGCCCAGAGTTTTACGCTGCCTACACGACGACTGCATGTATGGTAGGGGTGGCAATCGGATCGGGTCGGCATACCTCAACACGAACCCAACCCATTTATTAAACGGGTCAGCTGTGGCAAACACGAACCCGACCCATTTATACACGGTTAACCCGTTTAATAAACGGGTCAGGTCAGGTAAATGGGTTGGCGGACGGGTCGGGGTTGGGTAAATGGGTAGGCGGGTGGGTTGGCAGATTGGGTTCGAGTAAACGGGTTGACCCGCCCGCCTAACCTGTTTATTAAACGGGTCAGTCGGGTTGGCGTACCCCTAACACAAACTCGATCCGTTTAATAAACGGGTTAGGGTCAACTCGTTTACGACACGAACCCGTTTAAGCCAAACCCGAACCAGCTAAGAAGCGGGTTGAAGGGTCGTGTCAGATTTTGCCACCCCTAATGTATGGCAGGCTGAGCCAGCGTGACCAGGTCCTCATATAGGGTGCGGTTTTTCTGGGTTATAAATTAAAGAAAAAAACCAATGAAAGTCCTTCTGTATGAAACTGTTGGACTATTAGACTATGTTTGTTTCATGGGGTGAACAGAAAAAGGGAATTTTAGATATATGTTCCTAGCTTTTGAAAAATTTACATTTAACTGTCTACTTATTAAAACTTTTTACATGGGCACTTCTGTTTTCAAAAAATTGCTCAAATGAGTTTTTATGTCACTTTTTTAATAAAATTACTTATTTGACCTTAAACGATTACGCCAAGTGCCACTCATCATTTAAAGAAAAGAAATGGTTAAGGTGTCATTTTAAAGAATCAAACTCTTGCTAAAGTTATTTATTGGACCTTAACTGCAGGACTACTATAAAAAGTAATATAAAGTCATTTAAAGAAAAAAATTTGATTAAAGTGTCATTTTGTAGGAGCAATTTCTTGAAAAGACACATATATGAAAAGTTTTACGAATTAGGTGGTTAAACATAATTTTTCCATAAGTTAAGGGACTATAAGTAAATTCCTAAAAATAAAGCAATTGTGATGTTTGTTTTGACATGAGAAAAGTGGGTGGGAATGGCATCTAATTGCATACATCACAAACACAGATTTATTCCTAAAAAAAGAACGGCTAGAAATAGCACCTCTATCGTTATATTGGTATTTACAACAGTCAACAGAAACTTTCTTGAATGTGATCTATCTGCGGTATCCGAACACCTGGTAGGTCAAGTAATTCTGTACATCATTATAAAGATCTATTACATGGATAGAAGAGAGTGCCATGCAGCGGTAGCAGTGTTAGCAATAGGGATGGCAGTGGGGCGGGGGACAAGGTCTCCACCCCCGCCCCGCCTCAAGATTAGAACCTCCATCCCGGCACGGGGATGGATTTTAACCTCCACCCCTGCCTTCATCCCCGTTTCATGTCCTCCATCCCCGGTTCAAACGGGGATGAGGCAGGGCTATTGTGGGGAAAAGTGGTGGGGACGGGGCGGGGATCGTGGCAGGGCGGGGAAAAGTGTACGTCCATCCCCGCCTCCATCCCCGAACGGGGATGGATTTTAACCTTGGTCCCCCGCCCTGCCACCCTTCATCCCCGGTCCAAACGGGGCGAGGCGGGGTGGGGCCCCGCTTTTCCCCGGTCCACTGCCATCCCTAGTTAGCAAGGTCTGCCTGTCCCACATAGATTCAGTTGCAACACAAATATTTTGATTTCAATCTCCACAACATACTTGATTTCAAAGATATCGGTTGCAAAAAAGTGTGGTGATCAGGCAGATTGAAATTCCCATTGAACTGACAATTATAGTAACGCAGTAAAGCTTTTTGTTTTGTTTTAATTTTATTGCAGTTCTTATAAATTTGAGACTTGCGGGGGAGTATATCATATCCGAATTTGTGTACATCCGTGGTTACAATAGTAGTGCAACTCAGTAAAGGTGCATGTGCATAGGTTTGAGCACATTTTACTCACTTTTGATGTGATTCCAAATTAATCACATTCTCCACATTGTGGTTGTGAATCATATGATTCCAAAATCACATGATATAAAATCAAATGTGATGCAAGCAAACGTGCCCTTAGACTCGTTTGAATAAGAATTTATGGTGCTCGTTTTATGCTTTTCCCATCTATCATATTCAGTCCAGACACCTCCACCCACGGTGGCATGAGAAAAAAGAGAGACTAGAAAGGCCATCAACCTATTTACACAAGCACTCCAGACTCCAGCAATCTAATGCAGACTTTAAAATCCATGGCGAGGAAGACTGAATATAGCCTTAATAGCAAATACTACACTCAGAAGTTGTGTGGGCATCATCCATCCACCTCTTACTAAAAACGTTCTGCCAATCCACAGCAATAAATTGTCTTCAGAAGTACAATCGTAGGAGGCCCCAATGCAGTTAGAGGATGAAACGACAGGTAAAAAAAAAGCTTCACAGGAAAATGAAAACATTATAATCTCTTAAGAAAACAGCATTCCAAATTTAGAGAGAGAGAGAGAGAGAGCAGTAGAGTTCCCAAATACTCAGCAAATTTAGAAATTCCAGCATCGCCTAAAGCAATAGCAATGGAGATATACCAAGGAGAGCATATCAACGCCCATGGTCACGAAGGTCTCCCTTCTTTCATAAAATTCACAAGTTAAATAAGAAGAGGAAAAAGAAAAACTCGATCCTTGCATAACTTTTAATCCTTTCACACAGTCAAAAACATGATACACCAACTCATTGTCATACCCAATTAGATTACAAACAAAGCAGATCTCTGTTCTACATCACCAATTTATCATCAACAGAACTCCAAGTGATACAGATGCCAAATGAAACTAGACATTGCTCAACCTTCCATGGACGAAAACCAAATACTTCTCATACTTATCATATGTTTTCTAAAATAACAAAGATCACAACCAAGGTAAAAATAGCCAAACCCAAATTCAGAAGAGATGCCAAATGGGTGGTCATATTTTATGGCCAAAAGCCAAAGCCACAACTAAGAGAGAGAGAGAGAGAGAGAGAGAGAGAGAGAGAGAGAGAGAGAGAGAGAGAGCACTCTCATTCTTCGGTTGGTGGCACCATCCCATCACCTAGTTTGTTTTGAGCTGAAATTCTCTATCAACAGCATAATCAACAAAGCTATGGAGTGGAGCAACCGCATCCCCATAGAACCCAGACAGCTCCCTCTTGGCCTCGTTCCTGAGCCTCTGCACCAACTCCCTAGCCCTATCCGACCCATAAACCCTCACATAATTCCGCTTCCTCTCCCTCTTCACACTCCCATCATCCCCAACTTCACCCCTCCCCTGCCTCTCACTCTCCATCAGATCCTCCACCACCTCATAGAGAACTCCAACCGCTCTCCCGTACCTCCTCAACCTCTCCACATCCTCCTCGCTCCCTCCCCCCAATATCCCACCACACACCGCAGAGCACTCCGCCATCTCCCCGAACTTCTTCTCCTTGATAAACCAGGCGAGGTCATCTCCTTCCCCACCACTACCACCACCATTGCTGCCGCCGGAGAAAGTGAGGTCGAGGAACTGGCCGGCAACCATGCCGGTGGAGCCGACGGTACGGGCGATCTCGGCGACGACGGCGAGGACGCGTCCGGCGGGCACCTCCGGCGGCGTGAGGGAGACGATGTGCTGGAATCCGAGGGGGAAGAGGGCGTCGCCGGCGAGGATGGCCATGTCGACGCCGTAGACGGTGTGGTTGGAGGGTCGGCCGCGGCGCTCGGGGTCATCGTCCATGCAGGGGAGGTCGTCGTGGATGAGGGAGGCGGCGTGAACCATCTCGAGGGCGCAGGCGGTGGGGAAGGCGTGGGCTCGGCTGCCGCCCACCAGCTCGCAGGCAGCGATGCACATGATGGGCGGCGCCCGCTTCGCCCGCGCCAGCACCGAGTAACGCATGGCCTCGTGGATCCTCTCCGGGTACCGCAGCGGTACCGCGCCCTCCAGTTGGTGGTCGATCTCCGCGATGAGGTTGGTCCAGTAGCCCTGCAGATCGAACGAAGCTGCCGTCGATGGTGACGGTGATGATGATGAAGGGATTGAGAGGTTGGCCCTCGTTTTCTGGAGTTTGGGGAGGTTGGGTTTCGAGGGGTTCCGTTGGTGAAGCGGTCGATTTCGTTCTGGTTTTGAAGGAAAACAGAGGCGGGGAGGGAGTGGGAAAGAGGATGCCATCCTTTTGGTTGGATTTGAAGAAGAAGAAGCGATCTGATCACAAGACGATGCTCGATTTATAGCATCCGCTTTCCCAAGAAAAAGTTAAGCACCTCAATTTTTTGTCATAGGAATTCGCCTGATGTTTAGCATGTTAAATATTTATAAATATCGGCGATATTTCGAAAACGTTACAAAGAAGTGTTTTTTAGTGTCCGTTTTACACAGTTAAAATGAAAGATCTTTTTTTTTTAGATAAGCAGGCTGGAGTTAGGCAGACCCACCAGTTATACAACCATACCATTGGGATTTGAACCTGCAATGTCCCAAATACAAGATGACGTGGACTCACTACTTCTACCAAACAAGCAGAGCACTCCCACCCTTCTTTGGTTAAAATTAGGTCCCACCCTTTCTTTGGTTAAAATTAGGGGTGTTAACGAGTTAGGTTTGGTTCGGACCCGATTTTTTGGTATAGTATCGGGTCTGGACTGGATTCTAATTGGGTCCACTATTAGAAAAAACATAGTCAGGCCTGATAAGAACTACATGAACCAGACCCAGATCATACCCGATAAAATCATATTTTTTTTATCATTTTTACATTAAAAAATAGTGAGTCTTAATCGAAACTCGGGTAGGGTCTGGTTTGGTATAAAATTTTACAAACTATACTCGGATCCATGTATTGATCGTACTTTACTTTTGGATCCGGACTCGAATCTTAATCGAATCTTCTTATTTACCATAATACCAGGACCCTATAGGGTTTGGTTCGGGTCAGGTCCTGGTAAACTCGACCAGCTGAAACCCCTAATTAAAGTGCATGATCTTATCATTATCATTTAGACGAAAATAAGTCTACCATTTTTTTGTCGTTTTAAACTTTGCACATGGGGCTGACAACAGGTCGGTTTTGTATTGGGTACACGACCCGATCTGAACCCCATTTCCCGGGTATGAGCATGAAAAGTGCCTATCCGAATAATATTCAGGTCGGCCCTAACCCAACCCGAGAAATATCTGAGCCGGGCATTGGACATAATTTTTTCTGGGCACCCAACTTGATCCGGCTAATTTACCGGATACATGATGCGACCCGGCTAATTTTATATGTATTTTTAATAATAAAAAAACTGAAATTATACAATTACAGGTCCAGATTTGGGATTTCATTTTTGTGACCTAGCAAAACTCGAAGTTGGCAACTTGCAATTTGTTCGGCTTCAGGTATACCTTGAACTGACGGGTCGTGTATACCCAACCGGTTGACAGCCGGCCCGATTTGCTCATCAAATGAACTGTAGGGATGTCAACAGTTCAGGTTTGGGTTGGACATGATCTATTGAATTTCGAATCCGTTTAGTCAGATCCAATTAAGAAAAGAATAGTGGATTTATTATCCTATCTGGATTCTGTTGGAGTTTTACATCTGAATCCAAACAGAATTCCATCCTGATTATATGTATCCAAGAAGCTACTTTATGCTAGTTGGACCCAGTACACATGTTCCATCCAACTTGAAATTATTAGCCAAGACCCGATTAAGTCGGATTCAATAAACTATGCATCCAAACCGAACGGGACCAGTATACATTCCCAAACTGCTGGTTTCGAAAAGCAAACATAATGAGAATTACTTTGTGGATCAAAGGCCAGAATATGAATTGGTAGGTAAACATTTGAAATGTGCTAACAAAAAATGTTGAGCAAGTTGGTGAGAAGTTTTGGTAATTTGCTCAATGTTAAATAAACAAGAAAATGTTCAAATAAACACCAATCTCTGATTTTGTAACTCGTGTTTCCAAAATGACAATTTAATGGTAAATCTCATTTTAAAAATAAACAATATGCATACTGACAAAAGTTTAAAACGGCAAAATCTTGGGAGTCAGAAACTCTCATAAATCTTGCATTTTTTTCGTAAAATCTCAGCAATAAAAAGTAAATTTAAAAAGTATAAAAAAACATTTTTTATAAGAAAATATAAATAAAACACAATTGAAAATAAAAAAACTCGCAATAGATATATGCTAAAACCGTAAATATCGTGGTATTTGTCACGGTTTGAAAATCTCGCGAGAAAATGCCATTTTAAATTTTCAGGCAATTTCTCGCGATGCAAGATTTTTATAAATCTCACGATATTTGTTACAGAGACAATATACGCCTAAAGTTACTTTCACCATCAAGGATCTGTTTGGAGACTTCATTTAAGAAGGAAAAAACTATACTAAAACATAGTTTCAGTTTCCGTGTATTGCCAAAATATGCTGAGAATTTTTGGCATATTTATGAACTTTTCCTTTAAATGGGAGGTAAATAAAGCAGGTTTGTGATGGAAAAGAAAAGAACAGTTTTTTTTTATAGCTTGTGAGTAGGGATGTCAATCAATCGATGCATTTGGTATTCCAAAATACATTCAAGAATAATTAAAATAATTTGCATCGCCATAACCTGGAACACAAAAGAATTATAATCCAAGCCATAAGAACAGAATTTGACACCATCAACAGTACCACTGCATCTCAGACCCCACCTGGCCTGTTTTGTAAATCAAATCCTACAAATGTGGTCGATACATTTTATTCGATGGAAAACATGCATCCTATTGAGAAAATTTGAGACTTTTCTAGTTTTAAAAAAATTATCTTGCCCCCATATAAACTGATCTACCAAATTCTCTCCTTGTCTTCCAACTACAAAGCAAACACATGCATACTGAAGCACTGCTCAGTAAGGTAAAGTAATTTCCTAGAGCATCAAACAGAACCAAAAGTTTAGTCTCATAATATCATCATCAAAATTTTCCTGTATAAATCCATGGGAAGATTAATCGTCTCCATAATGGGCAAAAGCCATCTGCATACCATCACCATACAAATGCAATAGCCACAAAGGCATGCACCGAATCATCTCAACTGAGGACATGCATATCAAGATGGCCAAACAAAAAAATAATGCTTATGAAGCCTTCCCTTTACAAAAAAGAAGAAGAAAAAAACAGTGAGAATCAAGTTAAACACCTTAATCTCTGTGGAAGAAACTTTGGTTGTGAGTTGTGACTGACTTTAAGCCTTATGATGTCATCCAAGTTGATAGAAGGCTAGTAGAAGTGACAGGAGGCATATTTCTCACATTTACATCCATAGGCAGCATACTGTATTCAATATCTAGCTCCCTGGAAACTTTAATCATCTTTAGCACCACATAAGCTCTCCTAATCCACTTCTCCCCCATATTTTGATGATTCATCCGGTGCTGGATCCAAACAGCCATTTTCAACTTGTTCATGTCTTCCACATCCATTATAAGGACAGTGGGATTTGGGTGCCAGTGGTCCTCTTTGCTCTCAATGTATCTGTTCCATTGGAAACACAAAATTATGTTTGGGACGAAAACAAGGCTACCGCACAATAAGAACTACTAGAAACAGTACTTTTGAAAAAAGAACATTTGACAAGCATGAGAAAGGTGTCAAACTCAACAATATGCACCAAGTGCATCAAAAGAACATGGAGATATTTCCTGATCTTTTGATCAAGAAAGGTTACTTTTTTCCACTAATAGGAGTGATAAGGAAATTGTACAACGTCCCATCCAGTAATTATCTTCAAAAGGGCCACTAAGTTCCTCAAATGCTAGAACTTGCAAAGAAATGGGGGCTAAAAGAAGAGATGATTAAGATTTTGAAAGTTGTCCCATATTAACCAGAATACCAGAACTCATGGAGCCTTCATGATGGCAATCTTTTCGACAAGGGTTGCAATATGAGTACAGAACTCGATCGCATCCCCCATATCAGGACTTCGGTAATAGTTGCTAATGGGCAGGGTAGATAACACACTGTTTGGATATGTGATCTTCTGGTTGTCATACCTCAAAAACACTGGTCGGAATGTTCATCTCCTCTACGACCATCTGCAAGTCAGATTTGAAAGTCAGAAAAGACCAAACTTACTGACGTTGTAAACTCAGGACCAAGTTTCCAGAGCATGGCCAATTGCATACCTGAACTCCATTTATCTCGCAACGGTCACCAACATCAAAGGGATGCATAACAAACTAGAAAATAATGGCTTCAAATATCATCTTACAGGTGTTCCCAAATATGAAAAGCACAAGCAGAATCTGAGAAGTTATGAAGACAAGAAAGTGGGCGGTGGCGATCCCCAGAATAAGAAGAGACATTATCACTAGCAAGACGCCCACCACTATGTTAAGCATTTGATGGAGCTTGTTCACTGCTGTTTTGATATCATTCAGTGTCAAAGAAAGAGCTCTTATTTCTCGGAATGCATTAACCTATAACGAGTCAGACGGGTATCCCATTACTAATCAGATGACCTTTGCAACATACTTTTATTACATTCATGTTCATGCTCCTAAAGATGCCTCAAGCTAAATATCATCCATTGGCATCGTAACCAAAGAATGTGACATTATGATAACTGTAGGATAAATCACTAAGCAAACAAGGCTTTGGGTAAAATGGATATGAAGTGAGGAGCATTGAAATATCACCAGCCAGTTTTGAGAGCAGATTTGCCAACTTTCTTTGCATTTTTTGTTCCTTCAAATAGACTCAGTCTTGATGGCCTCATCTTCACTCGAAAACCGCATCAGATCAACCAATGTGATACACTTATTTAAATTTCTCCGATTGGAGCTGGAGAATTCAAGCACTCTGCAGATAAAAGATAAAACCAACAGGCAGCAGAAAAGAAATCTCAAGTAAGAACGTCTCACTTGGCTCCAGGTCGTGCCACATTAATTGTTGAAGATCTTCCTGGCAGAAACCTTGGCTTCATACTCGCTACGTATCTGTGTCGCATTCTCGTCTTCCCGATCCACACCCTGTATCCTTTCATCCAGAGTAAACAACACCCCATGCCTCACAATGTTAACCAGCCTCTTCATGGTCCAAGCAGAGACATTCTTCTGATTGAGCATGTGAAAATGGTAGATGGTGATCCCTTCATCCTGCTGCCTGCTATGATCCTTTAAACGAGGAATCGCACCCGAGATCCTCCAACTCTTTCCAATTCGTGGGCTCCTATCGAAAGGGAAACCACTTTCCCTTGAAAGGGACATATAAGATGGAAAGTGCTCGATGGGGGAGGTATGAATCCATTTTGACAGGAAAAATGCTTTATTGTATTTATCATGTGGAGCCGACTACATATTTTTCATGAAAATGTTCGTTTCAGTCTTCCTAAGAAAGATGCATTTTTTCTTATGAAAAAAGTTTACTATCATGGAAAAGAGCACAAAACAAACAGCCCTTAAGGAGAGGGTGTTGTGTGTTCTCCCCATAACACAAATCTGAATAATTCACAAGCCAATGTTGCCCACGACGACTTTATAATAAAATAACATATAAAAAAGGTAGATATGCTTTTGACTGAAATGTCCTCTAGTAAGATAGATATGCATTTGACGAAAATATCCTCCCGCTCCTCGTAAATAGATTTGCACATTCCGCCTTTGTTTTTAGCTTGTGTTACAACTCATGGCCGCCTTCTCGTTCATGCCTTGTGTTAGATAAAAAAAAAACCGGGTTTGTTTCTATCTCGTGAAGATAACTATAAATCGAATGACTGGTCCGATCATTGGTGGGCGTCATAGGGGGATTTGTCGACCATCTCTTTTTACAGTCTTTTCTTCTTCTTCGTTTTCGTTAGAGAGTATGAAAAAAAATCAATGACGCATAAACATTCCAACAAGTGTCATTAAAGTGTGGTGAGTATCTTTTCATGTCATCATGGTATTGTTGAAGAACATATGTCATTGTGAGTGTCATTAAGGTGTTATTTTGTTATTGCATGTAGATTTTATCATTTCAATGGTTGAAAACTTAAAGATATTTATAAGGTGGTGGGATCTCTTGACAAGAATGCTGGGTTACAGATGCGAGCAAAGGCCTTTACCCCATTCGATATCGTCCATTCACTCAGTATATGCAATGTAAAACAAATTGCGGTTGTAGTAACATGTATATCGATTTATGAGACATTATTTTGTTTTTTAATATCGATTTGTAATATATTATGCTGAATTATTGTATATCGATTTGTAAGATATTATGTGTTTTCTAGTATCGATTTGTGAGATATTGTTTTGTTTGTTAATATCGATTTATAATATACTATGTTGAATTATCGCATATCGATTTGTAAGATATTATGTGTTTTCTAGTATAGATTTGTGAGATATTGTTTTGTTTGTTAATATCGATTTGTAATATATTATGTTGAATTGTCGTATATCGATTTGTAAGATATTATGTATTTTCTAGTGTCAATTTGTGAGATATTGTTTTGGTTGTTAATATCGATTTGTAATATATTATGCTGAATTGACGTATATCGATTTGTAAGATATTATGCTGAATTGCCGTATACCGATTTGTAATATGTTATGTTGAATTGTCGTACATCAATTTGTAAGATATTATGTATCTTATAGTGTCGATTTGTGAGATATGGTTTTGTTTGTTATTATCTATTTATAAGCTATTATGTTGTTGCTTTGATACTGTGATTCATTCAATTGTTTCTTTGACTTGTTTAACTAATCGGTAGCCGTTGTTATATGCATCTTGAATAAATTGTAGAAAATGTATGCGCTGGCCAACACAAATTGATATTTTGCTCATGGCAGTGTTTAGCATATCAACTAGTTGCAGTGAAGATGATGTATCTCAGTCATCGGAAAGTCATGGTGCAACGAACATCCATACTATCAACACACCTGAAGAAGTGAATATGTGCTTTAATGATACACATGATAAGAAGGGTGCAGGCATTGGATTCACTCTTGACTTGAATATTCCAGCAGACAAAATGCAATTCGATAATGAGGTAGACGAACATGACAGTAAACTTGACAAAGGTGCAGGCACCTCAAGTCTACATGATAGTACACTTGACTCTGTTCCCGTAAGGGAATGCAATTTAATAATGAGGAAACTGCATATGCACAGGGTGTCGTGGTGAGAAAGACATGTGTTTGTTCTAAGCAAGGTTGAAAGAAGTCGAGTGGAAATCTAACAAGGAGCAAGCCAGATTCAAGATATGATTGTCCAGTGAGAATGGTGTTAAGAAGACTTTCGAATGAGAAATATGTAGTTTATACTTTAATCAATGATCATAACCATTAATTAGCTGCTTTATTTATAACTCCTATGCTAAGGTTATATCGTAAAGTAACTAAAGCGCATGCTGCAATTACTGAAATAGTTGATAACGCTGGCATATCGATTTGCGATATGTATATCGATTATGACTCTTATGTTAAGGTCATATCGATTATGTAATATATTATGCGATATATATATCGATTTGTAACATATTATGTGTTTGCTAGTGTCGATTTGTATTATGATATTGAAATGTGTGTGTGTGCGGCATTTACATTGTTGTGTGATTGCGGTGATGATTTGCGTATTCAAATCATTGTTCATTTAGCGATTAAAATTGAAATCGCTTCACAACGTCGTAGTTGTCATTAAATTACTGTCATATGAATCGCTATCGTCAACACATATACTATAAGTTATTTCTTTAATTGGCATGGTAAATAACAACTCGATGCATACTATAGTGCGATGCAACTGACGATCATGACAGATAACATGAAGAATGATGTGTATGTAGATTTAATTTTGCATGGTCGGCAGGAAGAAATCCTTTTGTAGGGTCGGCAGGGTTTAGGGATTAGGGTTTAGGGCTTAGGGTTTAGGGTTTAGCGTTTAGGGTTTAGAATTTAGGATTTAGGTTTAGGGTTTAGGGTTAGGGTTAGGTTTTAGGGTTTGGGGTTTAGGTTTAGGGTTTAGTAATATATTAGGGGTTTAGAGTTTAACATTAGGGTTTAGTAAGATATTAAGGGTTTAAGGTTTAAGGTTAGGGTTTAGGGTTTAGGGTTTAGGGTTTAGGGTTTAGGGTTTAGGGTTTAGGATTTAGGTTTAGGGTTTAGGGTTAGGGTTTATAGTTTAGGGTTTCGTAATATATTATGGGTTTAGGGTTTAGCGTTAGGGTTTAGTAAGATATTAATGGTTTAGGGTTTAGGGTTAGGGTTTAGTAAGATATTAAGGGTTTAGGGTTTAGGGTATAGGAATATATTATGCGATACATACCGATTTGTAAAATATTAAGTGATTTCTAGTGTCGATCTGTTAGATATTTATAGTATTTAATTGAAACCTGTGCGTGAGGAATTTACATTGTAACGACATGAGGTGGCCATTTGTGTGTTCAAATCGTTGCTCATTTAGCGATTTACGCAATGATGTCTATGTCGACCATAATGATTTGCCTTTGTATAGGAAATATTGGAATAGTATAACGCAAATAGCGATTATAGTAACATACTATCGATTTTTGAGATATTGTTTTGTTTGTTAATATCGATTTGTAAGCTATTATGCTGAATTTCTGTATCAATTTGTAATATATTATGCGATATGTATATCGATTTGTAACATATTATGTGTTTGCTAATATCGATTTGTAAGATATTTGTATTATGATATTGAAACGTGTGCATGCAGCATTTACATTGTTGCGTGATTGCGGTGGCGATTTGCGTATTTAAATCATTGTTCATTTAGTGATTAAAATTGAAATTGCTTCACAGCATCATAATTGTCCTTAAATCGCTGTCACGTGAATCGCTATCGTCAACACACATATACGCTAGGCATTTCTTTTATTGGCATGGTAAATAACAACTTGATGCATAGTATAGTGCGATGCAATTGACGATCATGACAGATAACATGAAGAATAATGTGCATGTAGATTTAATTTTGCATGGTCGGCAGAAAGAAATCCTTTTGCCTCATAAGTGTGCGTAGTTTTCATTCTCCTCTTCCTTCATTTGCTTTTCCTTCTCTTCGTCATCCTTCTTCTTCTTCATCATCTTTAGTTCTTCATCATCTTTCTTCGTTTGCTTTTCATCTTCAATATCTAATGGATCAGGCTCTGCATAATAAATATCCAACAATTTGTTCTTGTCTTTTTCATTCTCAATGTTTATTATATTTTGGTATTTTACATAACTCTCATATATATCGAATTGGCAGATCATTTCTTCAAGAGTCATTCCCTCCAACGGCGAAGACTTTCTTGTCTTATGAATTGTAATCATTGCTAACCTGCAAACACGTAAATTTAACTGCATCATTATATATTACAATTGCCTCCCCAAATATATATTATTATAAATTATCACATTCGTTATACAATCACCAACATTACAAGTCATCGCAATATATAGCTTCATAAGTAAAC
This sequence comes from Nuphar pumila, assembly GCF_984573655.1. Lineage (NCBI taxonomy): Eukaryota > Viridiplantae > Streptophyta > Magnoliopsida > Nymphaeales > Nymphaeaceae > Nuphar > Nuphar pumila. Next base: position 100,978,871 of record NC_143255.1, on the reverse strand, counting down.
ATCGTAGTACGATTTAGCAAAATTAAGTACAAATTGAGGTAACTTTATAATTACACATTGCTACTGCATCAAACATATAAATCATTGTTGCTTCAAATGTACAAATCGTTGTACAAATCACACCCTTCATAAGTACATATCGTTGTAAATCATAAATTATAAATATATAAATCATGAATCATAAATCGTAAATTGCTACTGCTTCAAACGTATAAATCATTGTTGCATCGAACAAATTGCTATTGCATTAAATGTATAAATCATTGTTAAATTCAAACTTATAAACTGTTGTAGAAATTTAGCCTTCATAAGTACATATCGTTATAATGTTTGGCTTTCATAAAAACAAATCATGCTAACTATTTTTCGATGCTCAGAAGGTGGATAGGTACAAATCGATTTGTTTTAGTATGAAAATAGGTGTTATTTAGCATGAATAAAACAACCAGTTATAAGATTTAGCATTCAGATTTACAAATTGATTTGTTTACATAACGAATCCTTACATAAAACTCACCGAAAGGACACACATTTTGCTAATCCGACAGTGGACGATAAACACCTAGAAGGTAGATGCAGCCGATGGTGGAAACAATGCTCCAACTACGCTTCAACGACAGTAGACAAAAAAAAGAGGTGCTCCAGTGGCAGCAAACGACGACAAAGGGGCACTCCGATGGCAGCAGACAACGGCAAAGGGTGCTCCCACGGCAGCAGACGACGTCAAAGGTTGCATCGTCAAAAGGAGCTCCTGTTACAGTAGATGATGCATCATCAAAGAGTGATCTAGAATGTTTAAGGCGACATATTGCGAGGAGCTCCTGTTAAAGCAGAAGAGTTTACTCCTTAGAGCTAAAACGATGATGATTTTAACCCTTTCTGGCGAGAGGATATTTTTGACCTTTACTCAAAGCATCATTTTATGGAACTAATGGTAGTAAAGTGTACTTAAGTCTTTGCAAACACACTAGACTCTGATGCTAAGTGATGCCGACACACACGGGGAAATGAGCCCCATGTGCTTATATGTGTGGCGCTCATTCAGACCCAAAAACATGCACCTGCATGTTTCGGGGGGGGGGGGGGGAGGGGGGCATATAACCTGCTTCGGCCCTTAAGGGCATGTCACACCTAGCCAAGAGGAGAGCATATCAAGTGATCCGTCAAGTCACTTTAAAAAATTGATTTGACTTCTTCACCGTTCATTGTGTTCATCCCACCAGGACCCACATGGCCTTTAAACAATTTGTGGATGATGAGGATGCCGAATCACTTTTCTTAAAAGTGATTTGGCAGATCGCCTGATATGCTCTCGCCCAAGAGATCTTTTAAAGAGATGTCCAGGTGGAAAAGTGCTTCTTCAATGGAGAGGTCTAAATTCATTTTGACAAAAAAAAAATCTTTACATTTATATGGTTCACTCTTCCTAAGAAAGGAACCTAAAACAAAAGGCATTGTTGATAAGAAAATGAAAAATGACATTTTCTGAAATGCCTTAAAATTTTGTATATCTGTCTATTGTCCAAAATCACAAATATTGTTATTTTTATGACATTTTTAACTCTCTCACCTATTATTTTTTGTGCGAATTTCCTCCATATGCGATGTCTTGAGGTTCGAGTTAAAAAAAAATCATAGTTTTTATGCGAAGTTATTATAATTTTTTATGCAGAGTAACTTTGATATTTATGCAGTTTGTTAGTTCGAGTTTGAAAGAAATTTTGCATAATTTTTATGCCTATTTTTTGAAATTTTTTATGTAAAGTAACTCAAGTTTTTGCGAGGTTTTGAGGTTCGAGTTTAAAAGAAATTGCATAATTTTTTATGTGAAGTTATTTAAATTTTTATGCAAAATAACTCAGGTATTTACGCAGTTTTCCAGTTCAAGTTTAAAAAAATATATATAGATTTTTTATGTGAATTTAAAAAAAAATTATGTGAAGTAACTCTGGTATTTATGATGTTTAAATGTTCCAATTTAAAAGAAAGTTCATCAAACAGATCTGAATTAAGTATTTTCACAGAAATCTTAAATGCCCTAGGTAAACGTGTACAAGGAGATATGGTCGACCTCTCCTCTTTAATGCCCTAACTAAAATTAGGGTTGAGTCTCTTAGGATTTTGTAATTTTATTTATGAAATATTTTATAATTTGTGAAGCTTTTATAGAGCCTCCCTTGGCCTACAGAAGGGGCTCTCATTGTTAGTATAAGACAAGAAATTGAATTGGTTGGAATGCTCATCGTTCTCTCTCGTTCTAGTTGGACGTCACCTATATGCAAGTTTGTGAGGAGGATGAAGGGAAAGCTCTCGTATGTTGGAGTGAAGGGCGGTAGTCAAATACTGAGAGTGATGCCCATGTGAGGTGTTATTGTCACCTTTGAACTTGCATCACCAAGTTTAGAGAAAGTTAAACTTGCATTGTCCTGCAACTCTTTTCATACACAGTATGATTTCACAGTGTGTTAAAGTGAATACTCTTACAATTTTTAGAGCGAGTTGGTTTGAACTGTATAGACGGTCTGTGGCGAAAAAAAAAGAAAGTTAACAAAAAATACCAACATATTGCAGGCAAGGGACTGGTTTGAGTAGCCAATTTCATTACAGCTATTCTCAAACCAGGCCTTTGTCTAGAATATGTTGGTGCTTTTTGGTTAACTTTTTTCTTTTACCGCAGACCGTTTACATAGTTCAAAGCAACTCGCTCTGAAAATTGGAGGAGTATCCATTCTAATGCATTGTGAAAATCGGAATATGTATGAAAAGAGTCACAAGACAACACAAGCTTAACTTCCACTAAACTTGTCGATGCAAGTTCAAAGGAGGCAGCATCACCTCACTGGGTCCTTGGAATGAATGATTATATGAGCATGCTCATTTGTTAATGAATGAAATCAATTTGATTTATTGTAAATTTGATTCATTAACAAATTAATGGAATGAATGATTGTATGAGCAGGTTCATTTGTTAATAAATGAAATTAATATGATTCAATGTAAATTTGATTTGCCATGAATTTTTTGATTCATTGTAATTTTGATTCACTATCATTTTTTGATTCATTATAAATTTGATTTACTAACTCCGCCTGTGTATAACTGTTTAGTTATGCACTGCTGATCCCAAGCCCGGATAAAAAAGGAGGGTTGCAGTAGGCCTGTGACAGCCAACATAAAAACTTAGTCATACCCTATGAATATGAACCAATATGAGAATTTCGGTGGGGCGTTCCCTACTGAGCGACGCGTTGTACTCTATAGGCCCAGAGGCAGTGATAAATGGGCAAGAGTTGCTAGGTCGTCGCCCGAAAGCAACGCTTCACACCGGTGCCCGGGTGTGGTGTCAAACAGGCAAGGGTTCCTTCACTTTGTTGGACGGGTGGGGGTAAAGAAGTTAGTCCAAGACCATAAAATTAGGTTAGTCACTTGAAACATAGGGTCTTTAACTGGTAAGTTGGTAGAGTTAATAGATGTTATGTGTAAGAGAAAGATTGATATTTTATGTCTACAAGAGATCAAATGGGTAGGTGAGAAAGCAAAAGTGATAGAACCTTGGGGATAAAAGATTTGGTATACAGGAATAAATAGGAATAGGAATAGGAATGGAGTAGGGATTGTTATGAGTCGTGAGTTTATAGATAATGTAGTTGAGGTCTGTAAGAAGGGTGATAGAATTTTACTTATTAAATTAGTATTAGGTACGAATATTATTAATATTATTAGTGTTTATGCACCTCAAGTAGGTTTAGATGATTCCATTAAGCGTCAATTTTGGGAAGATTTAGATGAAGTAGTACAAGGGATATCTTATGGAGAAAGGTTTTTCATTGGCGGTGACCTTAATGGGCATGTAGGCATTAGTAGGGATGAATTTGAGAGTATCCATGGAGGCTATGGTATAGGAGAAAGAAACGAAAGTGGAGAAAGAATTTTAGATTTTGGTTTGTCCTATGATATGATCTTAGCAAACACTTGGTTTAGGAAGAGGGAGTCTCACCTAGTAACATTTAAAAGTGGGGTTAATACAAGTCAGATAGATTTTTTTCTACTTAGAAAGAGAGATAGGAGTTGTTGCATCGATTGTAAGGTTATACCCGAAGAAAGTGTAGCTACACAACATAGAGTCTAATTTTAGATCTTAGAATTAGACAATGCCGCAAAAGGGATAGACATAGGATAGATCCTAGAATTAAGTGGTGGGCACTGAAAGGAGCTAAACAAGGAATGTTTGTAGAGCAGATAGTTAAGGAAGTTGATTGGTGTCTCGGGGAGGATTCAGAATCAATGTGGAATAAGATAGCGGATGGCATGAGAAAGGTGGCTAAGGAGGTATTGGGTGAGTCTAATGGCGGTGCACCGCTAGGTAAGGATACATCGTGGTGGAACGGGGATGTCAAATTAGCTATTAAGGTTAAAAGAGAGTGTTATAGAAATCTAAGTAAGAGTCGTGATAATGAGAATTTGGAGAAGTATATGATAGCAAAGGAAGCTAAAAAAGTAGTTTGGAATGCGAGGGATAAGGTATATAAGGAGGTTTATGACAAGTTGAATACCAAAGAGGGCGAGAAGGATATTTATAGGCTTGCAAAGATGAGAGATAGGAAATCGAGGGATCTGGGTATGGTTAGATGTATCAAAGATGAAACGTAAAGGGTTTTAGTCAAAGATGAGGAGATTAAAGAGAGATGAAAAGATTATTTTGATAAGCTATTTAATGAAAGTCATGCTCAGGATCTGGGAGACTTCTTCATTCCTTTTCATGAGATGAATCGTGACTTCATGCACAAGATTCAAAAGAAAGAAATTGCAGAGGCTTTGAAGAAAATGAAATCAAGAAGGGCAGTTGGCCCAGATGGTATTCCTATCGAGGCTTGGAAATGCTTGGGAGAGAAAGGTTTAGAATGATTGACAAATCTTTTTAACAAGATTTGGCGGACAAATATGATGCCTAATGAGTGGATGAAGAGTACTTTGGTGCCTCTATATAAGAATAAGGGTGATATACAAGATTGCACAAACTATCATGGTATAAAACTCATGAGTCATACTATGAAACTTTGGGAGAGGGTGATTGAGTCTAGGTTGAGGAAGGTTGTCATGATATCGGAGAATCAATTTGGTTTTATGCCTGAAAGATCAACTATGGAAGTTAGCATCTTCTTAGACAACTTATTGAGAGAAATACTGAGAAGAACAAAGATTTGCATATGGTTTTTATTGATTTGGAGAAGACATACGATAGAGTACCTAGGAACGTTCTCTGGTGGACAATGATGAAGAAAGGTATTTCTCTCAAGTACATTAGTATAATTAAAGATATGTATGAAGGAGTAGTAACCAATGTACACACTTGTGGAGGGGTGACAACCAATTTTCCTATAACGGTTGGGTTACATCAAGGATGTGATTTAAGCCCTTTCCTATTTGCTATAGTGATGGATGAGCTTACGAGACCAATTCAAGAAAATGTATTGTGGTGTATGTTGTTTGCTGATGATATTGTTTTGATTGATGAGTCTAGAGCTGAGGTTAATGCTAAGTTAGAATTATAGAAACAGACATTGGAAGCAAGAGGTTTTAAGTTAAGTAAGAGTAAGACAGAATACATTGAATGTCGATTTAGTAAGCAACAGAGTAGTGATGGGAGTGTAGTGAAGCTTGGTGAGTAAGAAATACCAGTGGATGATTGTTTCAAATATTTGGGATCTATCATTCAAAAGTATGGAGAAATTGATGGAGATGTAAATCATAGGATAAAGGTTGGGTGGATGAAATTGAAGAGTGCAACTGGAGTGTTGTGTGATCGTAGAATGCCATTGCGGTTGAAGGAAAAGTTTTATAGGACGACTATTAGGCCCGCTTTATTATATGGTACGGAATGTTGGGCTGCCAAAAGACATCATATTCAAAAAATGAGTATAGCTGAGATGCGTATGCTGAGATGGATGTGTGAAAATACAATAAAAGATAAGATTCAGAATGTGGAGATACGTAAGAAGGTAGGTGTTGCACCCATTGAAAATAAGATGAGAGAGAATCATTTACGGTGGTTTGGACATATTCGGCGAAGGCCTAATGATGCTCCAGTTAGAAGGTTGGAGAAATGGGAAAATATATTAGTTAAAAGAGGTCGATGTAGGCCTAGGAAAATATGGATGGAGGTGATAGGAAAGGATATGAATGCTTTGAACCTTACCGAGGACATGACATTGGATAGAAATGATTGGAGGAGAAGGATTCATGTGGAAGACCCAGAATGATTTTCTTTTTTGGTTCATATCGCCGACCCCAATTGTTTTGGGATGAAGGCGTAGTTGTTGTTGTTGTTGTATAAATTTGATTTACTCTTAATTCCTTCCATTTGTAAATTGGATTCACTGTCATTTTTTTATTCACATAAACTATTAAAAGGTAAAAATTGCAAACCTACGAAGTCTACATAAACTGCACAAATACATGATTTACTTCGAGAATAAAATTTATGAAATTTGCATAAAAATGTGTAAATTTTCTTTTAAACTCGAACCTTCCCTTAAAAAAAGTAAGCACTTGTATAAAAAAATAGCGAACTTTCTTTTAAACTCGAACCTCAAAACTTCGTAGATACTTGAGTTACTTAGCATAAAATTTGTATTAAATTTACATAAAAAATATGCAAACTTTCTTTCAAACTTGAACCTCGAAACATTATAAAAAAATTTAAATTTGCATAAAAAAATTACAAAATTTGCATAATAAATCTGTGAACTTTCTTTTAAATTTGAACTAACAAAGTGTGCAAATGCATGAGTTACTTCACATAAAAAATATAACAACATTTTGCATAATGCCTTTCAAACTCAAACCTCTAAACTGCGTGAATACCTGAGTTACTTCGCATAAAAAAATTAAAAATATGCATAAAAAAACTATAAAATTTCTTTTAAACTTAAACCTCAAAATCTCGTAAATAGTTGAGTTACTTCGCATAAAAAATTACTAATTCCGCATAGAATATGTGCAAATGAACTTTTTTTTAAACTCAAAACCCTAAACATTGTAAATACCTAACTTACTTTGCATAAAAAATATAGGCAATTTGTATAAAAAGTATGTGAACAGTCTTTTAAACTCGAACCAACTCTTGGGCTCCTCTGTGTTATATAAATAGTATAGGCCAAGACATCACATATTCTAGGGCTCACATTCTAGCGTTATTCTTGTATAATATAGGGTTTTCTTTATGGTTCCCACCAAAATAATCCTGCAACTATTTTTGGCATTTCGGTTACCTTTTTTCAGCATTATGGCAACTAAGAACCCTGTGTCTGGAACTACATTGTCCTTCAACCATTGTACCATGAAGTATGAGAATGTCCTAAAACTTGGAGTGAGGGGCTACATCCTCACTGTTTTTGCCTCAATAGTGGCCAAAATAGGGACTTTTAGATGTTTACCACAGAAAAAGCAAGTTGAAATTTTTGGCACTCTATAAGAATCAACTGTAAACACCATCCAAAAAAATGGATTAAGGGGTTGTTGTCACAATGATGTCTCATATTCCCGAAGCATTTAAGGAGGTGGAGGTGGAGGGGGGACTCAGCGAAGGCGCATTTGTTTGAGCCATGCGCTCACTCGATGGTTATTCAATATGTACCTAATATGCCTTCTCCCCTTGTTACGAATGTGGATGATAGAAGAGTAGAGGATGAACCTCAGCATGGGGATGACCGAGTTGCACAATGAATGGATGCTTCTCAGCCAGGGTTATAGGCAGTTGTGTATTGGGAGGATGCTTTTCAACAAGGGGAGAAGGTAGTTCAACAAAGGCCAGAGACATCGCAAGAAAGGGTGGATGCCGAGAAGAAAATGCAAGCCCCAAGGATTTTCTCAAAGAGAGGAGACGATATGATGCTCCTCGACAAGAGCCACAAGCCGATGACATCAGCTTGCACCGCTTCTATTAGTTCCAAGAACGACAGTGGTTTCAAGCTCTGACGACAACAAACGACGGCAAATGGTGCTTCGACGACAACAAACAACAACAAAGGGTGCTCCGGCGGCAGCTGACGGTAGCAAAGGATGTGTCGTCAATCGGAGCTCCTGTTACAGCAGATGGTGGGTCGCTCAAGGGTGATCCAGAATATTTAGGGCGACATATTATGAGGAGCTCCTATTAAAGCAGAGGAGTTTACTCCTTAGGGCGAAAATGATGATGATTTTAACCCTTTCTGGCGGGAGGACATTTTTGTCCTTTACTCAAAAACATTGTTTTAACTCCGCCTGTGTAGTTATACATTGCCGGTCCCAAGCCCGGATAAAGGAGGAGGGTTGCGGTAGGCCTGTGACAGCCAGCATAAAAACTTTGTCATATCCTATGAAAATGAACCAATATGAGAATTTCGTTGGGGCGTTCCCTACTGAGCGACGCGCTGTACTCTCTAGGCCCGGAGGCAGTGATAAATGTGCAAGGGTTGCTAGGTCGTCGCCCAGAAGCGACGCGTCACACCGGCGCCCGGGTGTGGTGTCAAATAGGCAAGGGTTCCCTCACTTTGTTGGACGGGTGGGGGTAAAGAAGTTAGTCCAAGACCATAAAATTAGGTTAGCCACTTGGAACATAGGGTCTTTAACTGGTAAGTTGGTAGAGTTAGTAGATGTTATGTGTAGGAGAAAGATTGATATTTTATGTCTTCAAGAGACCAAATGGGTAGGTGAGAAAGCTAAAGTGATAGAACCTTGGGGATATAAGATTTGGTATACAGGAATAAATAGGAATAGGAATGGAGTAGGGATTCTTATGAGTCGTCAGTTTATAGATAATGTAGTTGAGGTCCGTAGGAAGGGTGATAGAATTTTACTTATTAAATTAGTATTAGGTACGGATATTATTAATATTATTAGTGTTTATGCACCTCAAGTAGGTTTAGATGATTCCATTAAGCATCAATTTTGGGAAGATTTAGATGGAGTAGTACAAGAGACATCTTATGGAGAAAAGCTTTTCATCGGCGGTGACCTTAATGGACATGTAGGCATTAGTAGGGATGGATTTGAGAATATCCATGGAGGCTATGGTATAGGAGAAAGAAATGAAAGTGGAGAAAGGATTTTAGATTTTTGTTTGTCCTATGATATGATCTTAGCAAACACTTGGTTTAGGAAGAGGGAGTCTCACCTAGTAACATTTAAAAGTGGGGTTAATACGAGTCAGATAGATTTTTTCCTACTTAGAAAGAGAGATAGGGGTTGTTGCATCGATTGTAAGGTTATACCAGGAGAAAGTGTAGCTACACAACATAGAGTCTTAATTTTAGATCTTAGAATTAGACAATGCCGCAAAAGGGATAGACATAGGATAGATCCTAGAATTAAGTGGTGGGCACTGAAAGGAGCTAAACAAGGAATGTTTGTAGAGCAGGTAGTTAAGGAAGTTGATTGGTGTCTCGAGGAGGATTCAGAATCAATGTGGAATAAGATAGCGGGTGGTATGAGAAAAGTAGCTAAGGAGGTATTGGGTGAGTCTAAAGGCGGTGCACCACTAGGTAAGGATACATCATGGTGGAATGAGGATGTCAAATTAGCTATTAAGGTTAAAAGAGAGTGTTATAGAAATCTAAGTAAGAGTCGTGATAGTGAGAATTTGGAGAAGTATATGATAGCAAAGAAGGAAGCTAAAAAAGTTGTTCGAAACGCGAGGGCTAAGGTATATAAGAAGGTTTATGACAAGTTGGATACCAAAGAAGGCGAGAAGGATATTTATAGGCTTGCAAAGATGAGAGATAGGAAATCGAAGGATTTGGGTATGGTTAGATGTATCAAAGATGAAACGCAAAGGGTTTTAGTCAAAGATGAGGAGATTAAGGAGAGATGGAAAGATTATTTTGATAAGCTATTTAATGATAGTCATGCTCAAGATCTTGGAGACTTCTCCATTCCTTTTCATGAGATAAATCGTGACTTCATGCGCAAGATTCAAAAGAAAGAAATTGCAGAGGCTTTGAAGAAATTGAAATCAAGAAGGGCAGTTGGCCCAGATGGTATACCTATCGAGGCTTGGAAATGCTTGGGAGAGAAAGGTTTAGAATGGTTGACAAATCTTTTTAACTTGATTTGGCGAACAAATAAGATGCCTAATGAGTGGAGGAAGAGTACTTTGGTGCCTTTATATAAGAATAAGGGTGATATACAAGATTGCACAAACTATCGTGGTATAAAACTCATGAGTCATACTATGAAACTTTGGGAGAGGGTGATTGAGTCTAGGTTGAGGAAGGTTGTCATGATATCGGAGAATCAATTTGGTTTTATGCCTGGAAGATCAACTATGGAAGCTATACATCTTCTTAGACAACTTATTGAAAGATATAGAGAGAGGAACAAAGATTTGCATATGGTTTTTATTGATTTAGAGAAGGCATACGATAGAGTACCTAGGGACGTTCTCTGGTGGACAATGATGAAGAAAGGTGTTTCTCTCAAGTACATTAGTATAATTAAAGATATGTATGAAGGAGTAGTAACCAATGTCCGCACTTGTGGAGGGGTGACAACCAATTTTCCGATAACGGTTGGGTTACATCAAGGATCTGCTTTAAGCCCTTTCCTATTTGCGATAGTGATGGATGAGCTTACGAGATCAATTCAAGAAAATGTACCGTGGTGTATGTTGTTTGCTGATGATATTGTTTTGATTGATGAGTCTAGAGCTGGGGTTAATGCTAAGTTAGAATTATGGAGACAGACATTGGAAGCTAGAGGTTTTAAGTTGAGTAAGAGTAAGACTGAATATATGGAATGTCGGTTTAGTAAGCAACGAAGTAGTGATGGGAGTGTAGTGAAGCTTGGTGAGCAAGATATACCGGTGAATGATTATTTCAAATATTTGGGATCCATCATTCAAAAGTATGGAGAAATTGATGGAGATGTAAATCATAGGATAAAGGTTGGGTGGATGAAATGGAAAAGTGCTACTGGAGTGCTGTGCGATCGTAGAATGCCATTGCGGTTGAAGGGAAAGTTTTATAGGACGACTATTAGACCCGCTTTACTATATGGTACGGAATGTTGGGCTGCCAAGAGACATCATATTCAAAAAATGAGTGTAGCTGAGATGCGGATGCTTAGATGGATGTGTGGAAATACAATAAAAGATAAGATTCGGAATGAAGAGATACGTAAGAAGATAGGTGTTGCACCCATTGAAAATAAGATGCGAGAGAATCGTTTACGGTGGTTTGGACATATTCGGCGAAGGCCTAATGATGCTCCAGTTAGAAGGTTGGAGAAATGGGAAAATATATTAGTTAAAAGAGGTCGGGGTAGGCCTAGGAAGACTTGGATGGAGATGATAGGAAAGGATATGAATGCTTTGAACCTCACCGAGGACATGGCGTTGGATAGAAATGATTGGAGGAAAAGGATTCATGTGGAAGACCCAAAATGAATTTCTTTTTTGGTTCATATCGCTGACCCCAATTGTTTTGGGATGAAGGCGTAGTTGTTGTTGTTTGTTGTTGTTGTTGTTACTCAAAAACATTGTTTTTTGGCGCTAATGGCGGGAAAGGTACTTAAGTCTTTGCAAACACACCAGACTATGATGCTAAGTGATGCGACACACACAGGGAAATGAGCTCCATTTGCTTACATACGTAGCGCTCATTCAGACCCAAGAACACGCACCTGCGTGTTCCAGGGGGAAACATATAACCTGTTTCGTGGAGGGAGGGCTCACAATTTTTTTCTGCAAATATTCCTCTATCCTTCATAGGGACATGTTTTCTATACTTTTAAGAAAATCTCTCTTAACCAAATCTCTTGTTTAAAAGGGTTTAAAAAAATCTGTACAATTTTTTTATTTTGTACCACTCTTACATTTTTTCTCACTTTCATACTGGAGGGTCTTGTGTCTTCTCCCCCTAAGAAGCATTGTTTGCTACAGTGCGTATTCGGGGTTCAAATGAGCGCCATACATATAAGCATGTGGGTCTCGTATTCCGGTGTGTGTCAGCATCACTTAGCATCGGAGTCCAGTGCAGTTGCGAAGACTTAAATACCTTTTTCTGTTATTATCGCCATGAAATGATGGTTCGAGAAAATGATAAAAATGTTCTTCATTCAAAAAATAGGGAAACGACGGTTCGAGAAAAGGACAAAAATGTCCTTCATCCATAAAGTCGAGGATGATGTTAACTCTTCAAAGTCCAAACGTTCTGTTTTCACCCTAAGCAGTAAAATTTTGCACCATCTGTCGTAATAGGAGCTCCCTCTGACAACACACCCTTTACCATTGTTTGCTGCCGCTGGAGTAGTTTTTGTCGTCGTCTCGAGTCTAGGTTCTCGCCTTGGTTTTTAACATGTGTTACAACATATTGCCACCTTCTCGTTTTTGCCTTGTGTTACAAAACATTTTCGGGTTCGCGATCGACTGGTTCGATCATTGATGGGCGTCATAGGGGCATTTGTCAGTCATCTTTTTTTACGGTCTTTTCTTCTTTTTCGTTGTCATTAGGCAGTATGGAAGAAAGCAATGATGCACAAACATTCCAATAAGTGCCATTAAGGAATCGTGTGTACCTTTCCATGTCATCATGATATTGTTGAAGAATATATATCATCGTGAGTGCCATTAAAGCATTATTTTGTTATTACAAGTGGATCTTGTCCTTTCGACGATTGAAAACTTAACGCTATTTGTAAGACACTAGGACCTGTTGACAAGAATGCTTGTTTACAAATGCGAGGAAGGGCCTCTACTTCATTCGATATCGTTCATTCACTCAGTATATGCAATGTATCGCAAATCATGATTTTAGTAACATACTACCGATTTGGTGCAATATTGTTTTGTTTGTTAATATCGATTTGTAAGCTATTATGTTGAATTTCTGTATCGATTTGAAATATATTTTGTGATATATATATATATATATATATCAATTTGTAAGATATCATGTGTTTTGTAGTGTTGATTTGCAAGCTATTATGCTGAAGTTCTGTATCGATTTATAATATATTTTGCGATATGTATATCGATTTGTAAGATATTATGTGTTTTGTTGTGTCAATTTATAAGCTATTATACTGAAGTGTCATATCGATTTGTAATATATTATGCGATATGTATATCGATTTGTAAGACATTGTGTATTTTCTAATATCGATTTGTAAGATATTTGTAGAAAGAATTTTAAAATGTGTGCGTGCAAAAATACATTATTGTGCGCTTGCGGTGGTGATTTTTGTATTCAAATCACTGCTCATTTAGTGATTTTTATTTAAATCAAAGTGGGAACCTAGAGTCGAGACGATGACAAAGGCTGCTCTGGCGGCAACAAACAATGGTAAAGGGTTCATCGTCAAAGGGAGCTCCTATTACAACAGATGGTGCAAAAGTTTACTGCTTAGGGAAAAAACAGAACATTTGGACTTTGAAGAGTTAACATCATTCTCGAACTGGCGTTTCACTTTTCTAGATGGAGGTTCTCAAACCGTCGTTTCACTTTTCTAGATGGAGGACATTTTTATCATTTTCTTGAACCATCGTTTCTTGGCGAGAATGATGAGAAAGAGTACTTAAGTCTTTGCAACCACACCGGACTCTGATGCTAAGTGATGCTGACACACATGGGGATACGAACCCCACGAGTTTATATACGTGGAGCTCATTCGAACCCCCAAACATGCACTATAGCAAACAATGTGTCTTCGGTGGGGGGGGGGTGCATATAACCTGCTTCGCTTTCATACCTGCCCTTAAAAAGATGAAACAAGGCCAAAAAAAATCTTGTGAACAAGTCGTTCAAAGGTCCAATCTGATGCAGACCTTTGTGGGACCAAACCTGGATTTGATTTGAGGTGCAGGTATCGGGTTCAGACCCAACCATACCTAGCAAAAAATAATATTTTTTATCTTTTTTACATTGAAAATTTACGAATCTTAATCAAAACTCTCGAGCCACGGGTCTGGTATAAAATATAAAATTTCACAGACCATACCCGTCTCCCGATATTGATGAGACCTCTTTCTTTATCACCAAACTTTGGGTTTGGTACGAGTCCATAAAGCCCCTAACAACCCAATTGGGCCAATTCCAATAGTGACGTTAGGGCCACTAAAAGCGTTAAAATAGAAAAGAGAAAATTTTGAGGAGAAAGCCACGGGTGCTACAACTTCCATTCCTCCCTTTGCACCACCTGGTGTCTGTTGCACCACCTCTCTCTCGCTCTCTTTCTCTCTCCTCTTTTCTTTCCTCCTCCTCCTCACGTCATCACCATCGACGTTTTACTTTTAATCTTTCGTCTTCTGCCAATTTCTTTTCTGTGCATTGCAATTCTAATGGCGTTATCGCCAGACAGAATTTTCACGTAAGGAAATAGACAGATACAGGAGAAGAAGCCAAGCAATGGACTCGTTGAAGAAGTCATTCAAGAGTCACAATTCCTACAAGCATCGTGGGAGGGACAAGTACGCAGAGGAGGAGCCCATCCTCTTGGACCCCGAGTACCCTTCCGGTACGTCCCGCGATCCCGGCGACGAGGGAGAGGTCGTCGTCCTCAACATCGACCGCAGCTCCGGAGACCCCAATGCTGCTCGTCCGGCCACTCCCAAAACCAGCGGTGGCACCACCACCATATGGAGGGAGCCGAGTTACGACCTCTGGAACGATCCCCGGTTGGATGGTTCCCACGGAACCAACGCCGCGGCCGTAAACGGCATGACGGGGTTCACTTTCCTGCAACCTCCGGCCGAAGACCCACCGGCGAAGCTGATCGGGCAGTTCCACCACAAGCGGCAGCATTCCGGAGATGTGTCGTTGAATATGGACTTGAACATGGTGGAGCTCGGCGGTGGTGGTGGCGGGGGACGGGAGGGGGGCGGCCGACAGAATCCGCCGCCACCCGTGTCGGAAAACCAGCGATCTTTGCCCAAGTACCCCACGGCTTCCTCCGGCCACCACAACCCCAAGGATGTCAAGGTCTCCTTCAAGACCGCCTCTTCCGAAGAGAGCGTGCGCCGGAGGGGGGTGAAGAAGGAGAAGGGATCCGGTAGCAGCAACGACGACGACGATGACGACGATGATGGTTCTTCCGACGGGAACGCCGGCGAGGTTCTGCATTGCTCCTCGTCGGTGTCCGCCGGGAGGCGACCATCGTTCCAGAAGAACTCGAGCCTGCTCAGGACGAAGACGAAGTCGAGGCTGATGGATCCTCCCCGGAGTATGCAGAAATCCCATTCTCACACCATCAATCAGAACAACGCCGCTTCTCAAGAGGGGAAGAAATCGGGGATTCTGAAATCGGGGACGTTGGGTGGTGGTGGTGGAAAGGGGGCTCCCGGCGGTGGTGGTGGTGAATTTGATGAGGACGAAGATCCCTTCTTTGATGAGGACATTCCTGAAGATTTCAACCACGAGAGGCCCGGGGCCTTAACCGTGCTTCAATGTGTGGTTTTCTTTCTGATCCTGGCTGCTTTCGTTTGCAGCCTGAGCATCCCCTTCTTGTCCGAAAGGACGCTCTGGAGCCTCCACCTCTGGAAATGGGCGCTCCTGTTGCTGGTCGTCTTCTGTGGTAGGCTTGTTTCTGGTTGGGGGATCAGGCTCGTCGTCTTCATTATAGAGAGGAACTTCCTCTTGAGGAAGAGGCTTCTGTACTTCGTCTACGGCGTGAAGACGGCCGTGCAGAACAGCCTCTGGTTGGGGCTCGTTCTTATGGCTTGGGACTTCATGTTTGATAAGGATGTGGAGAGGGAAACGAACAGCAAGGCGTTGCCCTATGTTACTAAGGTTTTGATCTGCCTCTTGGTGGCTACATTGATCTGGCTGGTGAAGACTCTGCTCGTGAAGGTCTTGGCTTCGTCCTTCCATGTTAACGCCTACTTCGATCGGATTCAGGAAGCGTTATTCAATCAGTACGTGATCGAGACGCTCTCGGGGCCGCCGTTGGTGGAGATACAGCACAACCAGGAAGATGAAGAGAAGGTGATGTCTGAGGTCAGGAAGCTGGAGAATGCAGGCGCAAAGATACCGATCGACATCAGGGCGGCCGCGAGAGATGCAGGGTTGGCTACCAAGAGCGGCCGAATGATCAGGAGCAGCCCTTTCGGCAGGAGCCGGCAAATTGGAAAGAGTTGCAGAATGTCCGGTTCGACGTCTGGTATAAAGGATCATAGCAGGCAGCAGGATGAGGGGATAACCGTCGATCATCTTCACATGCTCAACCAGAAGAATGTCTCTTCTTGGAACATGAAGAGGCTGGTTAAGATTGTAAGGCATGGGGTATTGTCTACTCTGGATGAAAGGATACAGGGCGTGGATACAGAAGACGAGAATGCGACACAGATACGTAGTGAATTCGAAGCCAAGGTTGCTGCCAGGAAGATTTTCAACAATGTGGCACAACCGGGAGCCAAGTAAGATGTTCTTGCTTGAGATTTCTTTTGTGATGCTGCCTCTTGGTTTTATCCTTTCATCTGCAGAGTTCTTGAATTCTCCAATTCTAATGGAAGAATTTTGAATAGGTGTATCACATTGATTGATCTGATGCTGTTTATGAGTGAAGAAGAGGCATTGAAGACTATGAGTCTATTTGAAGGAAGAAAAGATGGAAACAGAGTTGGCAGATCTGCTCTCAGAAACTGGGTGGTAATATTTTCAAGATTCCTTCTTCATATCCATTTTTCTCAATTCTTATTTACTAAGCGACTAATCCGCTTGTTAGCATATCACAATCTTTGTTTACAATGGCAATGAATGATATTTAGCTTGTCATCAATAGGAGTATGGATATATATGTAATAACAAGTCTCATTTGTTTTTAAAGGTCACCTGCTTAGTAATGGGATACCTGACTCACTGGTTATAGGTTAATGCATTCCGAGAAAGAAGAGCTCTTTCTTTGACACTAAACGATACCAAAACAGCAGTGAACAAGCTCCATCAAATGGTTAACACGGTGGTGGCCATCTTAATAGTGATACTATGGCTTCTTATTCTGGGGATTGCCACAACCCATTTTCTTGTCTTGGTCAGCTCTCAGCTTTTGCTCGTGGCTTTCATCTTTGGGAACACCTGCAAGTTGATATTTGAAGCCATTATTTTCTTGTTTGTTATGCATCCTTTTGATGTTGGTGACCGTTGCGAGATAAACGGAGTTCAGGTAGGCAATTGGCCGTGCTCCCGAAACTAGGTCCTGAACTTACAGCTTCAGTAGGTCTGGTCTTGACTCAGTCTATTTCAAATCTGACTTGCAGATGGTCGTAGAGGAGATGAACATTCTGACCACTGTGTTTTTGAGGTATGACAACCAGAAGATCACATATCCAAACAGTGTATTATCCACTCAACCCATCAGCAACTATTACCGAAGTCCTGATATGGGGGATTCGATAGAATTTTGTATTCATGTTGCAACTCCCGTCGAAAAGCTCTCCATCATGAGGGAGCGAATAAAATCGTAAGTAAGACAACCTATGTGTATTGGTATTCCACTTGCAGAAATCTCATCTGAATCATCTTCCTTCTTCTAATCCCCATGTCGTTGCAAGTTCCAGCATTTGAATAAATTAGTAGCTCTTTTCAAGATAAATTATAGGATGACACATTTTCATTAATTTACTTATCACTCCTATTATCCGAAGAAAGTAAGCTTTCTTGACGAAAAGATCAGCAAATATCTCCATGTTCTTTATGTTGGTCTTCTCTGAGAATCTACTGATTCTACTCCATTACTCTTTAATGGGCATGGCCTAGTTGTATCTAATAGTCCTTTACATTTTAGTCCTGAAAGTCGATGATTTGGATGCACTTAATACATGTTAGGTGAGATCTTTCTCAAATGTTCTTTTATGAAAAATTCTCAATTTCTCTTGGTTCTTATTATGGGGCAGCTCTGTTTTCATCCCTACATAATTTTGTTTTCCAATGGAGCAGATACGTTGAGAGCAAAAAGGATCACTGGCACCCAAATCCGACAGTCTTTGTGAAGGATGTGGTAGACATGAACAAGTTAAAACTGACTGTTTCTTTGCTGCACCGGATGAACCATCAAAGTATGGCGGAGAGGTGGATTAGGAGAGCTCATGTGGTGGAAGAGATGGTCAAAGTTTTCAGGGAGCTAGATATTGAATACCGTATGCTGCCTATGGATGTCAATGTAAGAAACATGCTCCCTGTGACATCTAATAGGCTTCCATCAACCTGGATGACATGATAAGGCGCGGCTTCCTTGATCACAAGTTTCATATGTCAGAAGCTGCTGCTTTAGGAAAATTTTCTAGTCTGAAGTTGAGTCACAACCGAAGTTTGTTCATGAAAATTAAGGTGTTAAACCTGGTTCTCATCGTTTTTGTTTGTGAAGGTAAGGCTTCATAAGCATTACTTTTTTGTTGGGCCATCTTGATTCGGTGCATGGCTTTGTGGCTATTGCATTTGTACAGTGATGGTATGCAGATGGCATTTTCTCACTGTGGGTGGAGGTGATCAATCCCTCCATGGGTCCACATGAAAATTTTGATGATGGTATTATGATACTTTAAATTTTTTTATTCTATTGATGCAATGAAATAACTTTACCTTACTTGGCAGTGTTCAGTATGCAGTCGTCTGTTCTGTAGTTGTTTGAAAAGGAGAGCATTTTTTTTTTTGCTTTGCACAGAGAAACCGCGTATCGAACTTTCGACCTCCTCCAACTTGATGCCTTAAGCCGACCTAACTAACCAGGAGCCCTTGTGTGTTAGAAATGGATCAGTTTGTATGGGGGCGAGACTTTGATTTTTAGATTAAAAAAGAAAAGATTTCAGTCAAGTTTTCTTAATCCAGTGTTTTTTTTCCAATTAATATAGAAGAAGACGTAGGGTTTGATTTACAACACAGGCTATAACAGTTAAAAAAAAAACAGCTGGTGCGTGATACCGTAGATGGTATCGAAAAACATTTTTGGATTGAATTAAAAATCTTTTATATTATAGGATACGTTGGAAATGCAACTTTTTGTACTTTTATGACTGACCTTTTACCTGAAATCTCATTCCAGTTACCCCCTTTTCTGAAATTTCTGATATAGTCCTGAGTTTCTCTGACAATGGTCTAATATTGAGCAATTATTTGAATATCAGTCTATAAATATTGAGAAATTATTTGGTGTTAAAATTTTAGATGATGGTCATGATATCATGTGTGCTGAAAATATATGATATAATAATAAAGCACGAAATATAGATTTATGTATATGCACAACTAAACAATATTTTTCAGTATCTGCCGATACGACATCAGAAAATCGATACGCTTTAACCCTGAATCAGCTATTTTTTAATAAATATAAAAATACTTAATATTATTTTAATGGCTTTAACATGTGTCACGTTCTGATTGATATGTAATACTTTTTAATTATTTTTTGGCCAAATTCAAAATGATTCACTTATCTGATTCACCTGAATTGCTGGTGATACGATACAGGGAGATTAAATGAGAGAGACATGTTTCGCACATAAGATACCATCGGAGCTGCTTTAGATGCCGTTCATCCATGTGATGAATGTCAGCCAAAATACCATCACTTTTGTTTTTGTTTCAGCCTTTCATTTTTTCATTGTATATACCACTAGTCAGAATCATGAAGAGCTCTCAAAAACAAAATCCCGGGACCCATCTACGAAACAATATATCCATCCATGGTGTCCTGTCTACCGCTAATCACATGGATGAACAGCATCCAAGGCATCTCTGATTTTACACTGTCAGAGCTAGTTGCATCTGACTTGAGGTTCACGTCAGAGGCTCTTTCTAAGAGAGTAATAAAAGGAAATGCAGAGGAATAATTTCTCTGTTTTTGTTATTGTATTCAGTAAAATGGATACAGTATATAAAAAATACAGAACGAAACGAAGGATGTAGTTACAACATAGGAGGTAAAATAAGGAAATGTATATCAATGAAACGATGAGGAGATAAGAGGCACTCTTCATGTTAGCCCAAATGTAGTGGATACATTTGCGCTGACCTGAAAAGTAATTGATGCATCGCAAAAATAGTGAATGCACATTCACGCTGATACGAAAAGTAACCACCGTGCATGCATGGATAAGTATGCGTTTTAACACTCCCCCTCAAGTTGGGCCTCCTAGATTGATCATACCCAACTTGCTCCGTAGCTTTTGAAATGCATCTCGACCCAAAGACTTGGTGAACAAATCAGAGATCTAATTTGCTGAAGATATGAATCAGGTTTGGATTTCTCTGCTTTGAACCTTGTCACGAATTACATGACAATCGATTTCAATATGTTTTGTCCTCTCATGAAAAACATGATTTGCAGCTATGTGTAGGGTTGCCTGATTATCACAAAATAAATTCATCGGGTAATGGTGTTGTATCCCCAAATCTACAAGTAAACCTTTGATCCAAGTTAGCTCACAACACGCAAGTGCCATGGATCAGTATTCTGCTTCGCCAGACGACCTAGATACAGTAGTTTGTTTCTTTGTCTTCCATGTGATGGGGCTTGATCCAATCATCACACAATACCTGCTTGTCAATCGTCGGGTCATGGGGGCACGACGCCCAATCTGAATCACAGTACCCGTTAATCTGAAGTTGACTATCCAATCTGAATCGCAGTACCCGTTAATCTGAAGTTGACGTTTTTTTTCAAATATCTCAATAATTTAAACATGGCTTCTTGATGGGGCACTCGGGGTTGATTCATAAACTGACTTAACACATGAACTGAATGTAGAATATTAGGTCTAGTGATGGTTAAGTAGATAAGATTTTCGACTGTCTTTCGAAACGGGGTTGGATCCTTTAAAAGCTCACCATGCTCATTGTCAAATTTTAGGTGCTACTCCATAGGAAAAGCACAATGTTGTTCACTCATATAACCTACATCGTGAAGAATACCCAGTGTATACTTCTGTTGGGATAAGAATATTCCTGGTGTTGACCGCACCACTTCCATGCTTAGAAAATATTTTAATTTCCCTAGGTCTTTCAATTTAAAATGCTCATTGATAATAGACTTAAGGTGGTCCATCTCTTCAAGGTTGTCACCAACAATGATGATGTCATCAACATAAACAACAACGAACACCTTACCTGCTCTGTTGATTTTGGAAAAGAAAGAATAGTCTGTCTTTTATTGTAAATACCCTATCTCTTTGAGTAGTTCAAATAATTTAGAGAACCAATTTTGAGATGATTGTTTAAGTCCATAAATAGACTTATTTAACCGACAAACAAGGTTCTCCCCCCTGTCGTGAAAATCCCGACAGTAAACTCATGTAAACTTCTTCTTGCAAATCCCCATGAAGGAATGCATTGTTGACATCGACTTGAAATAAATGCCAATTGTGTATGGCAGCAATAGCAAGAACACATCTGATAGTAGTTACCTTGGCAACAAGGGCAAATGTCTCGTTATAATCCACTCTTGTTTGAGTATAGCCCTTGGCAACCAAGTGGACTTTATACCGTTCAACAGATCCATCAGATTTGAACTTAACTTTATAGACCCATTTACATCCAATGAAGTCTTTTCCTAGTGGTAACATGGTGAGTGTCCAAGTTTTATTCTCTTTCAATGCTTGAATCTCAACTTTCATGGCTTCCTGCTACTTTGGGTCCTGCATAGCTTAAAGAAACTAGCAGGTTCTTGGATTCAAGTCAGATTAGAGAGAAAAGCTTTACGTGAAAGAGATAAATTTTTGTCTACAAGGTAAGAGAGAATGGGATGACAAGTACCTCTTGTTCTTGCAATTCCATCACCCAACAAACTTGATTTGAAGACGGGTGAAGTCATAAAGCATTAGTAATTCTTGAGATGTTTAGGTAGAATTTTGGGATACGAAGACCTACGAGGTTGGGAATCAGGAGGGAGGCAAGGTGATAGTGCTTGGGTGTTTGGGTCGTTACTTTCAATTTGATCCTTAGTTTTATCTGGATTGGATAATTCTGGAGGTTATATGTTGACATCAGAAGTGTCTTGAAACTGACCCTCATTGAAAGGAATTTTTTGGAAGTTTTTCATAGATATGTCATGAACTGGCAATGTAATAACTATGTTACCATCATTCTGGAACCCACTTCAACCTTTGAAAGGGAACTTAAATTCATTGAATCTGACATCTCAACTTGTGAAAACCCTTTCATTTTCTAAATCATATACTTTGTATGTTGCTTGCCCATAAGGGCAACCCAAAAATATACACTTCGTGGCACGCACATCAAACTTGTGGGTTCTGTGTAAGTTAGTAGTAAAACATAAGCTTCTGAAAACTCTTAAATGGTCATACTTGGGAACACAAACATGCAGTATCTCATAAGGAGTTTTATTTGAAATTGTAAGAGATGGCAATCGATTCAAAAGGTAAGCAGCAGTCAAAACACTTTCTACCCAAAACTTTAAGGAAAGATGAGCTTGAAAAAGGTCATGATGTTTGCGCTCAACTACCCCATTTTGTTGGGGAGTTGCAATGTAGCTATGTTGTCTCTCTATCCCTTTTTCTCGTAAAAGGTTTTTCATATCATTGGAGAAAAATTATGTCCCATTGTTGAATCTAAATTTCTTTATATTGGTTCCAAATTGGGTTTGAACAATGGTTAATTTTTTTTTATAATACCATATGTTTCAGGCTTGTATTTCATAAGGTAAACCCATATTGATCTTGAAAAGTCATCTACAATGGTTAAAAAATAATGAGCTCTAGATAACGATGGTACTTGATATTCACCTCATATATCACATTGGATTAACTCAAAAATGGACTGAGATGATATTGAGCTATTTGGAAAAGGCAAGCGAGACTGTTTGGCTATGTGGCAAATGGAACAATCAACTATTTGTATGCAAGAATTGACATAATTTAAATCAGCTAAAGTTTTCAAACGAGAATTAGAAACATGACCCAAACGATAATGCCAAAGTTCAGATTTATTTGAATTTAGAGAAATGGTTGCAAGCAGTCTTCATCAAGGATGTAGAGGCCATTTGACATTCTACCTGTCCCAATCATGTTCATCGAGTGACAGTCCTGCATAAAACAAGATTCACTGTTAAAGATCACATTACAATTTAATTTTGAGCAAAGTTTGGAAACTGATATTAGGTTGAAATCGAAGTTTGAAACATGAAGGACATTTTCAAAATGATGTTGGGGGATAACGTCACATTGCTGATATGAGAGACAAGAACTTCTGATCCATTTGGTAAGCTAATTGGTGGACAAGAGGCAAGGGTAGGACTCTCAAGACTGGATATCATATTTGTCATATGATCTGTTGCATTGGTGTCAATGACCCAAATGGTTTTAATTGAAAGACATGTTAGCGAGTTTAGCGATTTACTTGCCAGATTCACTTTGAGCTCTATAGTGGCTTGGTTTGACTGGTTCATGAATTCAACAAACCTTTGGAAAAGTTCAGACTTGAACGAGATAGCTTGACCCAAACTATTTGCGGCATTTTCCTTGGGCCGTGATTGTTCATTGGAATTGAATTTGTTTGGAAAACCCACCAGATGATACTATTTTGCTTTTATATGCCCTACTTTACCACAATGATCACAGCAAGGGCGTGGTCTTGCATGGCCCCTTGTTACTACTTCTTTAGGATATTCTTTGGACTAGAAACTGGCAGCAACAATGGAATCAGATGGAGCATCGACATTCAAATATCGTTGTCTCTTTTCTTGAGTGATGAGCGAATAGGCATTGGAAACTATGGGTATTGGATCCATCAAAAGAATTTGACTCCTGACGTGGTTATAGCTCTCATTCAGCCCCATAAAAAACTGCATTAACTTGTCTTGTTGTTGTATATTATGAACACATTTCATAGCTCCACAAATACAAAGCGGTAAAATATCATAAGAAGACAACTCATCCCACAATCCTTTTCGTTTGGTAAAGTAGACAACAACTGAAGAATGTTGTTGTTTACAATTGATGATTTGTTGTTGAATCTGATAGATTCAGGGAGCATTAGATTGGGAGAATCTCTATCTCAGTTCGGACCATACTTCTTTTGCCTTTTGGGCATATATAACAGTCGAAGATAGGTTCTTATGTAATGCATTTAAAATCCAAGACTGCACCATGTTATTGCACCTTTCCCAGGCAACAACTAATGACGCTAATTTCATGGGTTTAGTAACAGTATCATCCACGAAACCCATTTTGTTTTTCGCGTTGAGTGCCATGCTCATTGCGCAATACCACATAGTAAAATTTTTGCTTGTAAGGGCCTGAGAAACCAGCATAATACCTGGTGAGTCAGAGTGGTGAATGTAAAATGGGTTCGTATGGTCTTATGTCGTGCATGACAATGTTGACGAGCTTGTTTCTTTAATTGACATGGTGGGTGCCAACTTAGATCTAAAATGTGGTCTGCATCTAATAGCAGTGCTTTGTAGAACTTGTCACAGAAGCAAAAGAAAACTACAGAGGATGCCTACTGCTAAGGAAAGGGAAGGAGTGTTGCTAAAAATGCTGAAATAGTAGATTATGCCAGCACGATCCCACTTAGACTCCTCGAATTCGAACAGGCTTTGATACCACAATAAAAGAAAATGCAGAGGAATAATTTCTCTGTTTTTGTTATTGTATTCGGTAAAATGGATACAGAATATAAAGAATGTAGAATGAAGGATGTAGTTACAAAATAAGGAAATGTATATCAATGAAACAATGAGATAAGAGGCGCTCTTCATATTAGCACAAATGTAGTGGATACATTTGTGTTGACCTGGAAAGTAACTGATGCATCACAAAAATAGTGAATGCACATTCACGCTGATACGAAAAGTAACCACCGTGGATGTATGGATAAGTATGTGTTTTAATAGAGAGGATCACGTCAGAGGCGCCTTGGATGTCATTCATCTTAAAAATGAATGGCAACCAACAAAACAATGAATAAGCTCATTATGAGTTGTTCAATTTGAAACATTCCCATGTTGTCCATCCTAAACAAAAATGACGTCGAGAAAAAGAGTGGAGCCCATCCAAATGATGGGCATCTCATCGGTACAGCTTCTCGATGCCATTCATCTTGAGATCAACGACATCCAAAAGTGTTATGACATGATATTGTAAGAGTGACATGAATCTTGATCCCATCTCTCTTTCTAACAGAGAATGCATCAGGTCAGATGCAGCTAAACCGTTAATGTTGTTCTCGATGCAGTTCATCCACTTAATGAATGGCATCCAAATTCATTTTCTCATGTCATATGTAGTTGGATTAATGTTTTTTTTTTAATTTAATGACCATGGATTGGATCTATGGATTTTTTGGACTTAATGGATCATAGGCCATGGATTGTATCAATGGCATATAGTGGATCATGGATTGGATTTAATGGACCTATACATGGATTTTTATTGGATCATGGTTTTGTGTTTATCATATTTGGATTTACTTAGGCTTAAGCTTGGATCCAATAAAGTTGTTTTAAACAAATTATGAATTTTTGGACATGGATTGGATTTATCATAGTTGAATCCAGTTAGGCTTAAATTTGGATCCAATAAAGTGGTATTAAACAAATTATAGATTTTTGAACAAATCATAAGTTTTTGGACATGGATTTCTCAATTACGAAATTTGCAAAATAAACCAAGAAATACTACTGCACTCCAGAAACACCACCGTCACTGAATCATCAAAATAGTCATTAACCAATGTCACATATAATATTCTTAGGAAAAAAATACAAATATTGTAATATTCAAAATATCACTATTTATAAAATTAAGATTTTTTTTAAACTCAAGAAATATTGGTATATATAAGAAAATAACAATATATAATTATAAAAAAACAAAAAACAAACAAGGTTTTGCTTTTATTTCATTCATATCAAGATAAAGAAAGAATTTTCAAACCGGTGATATTTTAAAAATAGTTTTTTTAAAGGAAGTGATAAAAATCCACCGATATCCTACGCGACGAAAGCAAAAAGAACAAAGAAAAAAAGAAAAAAGAAGGTCGACAAGCCCCTTCAACCCAACGGAGGCCGATGACAACCCAAAAAAAGAAGACTGAAGCCCCTTTGATGCAAGAGCAGAGCGACCATATCTAAATCCACAGAAACTATTGGATCATTTGAGATCTATATTATTTAGTTTGTTATTTGAATAACTTGTAAAGAATCTAGAATAAAAGATTCAGGTTTTATTAGATTATGATGAATTTTAGCTGTTTAGGGGGTCTATTAATAATTAAAATTCTTTCCTTATAAATATAGGGAAGGCTTAGGAGATTGGAGAGAAATTTTCAGAGCTTAGATTGAAGTTGAATTTCATATTTGTTAATTTTTACCTTATTTGATTTATTTCTTGCTTTGCATTAAATTCTCATATTTTTCAACTTTTCCTAAATATAATCATAATTGATAAAATTTCTCGTAAATCAAGTTATCTCGGTTTACATCAATTGGTATCAAAACATCTTCTTGTAAATTGAGCCCTCTTGATTAACATCAATTGGTATCAAAGTGTCCCCTCAAAAATCAAGTCATCTCAATTTACATCAATAATGATGCATGATCTATCCTTTTTAAAAGGATAAGAACCATATCTACATACACATAATCTATTGGATCATTTGAGATCCATATTATTTAGTTTGGTATTTGAATAATTTGTAATGGATTTTGGATTCAAGATCTATGTTTTATTAGATTATGATGAGTTTATCTTTTAGAGAGTTAGCAGTTTAGAGAGGATATTAGGATTAGAATTCTTCCCTTATAAATATAGGAAAGTCCTAAGAAATTGAACAAAAAAGTTTAGAGTTCCTATTGAATTGAATTGAATTTCATATTTGTTAATTTCCAGTTTGTTTGATTTATTCTCAGATTTGTGTTAAAATTCTGTATTTTTTAATTATTTTAAGTATTTTTCAACTTTTTCTGGATATAGTTAGAATTTCTCATAAAGCGGGCTATCTCTTGGTTTACATCAAATTATACGAGAGTAACACTTTGATCGCATGTGTCTACCAGTTTGAGCACCAAGTGGGAGAATATATTTGGATGGATCAATTAGGCAAAAGGCTGAAAAAAGAATTGATTCAATATGGCCGGACTTAGCATTATTGTTGAGGAAGATACTTCGCCAACAAACTGCCAAATTAGATCAGAAACCGTCGGCAAGTCCACTTTCACCACCATCGGTGAACCCTGCTCTAGTTTCTCTAGCCTCCCTGATTTGTTGTTCATTGCCTCCCTCTCTCTCGTTACCCCGCACGATAGACTGCCCAGTTGATGGATCTCGCTAGTCAGACCTCACACCAATGTTGGATTGCGCACCAACGAAGGGCATCTCACGACCGGCTTACCCTTATTTGCAGAAAATAACACCAGCATGCAGAACAGAGGAAAAGAGGGTGTGTCCCCTGTCGATTTCATCCCCACTGACGGAGAACGCCCCCACCAAACCTGTCTGACCGACTGCCAGAACCCCTTCCTGCCTGTATCAGGTCTCCTCGACCTCTTTGCCTCATTCGGCTCCCTCCTACCATCTTTGTCTCCCTTTGTTTTTTTTAACTGGGCTCGCTCCCAGTCCGACTACAACCCCACCACTGTCGAGTTTGAGCAGCTGGACCCCTCACTAGAGCCATGTCCGGTGACCTTCCATCGGCTGACCCCGGCCGGCGGGAGGAGCCCAGGCCAGCTGGACCACTGCCTAACCCTCTTCCCTGAAGTGAATAGGGTGGGAGGCCACTTGATCCTCCTGTGCTTTCCAACCCACCGCAGAGGGGGGAGCCTGACCAGTGTTGCCCTGCTGACTAGATCTTGTCGGCCGATGCAACCCCTGCCTGCTGGAAGCGACGCTAGCTTGAATAGGGAGATGGCGATAGTGAAGGTTGCCTCCTACGCTGTTGGGTTATTGTAGGCTGTCAGCAGACCCACCACCGACCACAGGTTGTCGGTGCTCTCTGACCAGCAGGGTGGCCGGCCGAAGGCTGGAGGCCCCTCCCTTGCTCCGGCGCAGTCGAAACCAAGTGGGGGCCCTCTCTTGCCCTAAAACGGGAAGGGGTATCTCGTGAAACGAGAATCAGTCTAACCAATTCTCATAACCGGTTCTCAACCCAGTTTTCAGGTGCAAAAGCTGGTTTCAGTGGGTTTGGGTTTAGATTTGGACTAGTTCGGGTTTAGATTTGAACTAGTTCCCACTGATTCTGGCCTATAATGACACGGTTCCATATGTTGTGGGTCCGGTCCTGGGTCCCACCTCCATATTGGGTTCAACCCCTTTATTTTGGTCCAAACTCATTGTCAGATCAAATTTAAACCCATGTTTTGAGTCTAAGTATCTAAGTATCTGACCCAAATTCAGTTTACTTACCCATATGAGCCCTTGAACCCCATTTCTAACTCTTACTCAAGTCAAACCCTATCGGATCCAATTCAACTTGTCGTAACCTATTCATTTAAGTCACTTGGGTCCTATTAAGATTAACTTGGATCTGATTGGTTCTAATTGAACTCAAGTACACCTTACGATGGATTTTCTTGGTTTGACTCATGTTCTATATGAATATTTAGTTTGGTATTTGAATAATTTTAATGGATCTTGGATTCAAGATCTAGGCTTTATTAGATTACGATGAGTTTTATCTTTTAGAGGGTTATTAGTTTAGGGAGTTTATTAAGATTAGAATTATTTCGTTTATAAATATAAGAAAGACTTAGAATATTTTGACAAAAAAGTTTAAAGTTCATATTGAATTGAATTTCATATTTGTTAATTTTTAGTTTATTTGATTTATTCCTTGCTTTGCATTAAATTCTTAGATTTCTAGTTATTTCTCATATTTCTTAGCTTTTCCTAGATATAATCGTAGTCGTTAGTATTTCTCATAAATTAGGCTATCTCCATTTATATCACCCTCCCAACTGACAGAAGCAAAATAAAAAAAAATAAAAAAAAGAAAAAAAGAAAGAAATGAAAGCACTACAAGAAAAATGCTAATTAGCGACAGACATTTGCGACGGACAAAATTCATCGTAAATTGGCTACGGAGTAGCGAGAGAAAGATATTTGTCGCTAAAATATCGTTTATTTGCGATTTTAGCGACAGAAAATATTATATCGATAATTCATCGCTACGTTGCAATGGATTAGCGATGGATTTTATTTTGTCGCCATATCCGTTACAACTTAGCGACAGATTAGCGGCAGAACTATTGCGACGCTAAGTCATCGCCAAATAGCGACGACTTAGCGACGAAATTTGACCGCCGTGAATCCGTCGTTAATTTTCCCGTAAATCCCTGTTT
This sequence comes from Nuphar pumila, assembly GCF_984573655.1. Classification (NCBI taxonomy): domain Eukaryota; kingdom Viridiplantae; phylum Streptophyta; class Magnoliopsida; order Nymphaeales; family Nymphaeaceae; genus Nuphar; species Nuphar pumila. The sequence goes on along the minus strand of NC_143255.1, from coordinate 100,949,609 downwards.
TTTTTTCCTTTCTCTTTTCTGTTTTTTCTCCGCCGTGTTTTCCTGACCCGCCTCCCTTCTACCCCCAGCCCGCCTCCCGTTGCCTCCTTGCCCGCCTCCCATTGCCCCCCGGCCTGCCTCCCGTCGCCCCCCGGCCCGCCGCCCCTTGGCCGTTGCCCGACGCTCCCCCTTCACTGACCTCCCCCCCCCCCGCTTTCTGCCAACCTCCCCCTTCGCCGACGCTCAGGTAACCCCCGACTCCCCTGTCTCTTTCTGCCGACCTCCCCCTTCGCCGACGCCCGATGCTCAGGCCGGCCATTAAATTTTTCGTCGGGGAGGGGCCGACGACCCCCCTCCCTGTGTTACGGGAGCCGCGGGAGGGGCTCGGCACCCTCCCTATGTTTTTTTTGTCAAGGAGGGGCCGAGCCCCCTCCCTGTGTTACGAAAGTCGCGGGAGGGGCTCGACCCCCTCCCATTTTTGTTTTTGTCAGGGAGGGGCTGAGCCCCCTCCCTGTCTTACGAGAGTCGCGGGAGGGGCTCGGCCCCCTCCATTTTTTTTTGCCAGGGAGGGGCTGAGCCCCCTTCTTGTCTTACAGAATGCCCAGAAGGAGCTCGCCCCCCTCCCCTTTTTTTCCCGCCAAGGAGGGGCTGAGCTCCCTCCCTATCTTACAGGATACTCAGAAGGAGCTCCTCCCTCCCCCCCCCCCTTTTTTTGCCTTTTTTTTCGCCAGGGAGGGGTCGAGCCCCCTATCTTTTTTTTTGTCAGGGAGGAGTCGAGCCCCTTCCCTGTTTTGTTTTGTATATATGTGTTTCGTAGGTACGTTGCTGAGCTAATTGCGCGATGCATAGTGCTAAGCATCGCATGTGACTAAAAATGCATTTCAAAAAAAAATAAGAAAAAAATGCAAAGACAAAAGCAATTCAAATCGGGTAAATACCCGTGGTGAGTAAGTGATGCAAGAGCATCACATGTTATTTAATTTATTAGATGTAACACTTTTCTGTTCACACACTCACTTAGTTGTGGATATCTAGGACTGCTTTGATGAAATTTAGAGATCATGCTGAGCATGATTTTAATGTATGAGAATAGAAGTATTCTTATTTTTGGAGTACGGATTTCATGCTAGGCATGATAGTAGTTAGTGGGATATTGGAGTGTGTTTGCTGCAGGTACATGTTTGATATTGTTTTGATATGAATGATTTGAATGTATTGCAATGTTTGATGTTTCTGTGTCCATGCTTACATGAAGTTATTTTTCATTTGATTATGCCTTCTATGTGAAATTGTATCATGAATTTTTTGTTCAAATGAATATATTTGTGTCATCATAGCATTATTAAGATTTTCTTTTAACTGGTGATGAAAATATCTGTAATATTTTAGGACAAAATGACTGCAAACCATGAATGGATGTATCGTAGGATAGTTGATAATGAGGTGTCGTATGAATATATGGATGGTGTTGACAGTTTTATTGAATTTGCAACGGCAAGTGTTAGTACAGTGGATCCTATCGATCGGATCAGATGCTCATACACGATGTGTAAGAACAATAGATTTATAGAACCTCATGGCGTTAGACATCACCTATACATGAAGGGTTTTGTTAGTGGTTATCAAAATTGGATGCTTCATGGTGAAGAATTTTAGAATAATTATGATGCAAAGGTAGATGTGGTGTACGATAATCCATATGTGGACCTGATATTTGATGTCGCAGGACCAGAAATGGGTTCTGCTTTGGGACATAGTGATGCACTAACTGGGGTAGAGGAAAAAGCAACAAACGATGCAGCTAATACATTCTATGACTTACTTAGAGATGTTGATGAACCACTGTGGAATGGTTGCGAGGGTCACACTATCCTGTCTGCAGTTTTTCAACTACTAAATTTAAGTGTGAGTTTAATTTGAGTCAATCATGTTTTGATCGCCTGTGCTCTATTGTGAAGAGTATGTTGCTCAAAGATGAGAAATTGCCATAAAATCTCTACCGTGCGAAGGTTATGGTCAATGCTCTAGGTATGGAGTATCAAAAGATATATGCTTGTCTCAATCACTGCATGTTGTATTTTAAAGATCAAGAAAAAAGCAGATCATGTTCATCATGTGAACATCCTCGGTTCAAACCAAAGACAAAGAGAAATGATAGTACAATGTCAAAAGAAGTGTCGTATAAGTTACTCTGCTACTTCTCTTTCACCCTTAGATTGCAACGTCTTTATATGTCTTCGAGGACAGCTAAACAAATGATTTGACATGCAAATAAAGTTTGACATGACGAAGACAAGATCACACACCCTGTTGATGCAAAAGCTTGGAGGCACTTTGATCGTACTCATCAGAACTTCGCTTTGGAAGTGAGAAATGTTAGGTTAGGTTTATGTACAGATGGATTTAATCTATTTGGGGGTAGATCAACCTTCCTCCAAGCTTGTGTATGAAGCGTTAAAATCTTTTCTTGTTTCTATTGATCCCTGGTCCGACGTCTCTCGGTCAAAATCTTGATGTATATTTGAGGCCATTGATTGATGAACTGAAAATATTGTGGGATGACGGTGTTCTCACGTACGATGCCCACAAAAAACAAAACTTCAATATGAAGGTTGTTGTTCTATGGACAATCAGTGACTTCTCTGCATATGGTATGTTATTTGGTTGGAGCACACATGGGAGGTTAGCATGTCCGTACTGCATGGAAGATACAAAATCGTTTAGATTGACGCATGGAAGGAAGTCGTGCTGATTTGATTGTCACTGTTGATTTCTACCCAGCGATCATCCGTTCTGATGACAAAAGAATGTGTTTCGAGCAGGCACAACTGAAATGGAAGGTTCACCAACAAGGTTGTCTGGCATAGAGATTTTAAGAAGATTGTGATACTTTTCATGTGAACTGACAAATGCCCGTAGAGCAATGCCCTTTATTGGATTTGGGAAGGATCACAATTAGACAAAAAATCTATATTTTGGGAACTACCATATTGGCCAATCTTATTGATATGACATAATTTGGATGTTATGCATGTAGAGAAAAATGTGTTCGATAATGTATTTAATACAATAATGAATGTGAATGGGAAATGAAGGATAATTCGAAGGCACGTATGAATTTAAAAGTGATATGTAAAAGATCAGAATTGAAACTAAAAAAGTACAATGGCAAAGTACTGAAACCAAAGGCAAGGTATGTGCTTGGTCCAGATCAAGTAAAGCTGGTATGTCAATGGTTGAGACAGTTGAGATTTCCAGACGGCTACGTTTCTAACATTGCTCGAGCTATGAAGATAAACGAGAGACAGTTATATGGATTGAAGAGCCATGATTATCATGTCATTATGCAACGGTTGATACCCCTAGCATTCCATGATATGTTAGACAAACCTATATGGGGGGTATTGTCCGAGTTTAATAGATTTTTTAGAACATTGTGTGCAACTAAAGTTGTAGTATCTGAGGTAAAGAATCTCGATGAATCTGTCGTAACTACTATTTGTCAGCTAGAGAAGATATTTCCACCAGCATTTTTTGATATCATGGAACATGTGGTCATACATTTTTCCTATGAACTTAGGGTTGGTGGACCTATGCAATATCGGTGGATGTACCTATTTGAAAGATATATATTTATTTAAAATTTTCTTTTCAATACTCTTGCAAAATTTATTATAATCTGAGATGTATATTGTTGACAGATGCATGTTTGACCTCAAAAAAAGGTTCAGAATAAAGCAAGAGTAGAGGGCTCTATTTGTGAGGCGTACACCTTGGAAGAGATTTCAAATTTCTCATCTATGTACTTTGAACCTCACATTCCAACACATTATGCATGCCCACCTCATAATGATGATGAAGAATAATTAACTATAACTGACAAATTGTCTATATTTCAACCACTTGGACATGCATTTGGGAGTTGTCGGTCAAGACTCTTGGAAGATCGAGAGCAAGACGCAACACAAATATATATCCTTTTCAATTGCTCAGCAATTGACCTATACATTGAGTAAGTATAGTTAATGCATAACATTAAGTTCTATACGTGTGTACATGGTTCGGTAAAATAAGTTTATATTAAGTGTAGACGATTTGATCTGGAGTTGCGAAGAAAACTTTCACAACTCACTGTTGCAGAAGTACAAAAAGAATGTGAAAATAAATTTGTGGCATGGTTGAAAGAGTTGGTAAGGACGATTGTATACATTTTTTTCCTTTATACATCAATAAGATACTTAATTTGTCGTGATCATAGTCCTTGTTTGTGCTTGTAGGTTCACCATGGTGATGTTAAAGATCAAAGAATATGTGATTTACAAAATGGTCGTCTAAAGTTGTGCAGTGTTACAACGGGTACATCGTAAATGGTTATTGTTTCTATACAAAAGACTACGGTGTCAACAAGTCACGATGAATAGTGGCGTGTGTGTCAAGGGTAACAACTACGATGAAAATAAACATGACTACTATGGTGTTATAGAAGAAATAATGGAATTGACTTACTTAGGCATAAATAATAGGGTAACTTTATTCAAGTGTCGTTGGTTTGATCCTACAGCAACAAGAGTTGATAAAGCTTCAGACATTGTGGAGGTGAATCATAAATCAAGGTTTGAAACATATGAACCATTCATATTAGCCTCGCAAGCTCAACAAGTGTACTATACATCATATCTGACTACAAGAAAGTCAGATAGAAATGAATGTTGGACAGTTTGTAAGGTGAAGTCTAAACTATACCCCCAGTATGATCAGTTATAGGAAGACAAGATTGCTGAAAAGGATGAATACTATCAATCAGATGATATGTATGACTTTTCTTATGGTCACGATGTCGCACATGGTATGCATGTCATATCTCAATTGGCTGATGGCACGTGCATGGAAGAATGTGATCCAAATGATATACGAAGTGGATGAACGCTAAATGAAGAAGAAGAAGATGATGACGAAGATGAGGAGGAGGAAAAAAAAGACTATGAAAGTCAGACAAGTGATGATGAGTCATTCACGAGCTAGTGAAATACAACTTGTAATACAATTTGATCTGAATGATCTAAATGATTAGAATGATTTGAATGTATTGAAATGTATTGTATTTATTTGAATATATTGAAATATGTTTCAATGTTTGAATGTCTTGCATGAAGTTTTTTTCAATTTGATATGAATGATATGAATGATTTGAACATATTAAAATGTATTGCAATGTTTGAATGTCTTGCATGAAGGTTTTTTCAATTTGATCTGAATGATTTGAATGTATTGAAATGTATTGAAATGTATTGTATTGATTTGAATGTATTAAAATGTATTGCAATGTTTGAATGTCTTGCATGAAGGTTTTTTCAATTTGATCTGAATGTTTAGAATGATTTGAATGTATTGAAATGTATTGTATTGATTTGAATATATTGAAATGTGTTGTAATGTTTGAATGTCTTGCATGAAGTTTTTTTCAATTTCATCTGAATGATTTGAATGTATTGTATTGATTTGAATATATTGAAATGTGTTGCAATGTTTGAATGTCTTGCATGAAGGTTTTTTCAATTTGATCTGAATGTTTAGAATGATTTGAATATATTGAAATGTAATGCAATGTTTGAATGTATTGCCAGTACATTTTAATTTGTTAGGATATGGTTCATGGAGGACACAGTCGTCAAGCACCCAGTGGTAGCTAGTCTGAGCCTTCATCTTCAGGGGCTCCTTCGATAGGCTTATCATTTAAATAATTGTATATTTGATTAGTTGAAATTTACATTATATGAATTTCTAACTCATTGTTCTATAGGTGTTGTTTCGCCTACACATGACCCACATATGCCAAATGCAAGGTCTTCTTCGTGTGACCCACGACAAGTAATTCAAATAGTGTATATCGATGGTCGACCGTAAGCATTTCATTGTCACTTGTTCAATATTTAACTTATAAAAAATGTATATTGACGGTTGATTGTTAATGTGTATCTTTTCATGTTCAGTGCGAGGTTTGAGCAACAAGAAGTGATATGAGGAATTAGAAAGTCATTACTGCATCATCTTTCAGGACCGGTAGCGCAATGGAAAGAGTACCCGAGAGAGGTGTTGGACAGCTTAATTTTCTCATTCATGGTATGCAATCATTTATCATAACAAGCAGTGTTTTATTGAAATATGTGCTAATGTTCTGAAAGTATTTGTAGGCCTCCCATCGCTTCGCAAGTGCAAACGAGGAGAAGGACGCAAGGGTAGTGTAGCAGAAGGTGACTGTCAATCGATTTGCCCACATGCTGCACAATAAGAAGACTGCAGCAAAAAAAATAGCTGGTGGGATAGATGATCCACTGCAATGGAAGGGCCATGGGCCGGCTACTGTCAGGAGAGATTATTGGAAGGGCATGTGCGGCAAGTGAGCGAGCAATGATTTTCAAAACCGCTCAGCAAAGGCTGCACAAAACCGAGCAGCGATGTCCGATGCGCATCTACACACAGGTGGATCTAAGACTTTTGGGAGCCACCAGAAGAAAATGGTAAGTCATCAATATATATATATATATATATATATATATATATATATATATATTGTCAAATTTGTGAGTATTTCTGCATACTTATTAATCAATTTTTTATATCATGTCACATTGTAGGAAACAAAAAAAGAAAGCATTGTGCCTTACAAAGATGTGTTTGTTGAAACACATAAATGTAAGAGCACGAGAGATTTTGTATCAGAGAAGGCGAGAGCAACAACAATATGTATTTATTGTATTAATAAATATTGTAATATACAAGTTACTTTGAATTATGTTATCATAAACATTATAATTCTTAATTATTAATTCATATTTTAATTATTATTTTGTAGGAGTCATACGAGCAACAAATGATATAACGATATGACGATGACTCCACTCAGCATCCATCTTTTGATATTGCAGCATGGGTGACTGCTATAGTTGAACCCAAAAAGAGTCATGTATTCGGGTTTGGAAGTAACATGAACATCACAACAGTCATTTCCTTCTGCAGCCTGGGCTCACAGAGTTCTCCCGCCAACATAAACTCTCAACGTCCTATTGACCCTGCTATGTCCTGGGATGGTGTTTATCAGCGTCTTGAGGACAAAATGCAACACTTTTTAAATAAGGTGATTCTCAACCTTGTCCGTAATGAGTTGTGCAACTTTTTTCAGGACAAAAGAACTTCATCTGCATTCAACATGAGCTCAGGTACCCGTCAGGTATGCATGATTGAATTGCTATAAATTTTTCCTTATAATTTTGTTCATGTCTTTCAGTTTATTACTAGTCTATTTGTCATTCAGCCATTTACTTTATTGCATTAGATTAGATGGATTGCATATAATATATTTCATTATGTTTTGTTTATAAATACTAACATTTTGGTTTTTTTTATTGGATGATGGAGATGATATCAACGTAGAGGAACTGATGGAGGCATGGAGGAAGGGGCAGATCGAGAAAATGAAGAGGATGATGCCCAAAATCTTGGCGAGGATTAGATTTTTTTGTTTAATTTGTTTGACAAACTTGTAACTAATTATAACTTCGCAAGGACTGTACTTGGTAGTTAAAGTTTGCTTAACTTAGCATTTCTGTTTAATTTGTATGCATTTTTTATTTGTACTGTTTTTTTTATAAGCAGGATATATGAATTGTATGAGAAATTTTTCTAGATTTTCAAAATATTTCAAAAAAAAAAAAATTTATTACAAATTAGCGACGGAGTAGCGACGGATATTATCTGTCGCCAATTTGAGAGTCATCGGTTTGCAGCGGAATTTAAGTCGTTGCCAATTAGCGATGGATATTCATCTGTCGATGAATGGTAGCGATGGAAATAGCGATAAATTAAATTATGTCGCTTAACCAAATCGATCATTGTTTAACGATGAATTCGCGACGTATATGATCCGTCGCAATATAGCGACGGATTGGCGGCAGATAAATTTCATCGCAATTCAGCGACTAGGGTTATGCGACGGATCGCTAGTTCATCGCAAAATTCGTCGTAAACATGTACATCTACGGATTAGCGACAGATAGCATCCATCGCCATTACGCATTTTTCTTGTAGTGAAGCTGACTAGCCCCTCGCACCTAACGAAAGAAAAAAAAATAATGAAAGTCGACCTGCCCCTCACACCTAACGAAAGAAAAAAAAAAGGGAATGAATGTCATGGCTGGCTCATTGAACTTGCCGGGATCAATTCCGACGAGCTCTCCCTTGCTCCCTCAACCAAAAAAAGAAAAGAAAAAAACAGGGAAAAGGTTACTTGTTTTTTTTTCCGGTGAGCTCTCTCTTCTTGGGCGAGCTGATGCTTTGACCCTCCTCTTCCGTGTTCATCTTCTTCCTATAAAAGAGAGAGGAGAACAAGAGGAGGTGAACCCAACGTTCACCTATTGTACAATTTAGTAGAACCGTGAACCACAAATTGTGATTTCAAATCATGTGATTCAAAAATCTCACGGGTGAAGTGATTTGCAGCCTCAAATCTCATGTTTGGTTTGGGCATGAAATTTGTGGCCATATGAGAATCACTATCTCATTCAAATGAGAGACTGATTCTCATGTGATTCAAACCAAACATGCCCTTGGAGTTTTACTAGTGAGAATCACCTAGCTAATTGGCTGGGCTAACCAAGAGCTTTCAATGGTCATTTCTTAGATCTTGCCTATCTCACCATCTCAGTGTTGTCACCGGTCTCATTTTTAAAACTGAGGCTGAGAGAACAAAATGAGTATATGCTAATTAAATGAACTTGGCGTTGTTAGATACATTCGCAAATTTGGACGAACCCATATAGCAAGATTGTTAGATAATTTAATCAAATCTTTTTATTTTAATAATTTGAAATTTTTTATAACCCAATAATTGTAGCATGACTTTTGCAACTTGACAAATTGGTTATTCTCTCCCAAAGCCAAAGCTTTAACTCTATGACTTGCCAATCCAAATTATTAGTTAATAAAATTATATAATAGTTTTTTTCTTATTTTTAACCTCAAAAAATTGCACCCAACACAAAGAGGTGGTTGCATTGGCTCAGGCTGCCATACTTATGGTCGTCATGCTGGTGGCATAAAACTCCGATGCTAGGATCCCCACTCTTAAGGCCCATGTTGCACGTTGACTTGTGCATATGGGACACGCCCATGGCAGTCCAACCTTGACTGCCCATCTAGCAGCCAAGGCCAGACAATAGTTATTTATTAAAATAGAGATAAAAGGTTCGCTAGTATACTTTTTTTTAGATATAATGCAATCATCTAAAAAGTGATCAATCTAAATAGCAATATTTATAACATCTAATGTCGTACTATATTTGCGGACATTCACATAATCTCTTTTTAATTGAAAGGTTGTGAACTTCCTACAACATAGTTATATATCTCGTGAACCTCAACCAGTTCACATGTGTGAAAAGCAAAAATATCTTTAAAAAATTAGAAATCAAAAAATTTGGATATGCGAAGGATTTTATCATATTGCTAGGTATTTTGAGAGAAACACACCATTTTTTAATGACAATTCTATCATTTTTTCATTTGTAGAGCTCCTTAAAGACTATTTACTTAAGTGAGGTTCACAAGGTTTGCGAAGGTCATATTGTATTTGCGGATGTTCATAAATTTTTTTTTATTGAAAGGTTGCAAACTTCCTACAACGTACCTATATGTCATGCTAACCGCAACAGTTTTGCATGTGCAAAAAGTAATGTCTTAAAAAAGTCAATAATCAGTCATTTTGGATATACAGAGAATTTTGTCAATTTGATAGTCGAGAAGCCCACTATTTTGCAATGATAATACAATCATTTTTCATATAACTATTGTAATTTGTAATTATCTTTATAAAAAATATATATCCATCTTGTACCAGTTCTTTTTAGAAAATGTAACAATGTTTATTAGAAACTTGTATCACTCTTTTTTAGAATTATATCAATATGTGTTTCAAATAAAAATGTACCTGAAACCTTTTAGGCCCTCGAGTACCCATACCAGTTTCTGGCAACTATGCTTTGGAGGGAAAGTGCTCTTCCAAAAGAGGGGGGGGGGGGAGTATGAACATATTTTGACTGGAAAGTTTTTTTTAATTTATTATGTGAGTCTGATCATATATTTTTCATAGACATTTGTTTCACCCTTTGTAACAAAGAGACCCTATTTCTAATGGAAAAGAGCCCATTTCATAGGAAAGGACATAGAAACAAACATCCTTGACAAAGGAGCGGACGATTGATGATGCACATCTGATTAGTGTCGGTCCCTCTATTTCTCTAATATTCTAATTTCATAAGAGGATGTGAGAATATTCTCTCTTTCTCACTCTCGTCTTTTTAAGTTTGGTGGGGGAGGAAGAGTGCATTACTAACCAACCGGTGCTCAGCGTGGTTGGTAGGAGCTGTCAGTGCAGGTCTCCTTGTGGCGGGACGTTGCAGGTTCAAAACCCAGTGGTACTTTGAATAGTACCCGGTGGGGTCTGATTAAACCCAGTTTGCTTTTCAAAAAAAAAAAAAAGAGTGATAACAGTATATAAAAAGATTACGAGTGAATCAGAGTATCTTTGTGACAGGACAGGACAGGACAGGACAGAAGGGACATCTATTTTGTATAATGGGAAACACTAACTACTTTAATCCTGTCATGCAATGCTGTTAAAATCAGCTCATTAAGCAAAACATTTTTTCAGAAAAATTATAAAATCGGTTCAATTCAAATCCAATCAGATCATTTTGAATCAGACCTTCTCAAACCAAGTTAGGGTGTTGGTCATAACAGTATTTTGTATGCAGTTTTTAAAAAAACAGAACTTATTTTGGCAATTTCTTTTAAATACATAATCTTACAAGATTCATCAGCGGTTTTGCATGGCCAAGAAAATAAAGTGCAATTATGGCCATCGTGAGTATAGTTGATCAATTCAGTCTAGCCCCATAAATAGAGAAAGTTTTAAATAACCAAAGTTGGGGTGTTTGTCATAGGTGTAATTGAGTTTGCATAGGGAATAATTTGAGATCCTACTGGACCCATCCTAACAACTGGTGCAGCCCAGGTTCCACAAGTGAAAAATAAGCTCGTTTCTGATCGGACTTTGTTATGCTTAGTGTCATATAAGGGCGGCATTGATCCATTCTGTCTATTTTCTTTTTTTCCCGACACGTAAAAACCTTCATACCAACTTTGAGAGCCGCGAGAGAGAGAGAGAGAGAGAGAGAGAGAGAGAGAGAGAGAGAGAGAGAGAGAGTTTGGTATGAAAAAAGAGACATATACTGAAGTTTACTTTCAAGTACTTTAAAATTGGAGTAGAGTTTGGAGCATATGCATGATGTGGTTTCTTTGTGATTGTATTGTTTCTTTTCTTTTCTTTTCTTTTCTTTTCTTTTTCTTTTTTTATGATGAGGAACCTCTGCCAAGAATCGGGTCACTTAATGAGCCCACACATATGTATTTATTTCACTTTTTTTGGATTTCTAATTTGAAGAAACCGCACCCAGCATGAAGACCTGGTCGAGCTGGCTCAGACTGACGTACCTACGTCACCGTGCCGACAACGTACAACTCCGAGTTTAGGACCCCTGCCCTCGAGGCCTATGCTACGCATTGGCTTGCGCAGAGGGCGACACCCATGGGAATCATGGTATTTATTTCACTTGCTTTATATTTTCCAATATCAGTGCCATGTGGGTTTTAGAGACAACCAATGTTTATTCCTGTCTTTGAATCCAATTAAAACGTATGAGAGGCTATACCAGATCATATACTTAATTCAATGCAAGAATTTAAAATTTCAAAGTTAGGTGAACAGTCGAGTGTAATACGATAAATATTTCTTTTGTTTTTCTTACAAAAATTTGTAAGAATAATCTCTCTCTTAGTTTGGAGAGCACCAACTCATTATTGATAATGTATAAGAAGACATGACACCATAGTGATCCACCAACGCATTATTGATAATATATAAGAAGACAATACATGACGCCATAGTGACTTTGAGTATCCTCATGACATGGGACGCAAGTGACATCTTACTGCTTTAAACGTGTTACTGAAACTAGTTTATTAAAAAACTGTCTGTCCAAATCAAATTGGATCTTTTTTTTATCAATCCATTTCAACATTGCTTTTTATTTAATTTCATTTTTTTTATAAAATATATGAATTTTAATATTTAAGTAAACTGTTTCACTGGAGAATCACCTCAATTATGCTGATTTAGATAAAAAAATATTGGTTGGTTTTTTTTAAGAGGGACGATTTGACTCCTATTTGGTTTTGGCAAGGGATCGATTAGTTATTAATTAACAGAACCAAGCCTCTTAAGATCAGTTTTGACAGCAGTGTCATGCCTTGGGTTGTTAGTGTTTTAAACCAACTTTGTAATATGAGTATATTCGTATCTGCCCTTGAAAACAAAATGCTTTTTATATGAATAGACACATATTTCTAAAAAATCCTATCAGCTCAACCTTTTATCAAAAGGCTCTCGGGCATAGGAAAGGATTTGCACATGAAAAGTGATAGGTGGTGGAAAAAACTAAGAGATCAGCTTTGACAGTAATACCGTCGTAGCTCCATTGGATATTCTTGATACTAAGATGATCAATATCCATTGTATAAATGTGATGCCCATAACTTTTTTTTCCTCAATGTCGTTCATGTTTTGGATGGACATCCGGATGGTTTAAAATGAACGGCTCACGATGAGCCTCATTCACTATTTGATGGGTGTCATTCATTTTTTAAGATCGGCATCTATGGTCAGAGGTGCCTCTAAGCTTATCCTTTATTGAAAACCTAAGGCTCACTCGTGTCAGCGTAACACTTTTTTATTAATGATTTGATGGTTATTTCAATCATAATAAAAAACAAACAGAGAAAAGAGATGTCAACTCAATAATTTCTTATCAAAATTATAAGAAACAATAAGCTCCCTTTTGTTAACTAACATTTATTGGCATGCTCATTGAAACCGCGCATATTTATTATTGTAGAGGGATTCCCAAGAACGACCTTTGATTGTCTCAAGGTCGATTTATGTATTCTGCTAGATAACGATTTGTGAATGGCGATTCAGCAGCACAATAATTTATGAAATGGCGCTTCAGCTGAATAGCGATTTGTGATTGGTGATTCAACTGCATAGCGATTTATGGATAGCGCTTCAGCTGAATAGCGATTTGTGATTGGTGATTCAACTGCATAGCGATTTATGGATGGCGCTTCAGCTGAATAGCGATTTGTGGTTGACGCTTCAGCTTCATAGTGATTTGTGGATGGCGTTTCGTCTTTCATATTAAATGTGAATCTTGTTTTCTATTTAGAGAGGGGCAATTCAGTTAGCAAGAGGAGGTTTTTTCACTTCTTTTTGGGGCTGCTTCATGCGGCTGGTTCTTTAGAACATTTGTTCCTTTTTCGGTGAGGTTTTTCCTTTTGTTATTTCTCTACACCTTTGTGTGTTTGTAAGACTTATGCCTTTTGACCACTTTGTAAACTTTGTTTGAAGATAGTGGAAGGTGCTGACCTATCGATTGCAGTGGACGTACCTCAGTTTGAGGGAGCCACATAAATCTTGTGTATTTCTTTTATTTGTGTTGTTATATTTATATTGCTTCCATTGATTTACACTTGGGAGAAAACGCTTGTTTCTCAACATCTAGTATCAAAGTCAGGCTAATCCAATTTTGATTTATTGTATTTTGTGTGTGAAAATTATGAAAAGTAATGTTGGGCGTATGATTAGTTTGAATGGCACAAATTAGATGACTTGAAAAACAAAAATGAAAGATTTTTTGGTTTATAAAGATTTGGATGGACTCATAGAGGGTAATAGCGGCAAACCAGAAGAAATGAAAGATGACGAGTGGAAGAAGCTAGACCGAAAAGTTATCGGTTTCATTCAGCAATGGATTGATAGTATTTTTTATCATGTCTCTACTAAAAATTCAGCACATGGTCTTTGAACCAGATTTGAGAGTCTTTATGATTGAAAGACGACAGTAAACAAAGTTTTTTTATTTTGAAAGTTTGTGAATCTCAAATATAAAGAGGGTACTTCTATTGCAGAACATTTGAATGAGATTAAGAGCATTGTGAATCAGTTGACCACCGTGAAAATTACCTTTGATGATGAGTTGCAAGCTTTGTTACTTCTTAGTTCACTTTCTGAAAGTTGAGAAACCTTGGTGGTCACAGTTAGTAACTCCGCATCTAATGGAATGGTAACAATGAGTCAAGTTACCAGCAATTTATTGAATAAAGAGACAAAAAGAAAATCATCAGGTCCTTCTCACTCTGAGGCTCTTGTGATGGAAAATCGTGGGAGAGGTAGGAGTAAGAGTAGAGCTCCTCACAATTGTGACAAATCGAGAGGTCATTCAAGCTCGAGTTCAAAGAAAGATGTCGAGTGCTATTATTGTCACAAGAAAGAGCACATGAAATGGGAGTGCAGAAAAGTCAAGTTCAAAGAGCAGAACAAAGAGAAAAATTCAAAGGAAAAGCAAAATGATACAGTTGAAGTCATAGATGGTGAACTCATGATTATTTGTGATGATACTAACATTAATTTGATTGGACAAGAGACAAATTGAGTAATTGATTTTGGAGCTTCATTTCATGTTACCTCGCGGGCTGATTTCTTTACTTCTTACTCAAAAGGTGATTTTAGAAATGTTCAAATGGGAAATAAAGACGTGACAAGAATTATCGGTATAGGTGAAATTTGCTTGGAAATAAATATTGGTTGTAAATTGTTGCTTCAAGATGTGAGGCATGTACCAGATATTCGACTAAATTTAATCTTTGCTGAAAAGTTGGATGATGAAGGCTATAACAACAATTCCAGTGATGGAAGGTGGAAGTTATCCAAAGGTTCTCTGGTGTTAGCAAAAGAAAAGAAGACTTGCTCTATTTACACTATGCAAGCAAAGATTTGTAAGGGAGTTGTGAATGTTGTGAAAAATGATTCTTTTACTGATCTATGGCATAGAAGGCTCGGATATATGAGTGAGAAAGGACTGCAAGTTTTGTTCATAAAAGAGCTTCTAGCGGGGATAAAAGGTACATCTTTAAAAACATGTGTTTATTACTTTCATGGTAAACAAAATAGAGTATCATTTCATAGAAACATTGCATCTAGAAAATCTCATGTTCTATATTTGGTACATTCTGATGTATGTGGTCCCTTAAAGGTTAAGACACTTGGTGTTGCACTATATTTTGTTACATTTATTGATGATCATTCTAGAAAAGTTTTGGCTAATACACTGAAAACTAAAGATCAAGTTCTAGATGTTTTTAAGCACTTTCAAGCCATGGTTGAAAGAGAAACTGGTAGACAGTTAAAATGTATTCGCTCAGATAATGGTGGTGAATACATTGGGTTATTTGATCAGTATTGCACCAATCATGGCATCAGGCATGAAAAGATAGTAAAAAAGACACCTTAATAGAATTGGGTTGCAGAGAGAATGAATCACACCATTCTTGAAAGAGTCAGATGTTTGTTGTCACATTCAAAATTGCCAAGATCCTTTTAGGGTGAGGCAATGAGGACAACAATTGATCTTATCAATTTGTCTCCTTCTATTCTGTTAAATGGCGATATTCTAGAGAAAGTTTGGACAGGAAAGAAAGTCTCTTATGATCACTTGAGAGTATTCGGCTGCAGAGCTTTTGTTCATATTCTAAAGGATGAGAGGTCCAAGCTTGATCCTAAAGCAAAGCAATGCATATTTCTTGGCTATGGGCATGAAGAAGGCTACAGATAGTATAATCTAATTGATAAAAAGTTGTCAAAAGTCAAGATATTATTTTCTTGGAAGATCAGACTATTAAAGACATTGACAAGCTTAAGACAACTGAGTCTAGCACTGGGGATCTTGTTGACTTAGATCCTCTTGATTTACCTGTTGATCAGGATATCATTGAGGAGATGCAAGCATCTCATGATAATGTAGAGGAAGGAAATGTTGATCCAGAGATTGAGGGAGAGAAGTTACCCTAAGAGTCATCTCTACAATCACGGTTAAGGAGATCTACCAGAGAGAAACAACTGTCTAGAAAATACTCTTCACATGAGTATGTGATGATAACAGATCAAGGAGAGCCAGAGACTTATCAAGAAGTTTTGGAGCATGAAAACAAAATCGAGTGGTTTAAGGCGGTGAAAGAGGAAATGAAGTCATTGCATGAGAATCACACCTATGATTTGATGAAACCACCTAAAGGAAATAAGATTTTAAAAAATAAATAGGTCTTTAGGCAAAAGAATGATGAGAATAACTCGCAACCTAGATTCAAGGCACGTCTTGTTGTGAAAGGTTTTGGTCAGAAAAAGAGAATTGATTTTGATGAAATCTTCTCACCAGTTGTGAAGATGTTCTTTATCTGAACTGCACTTGGAATAGCTGCAAGTATGAATTTAGAAGTTAAACAACTTGATCTGAAGACTGTATTTTTGCATGGTGACTTAGAAGAAGAAATTTATATGGAGCAACCTGAGGGTTTCATTGACAAGGGTAAAGATCAGTTGGTTTGCAAACTAAAGAAGAGCTTGTATGGATTGAAGCAAGCACTAAGACAGTAGTACAGAAAATTTGATTCTTTCATGGCTAAGCATGGGTATTCAAGAACCACCATAGATCATTGTGTGTTTATGAAGAAATTTCCAGATGAAAATTTTACTATTATTTTGCTTTATGTTGATGATATGCTAATTGTGGACCAAGATATAACCAAGATCAACAAGCTGAAGTTAGAACTGAGTAAGTCATTTTCCATGAAGGACTTAGGTTTTGCAAGACAAATTCTTGGGATAAGAATTGTTCATGATAGGTCACATGGGCTACTCTGGTTATCATAAGAGAATTATATATATTAAAAAGGTTCTTTAGAGGTTCAATATGGACAAAGCAAAGTTTGTTAATTGTCCACCTGCAGGCCATTTTAAACTTAGCTCAAGTCAATGTCCTACAAGTGATGAAGAAGAAAATGAGATGTAGAAATTTTCCTATGCTTCAGCAGTTGGTTCTTTGATGTATGACATGGTTTATACTCGACATAATATTTCTCATGCAGTTGGGGTTGTTAGTCAATTTCTGTCAAATCTGGGGAAAGAACACTAGGCGGCAATGAAATAGATTCTGAGGTATCTTCAGGGCACTTCAAAGATGAGTTTGTGTTTTGAAAAAGGTGAGTCTATTCTTAATGGGTTCACAGATTCTGATATGGCTGGTGATGTCGATAATAGGAAATCTACTTATGGGTATTTGATTACTTTTGCAGGGGGAGCAGTTGCATGGCAATCGAGATTACAAAAATGTGTAGCTCTCTCCACCACAGAAGCTGAGTTCATCGTCATCACAAAAGCAAGCATGGAATTACTATAGATGAAGAAATTCTTACAAGAGTTGGGATTAAAACAAGAAATGTATGTTCTTCATTGTGATAGTCAGAGTGCAATCCACTTGAGCAAGAATTCCTCATTTCATTAAAGATCAAAACATATTGATGTTAGATACTATTTGATTTGTGATGTCTTGAATGATAAACTGTTACATCTTGAGAAAGTTCGCACTGATGATAATACTTGAGATATGTTGACTAAGGCATTGCCTAAGGACAAGCATGAGAAGTGTCGACTCTTGGCAGAAATGGTCGAAGCCTCCACATAAGTCGAGAGGGGGAGAATTGTTGGGTTTCCCTCTTTTGTGGGACTCGTCTATTTATTGTATAAGAACCTTTTGTTAATTGACATTTATTGACATGCTCATTGGAACCACGCATATTTATTATTGTGGAGGGATTCCCAACAACGACCTTTGATTGTCTCAAGGTTGCTTTATGTATTCTGTTGGATAGCGATTTGTGAATGGTGATTCAACAGCATAGTGATTGTGAGATGACGCTTCAGTTGAATAGTGATTTGTGGTTGGCGATTTAGCTGCATAGCGATTTGTGGATGGTGCTTCAGCTGAATAGCGATTTGTGGTTGGCGCTTCAGCTTCATAGCAATTTGTGGATGGCATTTCGTCTTCTACAATAAATATAAATTTCGTTCTCTGTTTAGGGAAGGGCGGTTAAGCTAGCAAGAGGAGGTTTTTCCACTTCTTTTTTGGGCTGCTTCGTGCGGCTGGTTCTTCAGAACATTTGTTCTTTTTTCGGTAAGGTCTTTCCTCTTGTTATTTCTCTACATCTTTGTGTGTTTGTAAGGCTTATGCCTTTTGGCCACTTTGTAAACTTTGTTTGAAGATAGTGGAAGGTGATGACCTATCGGTTGCTATGGACGTACCTTAGTTTGAGAAAACCACGTAAATCTTATGTGTTTCTTTTATTTGTGTTGTTATATTTATATTGTTTTCATTTATTTACACTTAGAAAATGCTTGTTTCTCAACACTTGAGAGGATAAGGGAGAAGAGAATTGATGATATACATGGGTTGACAACTATGCCCAAGATTGAATTCCTCTGCCACATTGGGTGGCTGCTGGTAGGGGTCAGCTTAACCCCAGTTTGTCTTAAAGAAAAATCTCTCACACTTATTTCTTTTAAATTTAGTGAGTAAGAAGCAGAATACATTGATAATAGTATATAAATATAAAAAAAATATGTCATGACTTATGGGGGTGGAGTGATAGTCTCTTTGTGTTGAAAAGTTGTAAAATCTCAAATACATATATATTGTCTTAAATAAGAGTTTTTATATTTAAATATTCAACGATAATTGCAAAAAGACATGCGTGAACACCGAAGTGACAATTAGGTTTATCAAACCTCGGGCTTGTCTTTAAAAAAAAATACGTCTTGAAGTATCTTTGTGTGACAGGACATAAGTGATTAGCAAGTAACACTTTTTATTATCTTGTGGATGTTACAAAACGATTCACTTGAATATCGGTACGAGTCGATAGAGCTGAATCGGCGAAACAATTCATGGCCGATACTAACTACTTTAAACCTGCCATGCAATGTAGTTAAAAAATCGGCTCATTACGTGCGTAGAAGAATCATTTTCTAATTTTCTTTTTAATATCTAAGTGAAACCGAATAAGGACAGAACCAGTTCGATTGGATTATATATATATATATATATATATATATATAAAGGCTGATTCTTAAGAGGACCAAGTCGTCTTTTTTTCATAAGGAGAAGATTCGATCTGATTCTGTCGTTTTTCTGCGTAAAAACAAGTTTCACCAGACAGATTGATGAGGTGGCAGTGATCCCTCGATTCTCATTTGGGTATCATCTTCAGGAGAGGGTGGTGTATATTCGCCCCCGATGATTCACTGAATCCCACGTCTGTGTTCGGGGGTTTGAATGAGCACCACGTATACAAGCACATGGGGCTCGTATTCCCGTGTATGTTGACATCACTTAGCATTGGAGTTGGTGTGGTTGCAAAGACTTAAGTACCCTTTCTTGTTATTCTTCTCATAAAGCGATGGTTTGAGAAAATGACAAAAAATGCCCTTCATTCAAAAAAGAAAAAACAAATAGTTTAAAAAAAGGACAAACATGTCCTCCATCCAGAAAGTCAAGGATGATGTTGACTCTTCAAAGTCTACCCAGCGAAACGAACCTTAATCGTTTTGCCGATGGTGATCCGGCAAAACAATGGTGAGCTCACGATCCGATGGTGAGCCGGCAATCCGATGGTCATCCGACAAAACAAACCTGAGCCATCAAAAATGTCAGTTTGAACTTTTCATCGTCATCTTCTTCTTCCTTCTCCGTAAAACACTGTAAAACCATCTCTCTCTCTAGAGAAGAAATCAAGGGAGGCAAAGAGTTCTCCCTAGAGAAGGCTATGAACATCAACCATCTCAATCTCTCTCTCTTCTCTCTCTACTACTGTGCACATCCAACAAACGATCTTACATTTCTCCATGAAACACCGACTGACCTACACACTGACTGTAGCATCGTTCAACTTGATGAGTTGTGGAGCCTGATTTAGAGTTTTTGCCCTTATAGGAGGGGGGTTTGGGGGCTCCTCTCAGCGTGGGTAGCATCATTCAACTTGAAGAGTTGTGGAGTCTGATTCAAAGTTTTTACCCATTCATGTTTTAAGGCATTAGATCTCATGTTTGAATATCCACGCATGTGCAGTTTGCTTTTATCATGTTCAGTTGCTTTCTAGATTATACTTTGAATTCTGGTGCATTTTAGATTTATTGATTTGTATGTAACCAGAGCTCATTTTAATCTGAATTGTTTACTGCAACTTTATGCATATGTCTTCATGCTCTCCACCAAAATTCAAGTCATTCTGAGTTTGTTTGACTCACTTTAAAAATCAAGATTCAGAACCTGTTATATTGCATCGTCAAGATTTTAGCAGAATCAGGACCAACTTGCGGGAGTGATTTCTCCCTAACCAGAGATGATCTTTTAGATCCGTAAAAAAGGTTGTTTTCTAAATTGAATCTAGTTTGTTTATACCACATTTCAGTGATTTTTATGGTGTTTTCATACCAGTTTTGGGTCTAAAACCATAACCCTGTCACCCTGTGTCATTTTAACAGCTCAAATTTTGATCCATTTTGTTTGAATTTTATTTCCCTAATGGGAGATCATTTTTCAATTCTGTAAAACGGGTTCTCTTTGTTTATGTGTCTAGTTCATTTTTGTAAATTTTCAGATTTTTTCATGGTCAATTACTATTTTATTTTGATTAAATACCAGAACCTTGTATCCAGATTTTATAAATGTTATGATTTTGGCCCCCATATCATGACTGTTGTAGCACTTCTTCAACAAATCGTTATTTGATTGACAATATTCTTCAGCAAATCATTGTTATGATTTTTTTGGGTCTCTAATGAGTCTCTACTATGATTTGTAGTATTTTTGGGTCTCCAACGAGCCCCACAACGATTTATAGTGTTGTCCGGTCTTTTAACTACGATTTATAGTGCTTTCGGGTCTCCAATGAGCCCCACAGCAATTTGTATTGTTTATTGGTCTTTTAACTATGATTTATAGTGTTTTCGGGTCTCTAACGAGACCCACAACGATTTATAGTGTTGCTGGACCTCGCTATAACGATTTGTAGTATTTCTCGCTAAACACTACAACGATTTGTGATACAAATCGCTATCTGAATCAGGACCAACTTGTCAGGGCCATATCTCTCTAACCAGAGATCGGATTTCAAATTCGTAAAAAGTGGTGTCTTTGTTATGAAGTCTACTTTATTCTTGTAAATATTCAGTGATTTTTATGATCATTTGATACCCCATTTGGATCTAAAATCAGACCCCTATCAGTCTGCCTTATTTGAGTGACATAGATTTTTATTTCATTTTGTAAGAGTCATATCTCCCCAACGAAAGATCATTTTTTAAATCCGTAAATAGAGTTTTCTTCCTCTATGTGTCTAGTTTATATCTTGAAAGTTTTATAACTTTCTATGCTCATTTGATATTTCAAACCTGTTAAAAACCGAGACATGTCTCCAACAAGTTATAATTAACTTCCATCCACTCAGTTAAAAGAGAATAATAATATGTCTCGGTTTTAACAGGTTTGAAATATCAAATGAGCATAAAAAGTTATAAAACTTTTTAAATATAAACTAGACACATAGATAAATAAAACCCATTTTACAGATTTGGAAAATGATCTTCCGTTGGGGAGATATGACTTTTACAAAATGAAATAAAAACCTATGTCACTTAAATAAGGTAGACTAATAAGGGTCTGGTTTTAGATCCAAATGGGGTATCAAATGATCATAACAATCGCTGAAAGTTTACAAGAATAAACTAGACTTCATAATGAAGACACCACTTTTTACGGATTTAAAATCTGATTTCTGGTTAGGGAGATATGACCCTAACAAGTTGGTCCTGATTCGGATAGCGATTTGTATCACAAATCGCTGTAGTGTTTAGCGAGAAACACTACAAATCGCTATAGCGAGATCCAGCAACACTATAAATTGCTGTGGGTCTTGTTAGAGACCCAAAAACACTATAAATCATAGTTAAAAGACCAAAAAATACTATAAATCGCTGTGGGGCTCGTTGGATACCCGAAAGCACTATAAATCGTAGTTAAAAGACCGGACAACACTATAAATCGTTGTGGGGATCGTTGGAGACCCAAAAATACTACAAATCATAGTAGGGACTCATTAGAGACCCCAAAAAATCATAACAACGATTTGCTGAAGAATATTATCAATCAAATAGCGATTTGTTGAAGAAGTGCTACAACAGTCATGATATGGGGGCCAAAATCAGAACATTTATAAAATCTGGATACAAGGTTCTGGTATTTAATTAAAATAAAATAATAATTGACCATGAAAAATTCTAAAAATTTACAGGGATGAACTAGACACATAAATAAAGAGAACCCGTTTTATAGAATTGAAAAATAATCTCCCATTAGGGAAAAAAATTCAAACAAAATGGATCAAAATCTGAGTCGTTAAAATAACACAGGGTGACAGGGTTATGGTTTTAGACCCAAAACTGGTATGAAAACACCATAGAAATCGTTTAAATTTGGTAAGAACAAACTAGATTCAATTTAAAAAACAACTTTTTTTACGGATTGGAAAGATCATCTCTGGTTATGGAGAAATCACTCCCGCAAGTTGGTCCTGATTCTGCTAAAATCCTGATGGTGCAAAATAACAGGTTCTGAATCTTGATTTTTAAAGTGGGTCAAACAAACTCAGAATGATCTGATTTTTTGGTGGAGAGCATGAAAACATATGCATAAAATTGCAGTAAACAAATCAGATTAAAATGAGCTCTGGTTACATACAAATCGATAGATCTAAAATGCATCAGAATTCAAAGTATAATATAGAAAGCAACTGAACATGATGAAAGAAAACTGCACATGCATGGATGTTCAAACATGAGATCTAATGCCTTAAAACATGAATGGGTAAAAACTTTGAATCAGACTCCATAACTCTTCAAGTTGAATGATGCTACCCACGCTGGGAGGAGCCCCCAAACCCCCCTCTTGTAAGGGCAAAAACTCTAAATCAGGCTCCACAACTCATCAAGTTGAACGATGCTACAGTCAGTGTGCAGGTCAGTCGGTGTTTGATGGAGAAATGTTGGATCGTTTGTTGGATGTGCACAGAAGTAGAGAGAGAGTGAGATGAGGTTTTACCCCTCTCCTGTAAGGGTAAAAACTCTGAATCAGGATCTACAACTCATTTAGTTGAATGATGCTACCCACGCTGGGAGGAGCCCCCAAACCCTCCTCCTGTAAGGGTAAAAACTCTGAATCAGGCTCCATAACAGTCAATGTGCAGGTCAGTCGGTGCTTGATGGAGCAATGTAGGATCTTCTGCTGGATGTGCACAGAAGCAGAAAGAAAAGGGAGAGAGAGTGTGAGATGGTTGATGTTCATGGCCTCCTCCAGGGGAGATTTCTTTCTCGGATAATTCTGCAGTGCAAAGACTGGGTCTTAAATAATCATCTTTGGGGCACTTAAGTCTTTACAACCACTTCTTTTCAAGAATCATCATTTTTTTTGCACCAATGGAGGAAAGGGTACTTAAGTCTTTGCAATCGCATCAAACTTCAACGCTAATTAATGCTGACAAACATGGGGATACGAGACGCACATGGTTACATATGTGGTGCTCTTTGGAACCCCCGAACATAAGATGTAGCTAACTCCCCTGTTCGGGGGGGAACATATAACCTGCTTTGCATCTTCAGAGTCGACGCCGACAGCATAATTGTGCCACACGCCGACCCACGTTTTTTTTTATTTTTATCCGGACTGAGGGAAAGCGGACAACAGGGGCAGGGTTTGAGAGTTGTTGGGCTCCCTCGTTCCTTCCCTCTTCCTCTCAGTGAAATTCGATCGAGACGATGACTCGTGAGCATCGATCCCGAGATCTTAGCTGCTAAAAAGAATCGTTGTTTCTTCTTGCTTTAGAGCTCGAGGAAGGAAGGAGATCGTCGATGGTGATTGAAGTAGACACGGAGAGTTGCAGCAGCAGGACGGTAGACTCGTGGCCGGTTCACCCGAGGAAGCAATGCCACAAGCTCTAGGTGTTCAACGAGGTGCTCCAGCGGCAGTCTGGCAACGAGGAGGTCCATATCCCGGGCTTCGAAGAAGAGCTCTGGAACCATTTCAGTCGCCTTCCTCTCTGGTATCTCTCCCGATTCGATTCGTGTGTCTGTGTCTGTGTCATCGTCGTCGATTATCGCTTTATAATCGATGATTCTGGCGCTTGATTATTGGTCTGGATGATTGGGGTCGAAAGAGAGTTAGGATTTGAACTGATCAAGTACAAGATCAAGCTCTACCTTTGTTTCTTTCTTCTGCTTTTTTTTTTCTTCTCTTTTTTTTGTTTCTTTCCTTTTGCGTACTGGCCTTCAATTGTGGACTATTTTCGCTTCGCTTTGGCTTAATTGTAGAGATTTGTTGCCTAAAAACCAAATTCTTGTAATGTCCTTAAAATATTGTTGACTATATATAGCTTGCAATGAGATGCTTTCCTCTGTTTCAAATGTTTTCTCGTTATTAGATGGCCTGATTAGTGAGCAGAACTTGCTAATACGAGGAAAATCTTGTGTCTTGAAGTGCACAGTTGCACATAATGGAAGTTGATGGAATCGCACTCTGTGAGTCGTTTTAGGTACGCATTGGATGTCAATGTGGAGAGGGCGTAAGATGTTCTTAAACACAAGAAGTTGCTTCATTTGGCAAAAGAACCTGCCAAGAGGCCGGTGTTTGATGTTCACGTCATTCAGGTAAATTCGTCTCTACGCTTTGTGGGGTTTGTTTGTCTTCAGCCTTGTCACTGTTGGTGGCTTTCCTTAGATGTTGTCTGTGGGCTTGAGTTGCTTGACCTTTGTACCATTATTTGAAATTGGAGTAGTTGTGATTTTCTTGAGGAACTAGATCGGTAACCGGACTGCTCTAGTTTGCAAGTTGCTGGGCTACTTCTCATATGTTCTTGATCAACGGATTGTATCCATTTTGGCCAAAAAAATTTAGTCCTGAGTTTTTGTTACCGCTCAGACATCCTAGGAAATAATTTCCTGGTTAGACGGGATGATAATGGCGTTCTGCATTTATTCATTTGATTGCGGCAATTCTGCATAGTTTGAACTTTGATCACATATTGCTATCTTCAAAATGCTTAGCAGGTCTGCCTAGTTTCGTCACACTGGTAGACAGAGGTCCAATAAGTTTCCATGGCAGTTTACTTTTGGCATCTCTTTATCTTTTCCTATTTGATGCTTGTATGTTTTCATCATTTTCTTGATTGGAGATAGATTTTACAGAAAGTTTGAGTGCAGATATTGCATTTATAAATTTTAAACTCTTTTTGAGTTCCTGGTTCTTCTTTTCCTCTACAACAACTAGTGCCTTTTTTTGTTTACCTTGTCTATTTATCTATGTCAATATGTTGATTCATTTATTTCTGGGTGTTCTCTTCAGCATCCATCCATCACCTGCCTTTGGTTCATCACCTAACCTTGAGGCCCTTGCTGTTGAAGCTGACAAGTACATGGGGGATGATGATAGTACTGTGAATGCAACTCTCTCTGTAACTTTTTCCACGTGTTAAAAGTTCATGATTTCCGCAAAGTTGCAGCTTTTGATATTACTTTATATTCATTCTTGCAATGACCGGTGTAACTATTATTTATCGATTTTCTCAATTTCCTATATCTTGTCACCTAACTAGTCCACATGGTTTGTTCCCTTCTCTCATATAACTAGTATCCTCTTCATCCTTGTAACTTCTACGCCAGTTTTTTGCTTACTGTCACATGAAATTATGCATCTAAATGGTTCATTCTATTAGCATGCTTTTAAGCTCTCTGGGCAGATTTCGCTTGGATGTATTTGAGTAAAGTGAATTTTGATTGGAAATTCATTTTTTAATAGTATTTTTGTTCTTTCCATTCTTGAGAGGGTTCCAATGAAATCTTTTTGAAGTTTTATATGCTCAATATGGCAAGGAGTAAACATCTCGTTTATTCATTTGCAACTTACAAGGCTCCTGAAAATGACAAAGATATCAGTTGCAAACCAGGTGGTCAACTCTCTATATGGAGTTCCTCATCAGATTTTGGCCTGTTTCTTTTGGATTTATAACCCGAAGAAACCGCGTCGGGCATGAAGACCTGGTCACAGTGGCTCAAGCTGCCATACCTACAGTCGTCGTGCTGGCAGAATAAAACTTCGAGGCTAGGACCCCTGCCCCTGAGGTCTATGCTACACATTGGGATTCAGGCCTGTTTGACATTAGAAACCCAGTGGACAAACTAGTTTTTTTATACATTTAAATGGTGAGCTATGTCACATAGGTGTGGGTGTGGGTATGGTGATGTGGCCCTTTAAAAAAATTTGGGTGCAGGGGTGCGGGAGGGTGTATATATATATATAAAAAGAAAGGTCCTAATGAAAAAAACTACTTTTCACCAGAAATAATAAAAATTAGGATCCAAATTCAAATGCAGAAAATTCATACAAAATCAAGATCCGATTAGTTAATCAGGTATGTAGCATAATCAGGTTATTAGTAGATCCAACCATTCAACAATAAAATAATTGCTTGAAATTAGACCAAACCTCTTTCCATTTAATGCAAAAATCAATTCAAATGCAGTTTTTATTTTTTTATTAATGCATTTATGACAAAGCTAGGTAAAAAGTATAAAAGAATGTACATGGCTCAACTTTTTATGACAAAGCTATGTAAAAACAGTAAAAGAATATACATGGCTCAGAGCATTTAATGCACAACATTTTCGACTGATGCAGGGACAAAACTTTAAATATTAAAAGTGAAGCATCTTTTATGACTCTTTGTAAAATGTATAAAAGAATATACATAGTGTTAATATATATATATATATATATATATATATATATATATATATATATATATATATATATATATATATATATATATATATATATATTAGTCTGTATTGTCTGATAAAAGCATTTTTGTCTTTTTATATGTAATAAATAGTTGTTTCTTAAAAACAAGTATTTTCTCTTATTTTATTTTTTTACTTTTTTTTCTTTTATCTTTTTACTTTTTTGCACATTGGGCCCCCCTCTTTCCATAGAGTTGTTGGGGCCCCAACTGTCATAATTATGATCGTTGGGAGCTCCCCAACGACTCTATGAAAGGGGGAGCTCTCAATGATTCCCCTCTCTTTTTATGTATATAAATAGGGGTGCATCCCCTACATGTAAAGCATTCCTTTCTCTCATATTTTCAATAATATTTACTTTTGTTTGCCTTTTGGCATTATCTCTTTGTGGATTTGTCTATGTGCTTAAAATGCTTGTTTACTTTCTTTGTATTTGTCCATTATTGAACTTATAAGGGTTCTACACTTGGTTATTTATAATTTCGCTTACTTCATTACATGGTATCAGAGTTATTTGAGTTCTCTTGATCTTGAAAGCATTTCTTGTGGTGTTTGAAGGTCGTGACAAAGGTGTTATTACTTTCTTTGTCTCAATCTTTTTCTTATCGTCACGGAGCATGAATCAAGAGTGGAGCTCTCCTTCAAACTTAATGGATCCAACTACTTGATATGGGCATCGGCTATAGAAAACCATCTTAGAGGGAATAAACTTTTGGGGTTTTGTGATGGAAATCTCTCTTGAACCATCGTTGAAGCTCACCAAAGTTGAAGGAGATGTCAAAAAACTCTCATTGAAGATGATCGTCTTAAAGTCATTAATGATCATCAAATAAAGGTAGAGGATTGGGAAAGTAACCATGCCAAAATTTTGGCATGGTTTATGAAAAATATTGACATAAAAATATGTGCTAACATTGCTAAATTTAGAAGAGCCAATGAAGCTTAGTCTTTTCTTAAGGGCATGTATATCTAAAAGGATCTTGCTAGACAATATTTTTGTCAAGATAAAATTAGATTCACTAAGCAAGGAGACATGTGTATCCGTGATTACTTTAGCATTTTATCTTCTCTTTGGGATGAATTAGGTCTTCTTGAGCCTAAATGGGTGGCTTCCAAAGATATTGAAATTAGAAGAGAGCAAATTGAGAATGAACATTTTTTTCAATTTCTTCATGGTTTAAGACCAAAATTTGAATAAGGATTTCTCTCATT
This sequence comes from Nuphar pumila, assembly GCF_984573655.1. NCBI lineage: Eukaryota > Viridiplantae > Streptophyta > Magnoliopsida > Nymphaeales > Nymphaeaceae > Nuphar > Nuphar pumila. The sequence continues at coordinate 100,921,513 of NC_143255.1, read as the reverse complement.
CATAAGACCAAAGCTATGTCTATTGAAGATGCTCTTGCCAAGGTATTTCAACAAGAAACCCGTCTTGGCATGACCCCATAAGAATGAGCTCTACTTACTACTAATTATATTGACATTGCTCTTTTTGTCAAGAAAACAAATACTACTATTATAATTCTTCTTTTATATGTTGATGATATAATCATCACAGGAAACAACAAAAGAGTTATTGAAATTAAATTTATCTTAAAGAAAACTTTTGATATGTCTGACTTGGGTTTCTTGAGATATTTTGTAGGAATTAAAGTTGCCTACTCCCCTAGAGGATATGTTCTCTCTCAAATGAAATTAGTTGTTGACACATGTACTAAGTCAAAAGTTTCAGATGAAAAGAAGGTGGAGACCTCTGAAGTCATAAATGTTAAATTAAGACTCAAAGATGGTGTACTGCTTGAAGATCCTACTCCATATAATCAATTAATTGGATCTCTCACTTATCTTTCGATCATCCGACCTGATATTGCTCATGTTGTTCATGCGGCCAACCAGTTTCAGCATGCACCTACCACTGTGCACATGGCAGCAATAATGAGTATTGTGTGATACATTAAAAGCACCATTTTGAAAGGGATTTTCTTATCCTCATCTTCGTCTTTTGATTTAACTGCTTATACTGATGTTGATTGGGGTGATAATCCAAATGATAAAATCTCAGCTATTGGTTTTTGTATTTTTTTAGGGGATTCATTAATTTCTTGGAGGTACAAGAAACAATAAAAGGTATCTTTATATTCAACCGAAGCTGAATATCGCGTTATGGCTACAACGGCAATGAAAATAGTGTGTTTTAAAAGTCTTCTCAATGATATGGGTATCATCATCTCATCACCATCGAAGATGTGCTGTGATAATAAGAGTGTGATCTATATTATAAACCATCACACTTTTCATGAGTGCACCAAGCATATTGAGATGGATTGCTATTATGTTCGTAACGAATATCTGAAAGGAACTATCACATTGTCGTATGTCACCTCAGAATATTAATTGGTTGATTTCTTCACCAAAGCTCTTCCTGCTCCTCATTTTCTCTTTTTTCTTAGCAAACTTTCGGTTCTTTATTCATTAAGCTTGAGGGGGAGTGTTATATATATATATATATATATATATATATATATATATATATATATATATATATATATTTGTTTTTTTTTGTTCTAGTATGTATTGCCCAATAGGGGCATTTTTATCTTTTTACATGTAATAAATAGTTGTTTCTTAAAAACTATTTTTTCTTTTTTTTCCTTTTTTTTCTTTTATCTTTTTACATCTTTTGCACATTGGGAGCCCCCTTTCCATAGAGTCGTTGGGGCCCCAACGGTCATAATTATGACCGTTGGGAGCTCCCCAATGACTCTATGAAAGGGGGAGCTCCCTGTAACGCCCCAAAATCTCGAACTTATAACTTTTTAGGAAAATTTTAAAAGCTTTATAATCAATTTTTTTTTAGAGTTTAAAATAGCAGTTCAGCGAAAAATAGTGTTTGAAATAATAAGTCAACGAACCTTGGGCGCATTACAGGCAAACTTTTCTTTGCACAATGGATTTGTATCTCCGTACATTCATTGAAACCATATAGATTCAAAACGAGGTGAAATTTTAAAGAAACCCTTATACCAAATTACAAAATGTCCTCAGGAGCGAAACGTCAAGAAAAGAGTGGGATCTTGATATCATTATATCATCGTGTCATTGCTTGTCGTACCAACCTAATCATCACATGTACCCATTAAATGAGTTAGACTTATAAAAATTTGGTAGGTGTATAGATATCAAAATTTAAAACAAAGCTAACATATATGTTGTTCCTTTTGTGATATGCAATTCAGAATAAGTAAATTGAGCATGATAATCTTGTTTCAATATTATCTGTCTTGAGGGTACGCACAAGAGAAGCGTAGAAACAACTGAGACTGCCCGAGGGTTTGTTATGCTATGTATTTTGATACCCGAGACAACTAGCTGAGTTCGCTCCTAAGGGAATGACCAATGAGCAAGAAAGAATTCCCCAGAGGGCACTTGTTCAAGGGAATGCATTCATACTTCTGTAGAAGTCATTGTGACCTACCACCTAGGATAATTTTTTATAGCCCAGTCTCCAAACTCCGATGACCGAGAACACCGAGTTCAATTACTACTCGAGGAACATAGTTGTTAACAATCTGTCTATCAGAGTTTTTGTATCATCACATAATCTCTCTTGACGAAACCAAAGAGAAGAATGGGTATGTCAGGTTCTATTTTAACTAACGACCCATTCTACATGGTCTGGTCTTTTAAACCAACTTGAGCATCTTGTTTGTAAAGGCGATTATCACCATTTATGTGATTTCTTTTTTATCATTGTGCATTTGAATGCTACAAGGTTACCATAAACCTCTTATTCAATCATCGTAGTACTAACATATCGTGCATGTCTTATAGTATCACTACGATGAGAGAGATATCAGTTTCTCTGGAAGAAACATCAACATCATTTAGAAAATTTAAAGTCCTGTGATTTAGCTCAGAATATCTGAGTTATTTCGGATACCAAAATGAAGGACCGAACATACACACCACCTAGGGCTACGTAGTCGATGCCTTTTCGTTACACATGTTTTGAGGAAAAACTCAATTGCAAAAACACAAACACCAATTACTTGTTTTGCTTTTCGAGACAACGAATAATACAAGCTTTGAAATCTTGCATGTGAAATCCTTTCTTTAAAAACAAAGACTTGGTAAGGATGCGCAAACTTTAAACACATGCAGGCATAATATAAGGTAGACAAAAGTATGCAAAACTGCATACTTTATAAAGTTATATATATATATATATATATATATATATATATATATATATATATATATATATATATATATATATATATATATAACAAAGCATAAGCCTGTGCATGTTACAACGCAGCGATAAAGTAAATGATATAAAGCAAGACTTGATGTGCGAAATCATACATAGAGCTAAATAAACTGTGTAAGCGATGCACGATGTACGAAACCATATATCGGCTAAATAAATTATGTAAGCAGTGCATGATGTACGAAATCGTACAACGACTAAATAATTTGTGTAAGCAGTAGCCTGTGCACATAACAGCACAACAAAGCAAATGACATAATTTTAAATGGATAAGAATACGCAAAACTGCCCTTAAGTTATATATATATATATATATAGTTAAAAGTGTTTTGTCATTTGTCCTCATATGCAACTTTTCCCTACCTCAAAGATGGTCGAACTTGCTGACTATTTCGAGCGTAGGTTTTTAAAAGCTTGTACCTCGGTAAATGTGTCTTGTATGTTGTGACAAAGTGGTACGCTGTAATTAGATTTTGATGAAAGGCGATGACGATTATGTCACAGTAGTCGAACTTGAATCTAGTTTGAAGAGACCGGATCGAGCCGGGCTTGGAGGAACCGAGTTAGACTCGGCGCACACGAGTCGGCTCAGGTTACGAGGCCGACTCGGGTTGTGCTCAATGATAGCCGAGCTGGGTCTGGCCTCCAAATAAGACAAGACTGAGCCTAGGCTCAGTCCTTCTGCTGAGAAAACAGGGTTGGGCTCGGTTCAAACCGAGCTCAGCTCAGTAGGCCGACCCAAGGAACAACTGCAACAAAATGTTGCAGTTGTCACCAAAAAAAAGGTCGACGTCCATGCCACTGCCGGAGGCAGTGGCTGCCGCGACTGCCAAGGGCCAAAGGCCCCTGCTCGCCACTGGTGGTGAGGCAGAGCGGCAAAACTCGAGCCTGAATCGGGTTCAAGAAGACCAAAAAAAAGAAAGTGTCGGCAGGGGAAGTCGATAGGGGAGCAGTCTAAGCCACCCCCTGTCGGTCGTCCCTACCACAGCAGCAGCCATTCGGGGAAACAGAGGAGGAGGAAGGGTGCAGAGGGGGTGTGGTTGGCCCTATCGGGGCTGCCTCCGACTAAGGGAAGGGGAGGCGACAAGGGGTGCAGCAGAGGCTAACCTTGTTGGGTACAACCTCGAGGGAAGAGGTGGGGGAAACCACCTTGGGCGGTTTCCAGTGTCCACCGCAGAGGGAGGGAGGGAGGAACCAAAGAAAGAGGGGTAACAAGGAGAAAGTGCGGGGGAGAGAGCAGAGATTCGTACTTAGGATGGCGCCAACAAGCAGGGATCCTGACGGGGGTGAGGTATCGGGGTTCGGACTTTCGGGGTGTTGAGGGAAGAGCCGAGAGAAGGGGTTGGGTGTCAGGGGTTTCGGGGTTTTCCGGTGAGGGTGGGTTGGCATGAGGAAGAGGGGACGAGGGGAAGAGAGAGACCAGCGCCTTCGACGATGCTCCAACGAGGTGCAGGGAGGGTTAGGGTTAGAGTTCGGGTTGCGCCTTACGTGGAGAGGGGATCCCGTCGGGGGTCTCGGTTTTCTTAAAACCCCCTAGGGGGGGGGGGGGGGGCAAGGACCCAGATCTGGTTGGATCCAACATGGATCCAAAACATCTTTTTTTATTTTAAACCATGAGTATTACACTCCCAATGGCTTCCCTCACTTTTTGTATATATAAATAGGGGTGTAACCCCTACATGTAAATCATTTCTTTTTCACATTTTCAATAATATTTACTTTTGTTTGCCTTTTAGCATTATCCTTTTGTGGATTTGTGTATGCACTTAAAGTGCTTGTTGTTTGCCTTTTAGCATTATCTCTTTGTATTTGTTCATTATTGGACTTGTAAAGGTTCTACACTTTGTTATTTGTAATTCTGCTTACTTCATTATACATGGTTCAACTTTTTATGACAAAACTTTGTAAAAACAATAAAAAAATATACGTGGCTCAAGGCATTTAATGCACAATGTTTCAAAAACTTTGTAAAATATGTCGTTAATGATAAGACAAAATGTTAAATATTTTTAAATAATCTTGGGTGCGGGTTGACTGCACCGAGTGCTGCACTGGCACCTGCATCATGTCGCGTCAACATGGCGGCCTCTATGCCGAGTCCCTGTGACATAGATAGTGAGTGACAGAATGAATTGTTATATTTCATGCACATACTCAGTGGTAACACAATGCAAACTCACTTTGGGAGGGATTCATGTTAGGTACCTTTTTAATAGAGGAATTTAACACATTGAACAATAATCACCAGATTCGCCTACTTTTGTGAATTATGCCTCCACTTCCTATGTATATTCCATGTGCTCTATGTACAAAACTGATGATTGATATGGCTAGTTGTTTTGGATTGACAACACCTGTGTCCGGTCAGTATCATGGGGAAAGTAAGTCAGCATTGTTTATTTTATTGCACTTCACGTGGATGCGGTTACAGGCACCAAGCAATATGCAGGGTGGGTTGGGATTATGATTTTTGCTGGATAACTTTTGAAATTATATGGATCCAGGTTTGAGATTTCATTTTGGAAAATGACCATACAGTATGGGTAATTTGACATGATTCTCTCAAATCTTACAAATTTTTATATTCTCTCGATGTCCAAAATCGCAAATATCCGACATTGTTAGAATATTTTTACCTTTTGCAACTGTGGATTTAGACATTTTTGTGATAAAATTGTACCGTCAATCGAATATGTTCAACACTCATTTAAATCAAGAATTGTAGGTTTTTTCATTCTCGCATAAATTTATTTGCAAAATCTTGGTGAAATTGAAACAATCAAAATTGTAAATATCTTCCTCTTTTGTGCATGTTTCATATTTGGCATAAATATATTTGCAAAACTCCCATTACTAATTCTGCAAATAACTTACTTTTCGCATATATTGAACGCGCTCGCATGAAGTTATTTGTGAATCTTTAGATATCTCAAATATCGTACTTAGTGGGTTTTGATAAATAGGCTAAAATTATTATTTTTTAGAGAACGTGTAAGATATTTGTGAATTTAGTGAGTTTTGCAAAATGCAAAAATAGTTATAAATTTATGTGATATTGTGTCGTATATGTGAATAAGTAAAAATATTTGTGAATTTGGTGGTAAGTCGTAAGTGCAGTTTCACACGTAAATTTATGCGATTTTAGGAATTATATGTGAAAAGTAAGCTATTTGCGAAATTAATAGTAAGTAGAGCTTCGCAAATATATTTATGTGAAATATGAAACATATGCAAAAGAGTAAGATATTTGCGATTTTTGTAGTTTCAGTTTTATCGAGATTTTGCAAAATTTATATAAAAAAAACCTACGATTCTGGATTTAAGTGCGTGTTGGACATATTCGACGTGCGGTGTAATTTTATCTCAAAAATGCCGAAATTCATAGTTATGAAGGGTAAAAGTGTCCTAATGATGTCTGATATTTGCAATTTTGAACATCGAAAGAATATCATAAATTGTAGAGTTTTTAGGGCATCGCGTAAAATTACAATCATTTTTCCTTTCATTTTCATGACCCAGCAAAACCCGAACCCAAACTTTGTTATTTGGGTGGGTTTGAGTATCCATTGACAAACCTACTTTTGCTCCTAATTCTCTTAAATGTAGTCTCACGTTTTTTAATTTCCTGATATGGGTATCTGGCGTTCAGAAAACTACAGGAAAAAAGGACCTAACCTTTATTTTTATCTATGCTTAGTTTAAATTTCAAGTCAAATTACAATAAGTATCATTTATAATCAAATGTTTAAAACGTTTACGGTTCGTTTGATGCCCCTTTTCTCCTTTAATCTCACAAAAGTCAGATTTCAGATATGAGATCCTGTGTTATGCCCCAGATCTTGGCGTGAGACCTGTGCACCACATCAGTGCCTTCTGAGGTCTGTAGCTGTCAAACGCACCCTTCCTCTTTTCCTTTTTATGAGATAAATGGGTATTTTTCAATTCCAAAGATCAATATGGGAAACCAAAGGAAGCATGTTTGTTGAGATGAGGAACGTTAACCCGGGGTTTCTATTTGACAGTTTGAAACCTGTGTCCTAAAATTTGTAACTTCAGAAAAGTGGAGCCTTCCTCTTTTCCAATTTTGTATGTACTCTACCAACGTGGGCTCAGCTTGTCTGGTAGGAGCAACTAGCCACCTTGTGTTGGGACGTTGCAGGTTCAAAACCCAATGGTATAGTTGTATAACTGGGGTCTGCCTAACCCCAGCTTGCCTTTCAAAAAAAAAAAAAAGGAGCTGTCAGTGCACGTCTCCTTGTGGTGGGACCTTGCAGTTTCAAAACCCCAGTGGTACGATTGAATAATAACTGGTGGGGGGTCTGCCTAACCCCAGCTTGCCTTTAAAAAAAAATAAAAATTTGTATGTAATCTGAACTTTGGGCTCTCCAGGATTGAGCAACAAATCTCTCTTTTCAAATGTGATGTGAAGAATCTCTAACACCAATGTTATCAGAATCGGACACAATCAGGTCCAATTTGATTTGTTTCAGGGTTTATACTAAAAAAAATCGGCCAATTCAACCCAGAATCAGCAGAATTGGGCTGAATCAGCCCGATTTGAGCTGGATCAAGGTTGAATCAAATTTTTTCTCTATTATTGTAACTTTTTTTTAATGGATCTGAAAAAATAAATTAAATTGACCGATTCAGCCCAATTCAATTCAAGCCTGAATCTGCCGATTCTTTGGATCGTTTTTAAAATGGATTTGGTTTAGAAACCCATTTTGACAACATTGTCAAACACAGCTCTAGCCTTGTCATGGGAGCAGATTGAGAGCGCAAGGGACTGAGATCAGTAGTTCCTGGTAAATGAGGCTTCGAAGGATTGCAAAACCTCCACCCTGGATCTGACCCATTTGCATCCTTAGTTCTGAGCGTCACCCATCATCTTGATGATTGATGGTATCCAAGGTACATTGGAGAGTTGGACCTGATCCACACCCCTTTCTTAAGATACAATCAGAAAGAAGCTTCCACAAAGTTGGTGCACCGGGAGAAATGTGTCAAGTTTGAAGTAGGCTTGCTTGTCCTCCATGACAGATCGAGCCAAGCACAACAGGCTGCTCATTGGTGGGCCGTGAGTGTTTGATAGATGGTATCCAAGAAAAGCATGCTGCTCGTTTGCAAGAAGAAGCCCATGATAAATGCTATACATTCTTTTCAAAGGGAAGTCAGTTGATTCTCCACATTGTCTTGTGAACCATTCTTCTCAAATTCTCTTCTGTTCACAATCGAAAAGCACCAGTGTTCAATCCCCTGCATCGCTGGTTCGCTGCAAATCCAATCCAACGACCTGGATGATCCCATCAAGTGGTTCGGGCAAAGTCCAAGTCTGTGAACCAGATTGCTCACTATCAAGTCGTGAACGTCTTCAGGTAAGCTTGAATTTTGGAGAGCCTGTGCAACCCTCAGCAGAAACAATTAATGTATTCACGTCAATTTTGAAGGTTTTATATGTGAACCTAATGTTTCACAGCATGCGGCTTTGAACCTCAATCCAGCTCAAACCTGCTTCCTTTTTCATCCCCATTTTCTTCATTTCCCCATAAACTCTAGCTTTCTCATCCCACCTTCCACCCATGGAATGAACATTGGACATCAAAGCATAGGTTTCAGACTTCTCTGGCTCTAAAAGCATCAGTTTATATGCAGCATATCTTCCAGTTTCTTCATCCCCATGAATTCCACAAGCACCAAGAAGTGCTTGCCAAATAATAGCACCAGGCTGCATCGGCATGCTATCGATCATGTCCTTTGCTTTATCAAGTTGTCCAGCTCTTCCCAACATGTCAACAATGCAAGCATAGTGTTCCATCCTTGGCTCCATCTTCCATTCCTCAATCATGGAATACAAGAATTGCAACCCTTGATCGATCAATCCTCCATGGCTGCAAGCATGGAGAAGGCAGAGGAATGTGATATCGCATGGATGGTGACCCTTGCTCTTCATTTCATCGTAGATTTGCAGAGCTCTCAAAAAATGGCCGTGATTAGCAAAAGCATCAATCATGGTGTTCCACGAAACCAAATTCTTTCCTTCACCAATCTCACCAAACACTTTTACAGCATCTTCTAGAGCACCACAGTCGGAATACATGGAAATCAAACTGTTTCCCACAAAGATGTTTTCAATTAAGCATGTCCTTATCGCAATCGAATGGATCTGCCTTCCTAGAGAAAGCGAGGAACATACTCCAAGAACAGCCGAAACTAAGGTCTGATCAAGCTGTACTTCTGCCCTTTTCTCTGTCATCATCTGCCAGAAAAGCTGAAGAGCTGCCTCCTCATAACCATTCAAAGAGAAACCAACAAGCATCGCTGTCATGGACACCGTATCCTTGTGCTCACTCCTCTCATAGACCTTACGAGCGTCTTCCATCAGCCCGCATTTGGCGTACGCGTCCACTAGAGAGCTCTCAAGATAAACATCCCCAGGCACTCCCATCTTAAGAAAAAACCCATGGATCTGCCTGCCTAGCTTCGAATCACCCAAGCAAGAACACGCCATCAAGCAAGCACTGATCGTGGAAGCATTCGGCTGAACCCCATCATCCGAAGCACGCATCTCCCGAAACAACCCAATACTCTCAACCGCCATCTTCTCCTGCGCCAGGCCAGAAATAGCAGCAGTCCAAGATATAACGTCTCTCTCAGACATTTCGTCGAACACTTTGACTGCACACTCAAACCCACCACACTTGAAGTACCCCGTTAAGAGCGCGTTGCAAACCGAAACCGCTCCTCCAAAACCATTAACCACCACCAAACAATGGATCATCCTAAGGTGAGAAACGAAGCAGTGCTCGGTGCAAGCAGCAAGGACGCTGGTCAGAGCAGCGCAATCGAGACGGACGGCTGACGTCGGATCCGACTTCATCCTCTTAAAGAATTCCCAACCCTGATGAACAAAACCGTTCGCCATACAACCAGAGATTATGGCGTTCCAGGAGACGGTGTCCCTAACATGCATGGAGCTGAAGACTTGAAGGGCTTCCGATAGTTTTCCGCACTTGGAGTACATGGAGACGAGGGAATTGTGGATACCCACGTCCGGTTTCAGGGCGGGGAGTGATTTGAGGAGAAGGGAATGGAGGGAGGCGCCCAAGGGAGGGAGGTGGTGCCTGCCGCAGATGCCGAGGAGGGCGGTGAAGAAGACGTGGTTGGGCCGGAGGCCCGCGCGACGCAGCCGAGCGAAGGCGCGGAAGACGCCGGAGACGTCACCATCTCTGGCTTTGTCCTGTATCAGGGTCGTCCAAGAAGAAGAAGAGAGCATGCAGAGAGTGTTCGTTTGCGTGCGACGGCCTCAGTAAGGGAATTCCCTGTCTATTGAGTTAGCTGGGGCTAAGTTTGGGTCCGGGTTGTGGAACATGGTATCCTGATTTGGACTGTTTCCCACTTTCAGTTTCAGTTGGTGTGGACGATGGAATATGGGACGGGCTGGGCAACCACATTGATATATGTTCCAGAGTTACGACTGCTGGCAAGGATAGTATGATACTATGATTAGTATATTTGTCTCTCTCAATTACGTGTGCTTCTTAATCCCTTTCATTAATTATTTGTCCTTTCTCAAAATACGTGTTGGAGGGAAAACCCCACTTTATACTTTAAGGGCAAAGCCCATTGAAGGCTTGCCATTTGACCTTTGAACTTTGATTCAGTTTAATTTAAGTTCTGGCATAGTTTGATTCGCTTTTGCTCTCGCTCTCTCTAGACGATACTGATTTTCAATAGAATCAACTATGTTTTTTAGAATGAATAGAATCAACTATTGAATCATGCTTTTCCGCCAAAAATATATGTTTTTATGAGCTTTAAAATTTTAAAAAATTGTGCCATCGATTGTTGAATTCTTCAAAAAAAACTGCTCACATGTTCTAATTGGATGATTCAAAAGTCAATTCTTACTAAATAAATCATGTAGATCAAATTTAAAAAAAAAAAGATTGATACCATCTACACCCTTGTTAGAAGGAACCTCTCTCTCTCTCTCTCTCTCTCTCTCTCTCTCTCTCTCTCTCTCTCTATATATATATATATATATATATATATATATATATATATATATATATATATATATATATATATATACACACACACGTGTATGTGTGTTGGGCTGCCTGAGCTTGATGTGAAGATCAATGAGCACATTTATTTGTCTTTCGGTTCATGCAACATATGCAAGCTCTCGTCACCAAAAAAAATACAAGCTTTCACGTTCATCCAACGGTACCTAGTATGCATGTGGCAAAGTTCAAATATACATTTTATTTTCTGAAATCAAACGGTATCTAGATCATCATAGAGTTTTTAATGGGTCTCGGCTTAAAATATTAAAATTTAACAGCCACATTTTGACAAACTATAAGCATCAAGGAACCTCGTTCTTCTAATCCATCCTATCGTTGGAGTTCCATCGTTCTTGAACTACTTTTTATGCTTGGAGTAGCTTTGAATATGCACACACGAGCTCCCTTGGGGTGTTCTCATATTGAATCAATAAACAGTTTAAAATTATTTGCTTCCACATCTTCAGAACCATCATCATCGGTAAGTCGGTATATTTGTTTACATCCATAAAATACTCTTCCTGGATTCAATTTGCTATTGGAATTGTGGGTGCGTCCTAAATTCAGCACTGACAAGGCCGTCGGTATATCACTGTTGATCATTGTTGCTGCATTTCAAACATATAAAAAATAATTAGAAAATCAACAGCATATCAACTTTCCCAATTAATAAATCATTATACCACAACCAAAAATTAACACTGATGACTTTCAATAATAGCAACAGCCAACCGGATGAAGGCCGGCTTTGGTGAATTTGAGTCTTAGTCTCAACAAAGTGATTAGAGGAGAACCACCTGCATTTGTCTGGTGGGGGATGTTGAAGGCCTAGGGTTTCCTTCACCAAAATCGACTGTGTGAGAGAGAGAGAGAGAGCAAGTGTTGGGATCCCAGCAACCCCACTTATCTTTTTGATAATGACCATCCAATCTAAACGAATCCAAGGTCGATCCAGTCCTTTAGATAACTGGTTAGGACCTCTCTCCCGCTTATTTTTTTTATAATGACCTTACAATCTAAACAAATCCAACGGTTCCAACAGGTCCATCCAGTCCTTCAGATAACTGGTTAGGACCTCTGTCTCTCTCTCTCCCATATATATATATATATATATATATATATATATATATAATTGAGTAATATGCAGGTCCTAAACAGTCTTTATCTCCTAAAGCATACTAAACCATAAATGGGCTTGAAAAAGCATTTGCACAATTAATATGAACTTACAAATGTATTATGTATAATTTAGTAAGTAGAAAAACATGATTTAGATGAGCACTTGTGTAGATGTGTTTTAGAGTGATCAAAATTAACACCTCATATGGCACTAAACTTGATGACAAAAAAATCCCAGTTAAGTTAATTCAATCCAAAGCACTACTACACTAAACAACAATGACAAATGTGTCTACAGGTTTAGATTGAGCAAAAAATACCTGTAACTATGATTTTTTGTAGTATTTAGGACATTGAGAGATAACAGTATTCAGGAGCTACTGATTTTCCTGTTTAATTCATAAGCATTTGGGAGCTCAGTTCGAATAACTGTAACAAAATCATTCTCGAGACATAAACCAAGCCACCAACTGTCATGCATTTTCCATTTGCACTTTCATTTACAGGCTCCCGCTTGTATGCAGCAAGTGCTACTCTTAGTTGCTCTCCACGATAGCACTCAAAGCCAATGAAGGTGCTGCTTGGAATGTCAACATACACAAGGCATTTGTCTATTTTATCTCAATAAAGTTATGTAAATGTAACAGGATCTACGGTGGTCATGAGCAGCTTGTATCCATTTGGTATCATGTATTACAAACAGCTATGATGAGTATACGTTACGACATGAAAGCTGAAAAGTTAATCAATTTCAAGTTCAAAGAGGAAAAAGTACACAGAAGAAAAAATTTCTATGCAGGGATCAAAATAATAAATCCAACCCACTTACACAAAGGCACACATAAAATGCTGTGGTGGAAGCCATGTCAAGATGCAAGTGCTAAAGCTCCAGTTTCTTGTTTAATTGTGTCGTAACTTAGGGAACAGCTTCAGCAGCTTAATGAGCTCATAAGTACGTAAATCTCTACCAGCATAGAGGCACATATCAAGCGGGGTCAACCCATCCTGGAACATCAATCAATAAGTAAATCGGGTGTTTTGACATACAACAATGAAACATCAAGCCCAACCCAACCCCATGCAAAAATATCCGGGGCTTGGAGGCAAACAAATATTTTGAAAGCTTTAGTTGGCCTCCGTATATGACAAAAATTTCATTTCAACCATTGTACAGGAGGATACAGATAATACTCCAGAAATGTGTGTATTAACAATCTTGATGAATCCACATATATCAAGTCCAGGTAAGGTCAAAAAGCAGTTTGGAGAGTGTTACCTTGTTTTTCAAGGACTTGTCAGCTCCTTTAATTAACAGGAGTCGTACTACATCCGTTTGTCTTGTTTGTACAGCAAGATGTAAAGGCGTCCATCCATACTACAAAGGGACAGATAAATTGTGACTGATAAATATTAACAAATAAATAGACTAAAGGCAGAAATTTTCAAGACGCAAATTGAAAAATAGAGCAAGTCCCAGATCAGACTCACATCATCAGCAAGGTTAACATCCACATTGTACAGTATCAGCATCTTAATTGCATGGATAGATGCAACCTGTACAGAATAATGTATCAACGTGGCACCATCCTGTAGGAAAAGGCACATGACAGATTAGCTGTCACCTGGGTACAAATACAGGTTCGGGTATGGAATTTAAAGAATCAATGTGAGTACGGACACATGGATATATATATAAAGAATCAAATTCATAAATTAATTTAACATTTAACAAACTCAACTAGTAACATGCTAACTGTAAGAAAATGGAATCCTCAAACAAACTTCAAATGCTTCTTTCACGAATAAGCTCTCTCAAGAACCATAAATGTTCATACACAAAGCAAACACTTAAGAACCACTAGGGTTCACACACAAAATACTCAAAAGATAGATTCCAAATGAAAAAGTGAAGAATATATTTCATTCAAATGGGACAAAACCCACACAAAAAGTACATAATACAATGGTAACACCCCATATTTATACATGAAATGAGATGGCAAGGGAGAGTCGTTGGACACTCCAAGGACTCTAAATAGAGCCGTTGGAGTGTCCAACGACTCTCTATAGCTTTTTAGTCAAAAAGCAAAAGGGCTATGCTATATCCAAAACTGAAAAACAATAGCTTTTGCTTTTTGACTTAGTCAAAAAGCAAAAGGTATGCTATGTCCAAAACTGAAAAATAAACTAAAAATAAAAAACCTAACTAACCTATGCCATTGTAACTAAACTGAAAAATAAAATTACATATTATGGGATATTTACATATGATATTACAATTTTTAACACTCCACCTCAAACTTACGGTTGAATAACCGAAAGTTTGTCCAAGAGAAAGTGAAATCGAGGAGTAGCGCGTGGTTTGGTAAAGAAATATGTCAATTGAAATTCTGAGGAGACATGGAAGATCAATGGTGCCTTGTAGGAATTCCTCATGTACATGGTGGCAGTCCATTTCGATATGCTTGGTGTGAGAAATTATGTACCTACAGCCTGAATCTCGTACACTGCAGAAGAACGTACCTTCAACCTGAATCTCGTACACTGCAGAAGAACATACCTTCAGCCTCAATCTCGTACACTGCAGAAGAACGTACCTTCAGCCTGAATCTCGTACACTGCAGAAGAGAGAGAAGGGTTGGAAGCTAACTCACACGGACTCGGCTAGGGAGGTGCCGCACCTGAGTCGACACGCCCCGACACGGGTGCGGCTTCGGACTCGGCCTGGACTCGGTCAACGCCGAGTCGACTTGGTCAACGCCGAGTAGGACTCGGTCAACGAATCGAGGCCGAGTCCGTCCATATTTTGGACTCGGTCAACTTTGACCGAGTCCAAAAATGTCCATTTGTCCCTTAAAAAGTGAAAAAAAATTATATTTTTTATTTAAAAAATATATATAAAGAGTCACAGAGCTGTGCAGAGTGCTGTGCACAGTGGATTGTGCTGCAGTCACAGACTGTGTTGTGTCTGTGCACTTTTTTAAAAAATAATAATAATAATTGTGATTGTGCACAGACACAGACTGTGTTGTGTCTGTGCACTTTTTTAAAAAATAATAATAATAATTGTGACTGTGCACAGTCACAGACACATACTGTGTTGTGCCTGTGCACTTTTTTAAAAAATAATATATATATATAGCCGAGTCCCCGTGTCCAAAAATTTTAAAATTGCGCCGCACCCGTGTCGCACCCGCACCCATGTGACATAGGTTGGAAGGAGGGGGGGGGGGGGGCAGTTGATATCACGACGCACACGCACACTACTATCGTGCCCTATTTCAGTGTTATATAAACAATACACATTGGATCGAGTCTGTCGGTCTAGATCCAATAATACCAACATGTAACATAAAACAAGACAATATGGGTCTAGAACCACACCTGTACATTACATTCTCAATACTCCCCTTCAAGTTGTGCATGGTCTTGCACCATGGACAACTTGTTCTTCAAGAACCAAAAGCGCATACTGGTAAGGCCCTTAGTGAATAAATTTGCCACTTGATCAGCTGTAAAAACATAAGCAGGATCAACTTCTTTATCTTCTATTTTTTGTCGAATGAAGTGTTGATCGATCTCTATATGCTTTGTGCGGCTATGGTGAATGGGATTAAACGCAATATGTATGGCACTCTGATTATCACAAAAGAGAGCGGTGGGTAGAGTAGATTCTCCGACTTCAGTCAAAAGATGTCTAAGCCATGTAGCCTCTGCAGTAGCAGCTGCCATAGATCGATACTCAGCTTTTGTACTGGATCGTGCAACTGCACGTTGTTTCTTACTACTCCACGCTATCAAGTTCCCATCAAGAAAGAACTGATGATAAACAAGACCATCTGGATCTCCAGCCCAATCTGCATCTGTGTATATATCCAGTTGATGTTGTTCTCCTTTGGACTTGGACTGATGATAAACAAGACCATCTCCAAGAGTTCCTTTTAAGTATCGAAGAATTCTCTTGACAGCATTCATATGCTCCGTTTGTGGGTCATGCATAAATTGAGAGACTTGATTCACTGCATATACAATGTATGGTCTAGTGAATGTGAGATATTGGAGCATATCCACAATGCTCCGATATTGTTTGGAATCTTCATATGCTTCCCCATCCTGAGAACCAAGTTTTTGATTGAGGACGCTAGGAGTGGATAGGGGTCTACAATCCTTCATGCCGGCCTTATCCAATAGGTCTAAAGTATATTTGTGTTGAGTTAATGAAAGGTTTTCATCTTGTCGATCCACCTTAACCCCCAAGAAATAACGTAAAACCCCCAAATCTTTCATTTTAAATTGGTGACTCAGTAAAACCTTGGTAGCTTCTATATGTTTATCAGAGTTTCCAGTAATAATGATATCGTCCACATATATAAAAATCAAGGTGCGTACCTGACGATCTTGAAAAATAAAAAGTGAATGATCAAGATGAGATCGAACGAATCCATGTCTTTGAACTTCAACAGAGAAACTATCAAACCATGAGCGGGAGGCCTGTTTTAGCCCATAGATGGCTTTTCGTAGCTTGCAAACATGTGTATCGGGGCTATGTTCTGTATAACCAGTGGGTTGCTCCATATACACCTCTTCTTTGAGACTGTCATGCAAAAAGGCATTTTTGACATCAAGTTGGCTTAAAGTCCATCCATACTGAACTGATAAGGACAAGACTAATCGAATAGTACCCATCTTAATCACAGGACTAAAGGTTTTGTCATAATCTTGCCCGTATTCTTGAGTGAACCCTTTCACTACTAGCCTCGGCTTATAACGCTCAATGGATCCATCGGGTTTATACTTGATTTTATAGACCCATCTAGATCCAACAACATTCTTGTTCGATGGTCTGGGAACAATCTCCCAAGTCCCACACTCATGTAAAGCTTGTATTTCCTCATTCATCGCCTCAACCCATTTTATTGACATAGATGCTTGTGAGAAACTGA
Source organism: Nuphar pumila (assembly GCF_984573655.1). Taxonomy (NCBI): domain Eukaryota; kingdom Viridiplantae; phylum Streptophyta; class Magnoliopsida; order Nymphaeales; family Nymphaeaceae; genus Nuphar; species Nuphar pumila. The sequence goes on along the minus strand of NC_143255.1, from coordinate 100,904,480 downwards.
TAGGTTCATCATGCTTTTCAATCTGGGAGATGAACAACTGTAAATCTGTAGAGAAATTATCATAACTTACCCATCTTTCAATAGGATGACGAATCCTCTCAAGCCTCCTGGGTTGCACAATAGGTCGCTGCTAAACATTGTTTTTGTTTCGCCGCACATAGGTAATCCCTTGAAACTTTGTAACATTCGAAACTACAGGCATATTAATATCTTATGTGTTTGTCGGCCTTTCTTCTTCTTTGTGTACATTTGTACTATCTTGTTCTTCGGATGGTGTATGGCATGAGGGTACGTCATGCGTCGTCATTTGATCAAGTACCTCAGTAACAAGCCATGGCTGATAACTTTCAGCATCCTTACTGTGTCCCTCTGCGCTTCCTGAATCATCAATATTAGTCTCGTCAAACACTACATTCTGTGAAACTCTGATGCGGCTGGTGATGGGATCATAACACTAATATCATCTATACTAGTCAACATATCCAACAAACCTACACCTGGATGTTTTGTTATAAAACTTATGACGTTGAGAATTGTCAATGTGAACATAGCATATGCAGCCAAACACACGCAATTCATTGTAGTCAGGATGAACCCCAAAGAGTGTAAAATAAGGAGACTGATCTGCTAGCAATTTCATTGGGAGTCGATTTATGACATAGACAGCTGAATGAAAGGCTTCCATCCATAAATCTAAAGGAATACGAGTGCCATGTAACATACTCAGCACACTTTCTACAATATACCTGTATTTTCTTTCCGCCACACCATTTTGTTGTGGTGTGTGGACAAGATATTCGACGACCTATCCCATTATTTTGAAGAAATTCAGTAAATTGCTTTGATAGGTACTCTCCTCCACCGTCATAGTGAAAATTTTGAATTTTAGTTGAAAACTGATTACCAACTAAGGCACAGAACGAGGAGAAAAGCTTAAAAATAAATCCAAGTGTATCTATCAATGAAAGTAACATAGTAACGACTTCCCGATAAAGAAGTTTGTGGGGTAGGTCTCCAGACATCTGAATAAACAATTTCAAAAGGCACAGAAGCTCTTTGATTTATTGAATGAAATGGAAGAACAACTCTTACATAATTGACAACTAGAACAAAGGTGAGGATCAACCTCAAAATTCACACTAGACTGTGGAACAAATCCTCTGGATGCAAGTTTCTCAATAAATGAATGATTACAATGACCAAGACGACGATGCCAAATCTCTGACTTATTATATTGAGATAAACTGAAACAATTTTTGAATAATATTGGATGAATATGATGAGAATTTATTGATGCACCATGAACTGGAGGAGACTCCTTGAAAACATACATGTTTCCCTATCGTACTCCTTCAACGAGCGTCTTCTTTGTGAGAAGGTCCTTGACACATACAGAAGGAGTAAATTCGACAGAAGAATTAGTTGTTAAAATATGGTATGCGTATGGATCTGGATCCAGATCCATACACACGTTATGTTTTATCTTTTAACACATGCTCAATGCCATTTCATTAATGGCATGTTTGTAATTTTTCCAGCATTTGTATTTTTCCCTATTTATAAGGTTTAGGGCTGGGAGGTTGGGTTAACGTGCGCCGCCCCCAGCCATTGTGAATCTCCCTCTTCTCTCTCTCTCTTTTCTTAGTTCTTGCAGTGAAGGCTGAGCCCACAGAGAATCTCATATGGTATCAGAGCGAGTTTCCCTCTGCAAATTTCTTGAGTCAGCTTGTTTCAGAAAAACTTACTCACTCTAATTTTTTGACCTGGAAGAGACAAATACTTCCTTTTATACGGAGTCAGGATCTCGATGAACATCTGGATGGTTTGGTTCCTATACCCCCACAGTTTATTTTGCAGGAAACCACCAATGAGAAAGGCGACACAATTACTATTTCTTTTAAGAATCCAGAGTATACAGTCTGGAGGAAGCGAGATCAGTCTTTGGTTGCTTATATTACGTCAACACTGTCTCAAGAAGTGTTGGTTACTCTTTCAGATGATTGCACTGCGGCAGATCTGTGGAGTAAGTTGTCTCAGACATACTCTCAGATATCAGAAGTTCGAGTTATGTACTTAAAAAATGAGTTTCAAAGGTTGAAGAAAGGCTCCATGCCAGTCATGGAATACATAGGCCGCTTGAAGAGTATTACTGACCAATTGGCGGTTATTGGAAGTGCTATTTTAGATAAAGATAAAGTTCAACAACTCCTCAATGGATTGGGCCCTGATTTTGACATGTTTACCACAGTTTTGTCATGCCTTCCTCACTTGCCTACTTTTGACGATCTTCAAGCGAAGCTTCTCCAGCATGAGATGATTATGAAACAAAGAGCAGAAGGAAATTAATCAGTTCGTTCTCATTCAGTTTTGGCCATGGACACTTCTGTCGGTTTTGGACGAGGAAATGGAGGGCATCAAGGAGGCAGAGGCCGTGGACGTTTTGGGCAGGGAGGTCGTGGTATCTTGCTTACACCTAATATTTCTGGTGCTTTTAATACAGGGAATCAGAGGAGAGTGCCCACTTGTTTCTTATGTAACAAAAGAGGACATGTGAAAGTTGATTGTTGGTTTAATCTAGAAAATAGAGGAAAGGTAAACAATATTGAAAATAAGTCTGCTACTACTGTGGACACGAAAGTGTCATCTACAGATATGCAACAAGTTTTGTTATCAGCACTGTCACAGATGACGATCAAGCAAAATGAACAAGGCGAGTGGTATGTTGATTCTGGCGCTGTCACTCATGTTACGGGTAATGTCAGTAAGTTATCTTACTTATTGCCTTATTCTGAAAAAGGTAGTATAGTTACGGGAGATGGAACTTGTCACTCCATTAGTCATACTGGCAGTGCACATATCCCTATGTCAGAGTCCTCACTTCATTTGTCTAATGTTTTCCTTGCTCCTAATATTAAAAAGAACATTGTTTCTGTAGCTAAACTTGTTGACGATATGAATTCTTCCGTCGATTTTACTCCCTCTTCTGTTTATGTTAAGGATCTACGAACGAAGGAGACGTTCGCTAAGGGGGAGTGACAAGGAAACATGTACGTCTTCAAGGAGATTCCCTCATGTCTTCACCTTCAGCCCCAGTCCTCCAGTTGAAGTCGTCCAAGCATTCTTCAGTGTCTTCGCCTTCAGAGTCTTTGCTTTTTCCTTCGTTGAAAGTTTTTAATTCATCTCATTGTAATAAGCCAGACATTTGGCACAGTCGTTTGGGTCATTGTAGTCGAGGCTTCGTTGAAAATCTTGTATCTGATGGTCTTCTTCCAGAGTCTAGTTTATGTTCATTTTTAGATAATAATAAATGTTCCTCATGCGAACTTTGCAAAAGTCATGTTCTTCTGTTTCATATTATTAATAAAAGGGCTTCAAAGCCATTTGAGATTATTTGTTCCGATGTTTGGGGACCCGCACCTATTCCTTCTCTTTCCGGTAGTAGTTACTATGTTATCTTTATTGATTCTTATTCTCGTTATACTTAGATATATTTCTTGAAACATAAGCATGAAGTTTTTCAAGTATTTCGGAAATTCCATTCGATGGTCAAAACAAAATTTTCCTGTGATATTGTGCACTTATAATGTGATGGTGGGGGCGAGTATTCATCAAACGAGTTTATTGCCTTTCTTCGGGATAAAGGAATAAGTCGACAGGTTTCTTGCCCTCATACACCTCGACAAAATGGGGTTGCGGAAAGGAAACACAGGCATATTGTCGAGAGTGCGATGAGCATGTTACATGATAGCAATGTGCCCGTTAGTCTCTGGACAGAAGTTTTTCATACATCTGTTCATGTCATAAATCGTCTTCCTATGGCACTTCTTGATCAGCACTCTCCATATTATACTTTATTTGGGCAACATCCTTCTTATGATGAGTTGCGTGTTTTTTGTTGTGTATGTTATGTACATATTGATTCATCTCTGCGAAATAAGTTTCAGGACAAGGCCGTTAAGTGCAGATTCGTTGGGTATGCGGATGAATACAAAGGCTATTGATGCTATGATCCTACTACAAAACGTATTAGGACCTCTAGGAATGTTGTTTTTGATGAACAAAATTTTCAGGTAAATGACTCTGAAGCGTTGCCATCTCGAGAAGTAGAGGTATATGATCCATGGATGAGCGCAGATCTTTTTGCTAATACAGAAGAAACTTGTCAGGCGAATTGTACTTCCTTTGGCTTGAGCCGGGGGTTGGATGACTCACAGATGCGTGTTGAACCAACCCCAGTAGAACGCTTCTCTGGACAGATATACACTAGACGGGACAAAATATAAAGTAGAGGAATGTGGAAAGCATCGCTAATGATCCGGCTCAAAGGCCGTCACGCATTAGGCATCCTATTCAACGATGGGTGAGCTATGAGACCTTTTCTCTTGATTTCCAGTTGTTTATGTCTCAGCTCACAAAACAAGATGAACCCACTTGCTTTAATCAAGCTCTTCAATCTCGTCATTGGACTGAAGCTATGAATGAAGAAATGGACGTACTTCATGAGTGCCAGACTTGGAAAATAGTACCTCGCCAGAAGGAAAGAATGTAGTTGGCTCAAAATGGGTTTATAAAACAAAGTATAAGCCTGAAGGAAGTATCGACAGATATAAAGCACGACTTGTTGCTCGGGGATTCACACAACAATATGGTGAAGATTACGATGAAACTTTTAGTCCAGTAGTCAAAATGGGTACAATTCGTGTCATCATATCCCGAGCAGTCGACCGAGGATGGAGGCTTAGCTAGATTGATGTTAAAAATGCATTTTTGCATGGAACTTTAAAGGAAGAAGTGTATATGGAGCAACCTCCTGGTTATGCCGAAAAGGATCATACTGCCTGGGTGTGCAAGCTAAGGAAATCTCTGTATGGGTTGAAACAGGCGTCACGTTCTTGGTTTGAAAGTTTCTCTATGCAAATTCAAAGCTATGGTTTTAGAAGATGCTCTCTGGACCACTCGCTCTTTATTTACCAAAAGACAGGCATCGTTATACTTCTTCTTATATATGTTGATGACATTGTGATCACTGGGAGCTCAGATAATCATGTGCAAGACGTGAAGCAGTTTTTAATGAAAACTTTCAAGATGAAAGATTTAGGGGAGTTGAGGTACTTTCTTGGTGTGGAAGTTGACAGGCAACAAGACACATTGACACTCATGCAACAAAAATACACTTTTGATCTTCTAGAAAGAGCCGGGATGACGAATTGCAAACGAGTCAGCACTCCGAGTGTATTACATCAAAGGCTGAGCTCTGAAGATGGCCATCTCTGTGTCAACCCAACAACGTATAGAAGCCTTGTGGGGATGCTGCAGTACTTGACTTTTACCAGACCTGATATAGTTTATGTTGTCAATCAGGTATCCCAGTTTATGCATGCTCCAACGGAAGGTCATATGGAAGCTGTGAAGCGCATTTTACGATATTTAAAAGGAACTATAGGAGATGGACTTGTTTATCGCAAGAACGATAACCTGCATAGAGGGCATGAACTCATCACTTATACAGACGCAGATTGGGCAGGGGATCCAGATGAAAACAAAAGGCAGTGGCACGGTTAAGTACAGAGGCTGAATACAGGTTGATGGTTGCAGGCACGGCAGACGCTACATGGATTAGACACTTATTGAGTGATCTTGGAGAGGCAATTATTCGATCATTTCTTCTATGTGACAATCAAAGCGCAATAAACATTGCGTGTAATCCTATTCAGCATAGCAGAACGAAGCACATTGAGATTGATCAACATTTTATACGGCAGAAAGTCGAGATGAAGGAGATAGAACTACGTCATGTTCGAACAGGTAGCAGACTTGTTTACCAAGGGGTTAACAGGACAGCAATTTTGGTATTTGAAGAGCAAGTTGTACATGCTCCAAGACCACGTACAACTTGAGGGAGGGTGTGAAAATATGGTATGCGTATGGATCTGGATCCAGATCCATACGCACGTTATGGTTTATCTTTTAACACATGCTCAATGCCATTTCATTAATGGCATGTCTGTAATTTTTCCAGCATTTGTATTTTTCCCTATTTATAATGTTTAGGGCTGGGAGGTTGGGTTAACGTGCGCCGCCCCCAGCCATTGTGAATCTCCCTCTTCTCTCTCTCTCTTTTTTTAGTTCTTGCAGTGAAGGCTGAGCCCACGGAGAATCTCATATTAGTATCATCGATAAGTTTAGAAACAGAAACAATATTTTTAACGATGCTAGGAGAATGGTAAACAGTTTGTTCCAAGTCCCTTGCTCAGTTTGTTTGAAACTCAATTCTGAAAGAGCAGAAATCTGGAGATTCTTCACATTTTCTTTTTCATCACCTTTAGGACTGTCCTCTGCTTGTCCTCTAGTAGAAGGCACGACACCATTAAATTTGCCTTTGTTTTGCGGATTATGCCAACAATTTGCTTTAGTGTGCCCTCTTTTATTGCATTGAAAACATGTCGGTATATTTCTAGAGTATTGATTCCCTGGATATAATTGAGTGACATGTTAGGTGTGGGAAGTAGCCCACGACCTCCTTGGTTGCCTCTCCCATATCCACGTCCACCTCTAAAACCCACACGTCCTCGCCCTGACGCTATTCCTGTGACAAGAACCTCATGATTATTGGAGTTTAGAGTCGCTTCCTCACCTCTAATGGTGACTTCATATTGCAAAAGATTAGCCCGTAGATCTTTGAAACTGGGCAATGAAGGGAGGCACAAAAGAGAGGTGACTAGCATGTGGTAGTCAGATCCCAAACCATTTAGTACATGTTGAACCTTTTCTTTGTCAAGAATTATGCAACCCACCATGGCTAGTTGATCTGTGATGCTCTTGACTTTGTTTATGTACGCTGTAACCGATAAACCTTCTTTCTTTAAGAGCTGAAACTCTCTTTTTAAATGCAAAATCCTAGCTTCTGAAATCTGCGAATAGGTCTGAGCCAATATCTGCCACAACTCTCTGACTGAACATTCATCTGGAATAACCACTAATACCTCTTGAGAGAGAGTAGAAGTAATGTAGGCCACAACTGCCTGATCTTTTCTTTTCCACGTTGCAAACTCTGAATTTTTGACTAATTTGTTGGAAACCTCCTCTTTATCATCTCGTTCTTCCTGCAAGACAAATTCTGATGGCACATGAATTGTTCAATCAAGATACCCAGAGAGGTCCAAGCTCTTAGTAAAAGGCAACATTTGTCGTTTTCAGGTCAAGTAGTTTGAGTTATTTAGTTTCTCAGATATAAGTTGTCCAAGGAAACTAGAAGGAAGGGAAGGAGAATCCATGTGGAATGATAACAAGAAAACACTTTGACCAGCAGTCTGATTGTAGCAATATAAAACCTTTTTTTTTTGCTGCGAAGAATATATTGGTGTAAACAGTCCAGAGTAATTAGTAACAGACGACAATGACGTGAAATTTTTTAAATCGGAACTTTGAATAAGGTTTAGAAGGAACAAATGTGAAGATGGAAGAAAAAATCACGTTAAAACAAAGAACTCGATTCAGATCTGATTTCACTTTGAGTTGTGGAAATCTTATCCGGATCTAATTTAATGGTCTGGGCACAAAAAGAAATAATCCATTCAAAGATTTTGAGGAATAAAAACGGCAGACAAGGGGAATCAGTCTGTCACGACCAGATTCAATTTGGTCTGGCTTGAAAGAAAGCACTAGCGTCAGAGAGGAGAAAAGAAGAAGAGAAACAGATTGGTCAGACTGTGCGACGAGTTTAAATTTGATATTGAGGAAGAAGAAAGCAGGATCTTAAAAAAAATTGAGTAAAGGTTTCAGGGAAGAAAGGAGATTCAACCCAATATTGATAGATCACTTTTTTTGACAGAAGAGGATGAAATCTGATCTAACGAGATCAGATTTAGAATAGAAGAGAAGAAAATAATCAGATTTAGAATAGAAGAAGAGGAGAAAAGAATCCTGACCTGGAATTTAGAACCCGACCTGCTCTGATACCATGTAAGAAATCATGTACCTACAGCCTGAATCTCGTACACTGCAGAAGAACGTACCTTCAACCTGAATCTCGTACACTGCAGAAGAGAGAGAAGGGTTGGAAGGAGGGGAGGCGGCAGTTGATATCACGACGCACACGCACACTACTATCGTGCCCTATTTTAGTGTTATATAAACAATACACATTGGATCAGGTTTGTCGCTCCAGATCCAATAATACCAACCTGTAACATAAAACAAGACAATATGGGTCTAGAACCACACCTGTACATTACATTCTCAATACTTGGTTCGTTCGTGAAATGTCCGATTGTTGGCAATGTAAATGAAACTTTTGTTGTCACAACATAGTCGTGATGCACTTGTACTTGTAACAACCATATCATGAAGTAGTCGTCTCAATAAGACTACTTTCATGATAGTGGTAGTCATGGCTCTGTACTCGGCTTCAGTAGACGAAAGAGAGACCTTTTGTTGCTTCTTACACCTCCATGACATCAATGACTCTCCAAGAAACATACACAGTCTAGTAGTTGAGTGTCGATCATTTGGATCTCCTCCTCAATCTGTATCAGTATATGCAGTTAATTCTAGTGTGAAAGAAGCAGACAAAAACAGTCCTCTAAAAATGAAAGTTTTAATATATCTAATAATGTGTAACACAGCTCCCATATGAACAGAAGTGGGAGCATGCTAGAATTGACTTGTTGTGTGAACAGCATGCGCAATGTCAGGTCTTGTGATGGAGAGGTAAAACAACGCCCCAACAAGTTGTCTATAAGGTGTTGGGTTCTCAAGAGGTTTCCCATCGTTATTTTTCATTTTGATGTTCACAACTTCAGGAGTATCAACATGTTTGTCATCTGTGATTCCTGACCTGTCAATAATATCAAGAGCAAATTTAGATTGACTTAGTAAATAACCTCTAAGAGAATAAGTTACTTCAATACTAAGAAAAAATTTTAAAAAACCTAAGTCACTCATTTCAAAGTTGTTTTTGAGAAACTTTTTAATATTGTCAACTCCCTATTTATTACTTCCTGTGATGATCATGTCGTCCACATAGAGAAGAAGAATGATGATCCCTGCATTAGATTTCTTAATAAACAAAATTATGTCAGTAAGACAAAATTGAAAGCCAAAATCAAGCATAACCTTATTGAATTTATCATACCAAGTCTTTGGGGCTTGCTTAAACCATATAATGCTTTAGGTAACCGAAGAGCTTTTCCTTGAGGAACTTCAATGCCAGGAGATGGTTCCATATAAACTTCTTTGGCTAGACTTTCATTGAGAAATGCATTCTTGACATTCATTTGAAAGATATGTCATTTTTTTATGAAGGCAAGGGCTATTAGAGTTCTTACGGTGGTGATTCTAGCGACTGGTGCAAAGGTTTCTTCATAGCCTATTCCATATTCTTATTAATAGCTTTTGACAACTAGTTGAGCTTCAAAACGTTCAAAAGTGTCATCACTCTTAGTTTTAACTTTGTATACCCATCGACATCCTATGGGCTTTTTCCCAGGTAGAATATCTTGAATAGTCTACGTGTTCGCCTTTTCCAATGCATTTAACTCGGTTGTCATAGCTTCGACCCATTCTGAATGTTCTTTTGTTGTATTATATTTTGAAGGTTCTATATAGGAGTGCAATAGGGCAATATATGCTTGATGTTTTGGTGAAAAAGATACATAGGATACAAATTTTTCGGGTACTCTTGACACCCTAGATGATTTTCTGGTTTCTATTTGATCATGTGCTTTAATATATTTTTTTAGAGCACAAGGTTGCTCTAGATTTCCTCGCTTGAAGTATTGAATGCAATCTGGATGAGATGTTTCAATATTGATTATACTATTTTGATCTTCTTGATCAACTTCTTCTTCATTAATTTCTGGAACTAAGTCCAACAAGGAGTATTCATCAACCTCTCTAACGTTTTTAGTTTCAAAGAAACTTTCATTTTCAAAGAAAGATACATTTTGTAACACATATAACTTCTTAGTTCTGAGATCAAGGCATCTATAACCTTTCTGATTGCTTGCATAACCAAGGAATGCACAAGGAATGGCCCGAGGGAAAAGCTTGTCATTTTTGTTGGAGAAAACAATATTGAGACTGTACGTTGTTTGTTCACGGGTCTGGATCTGGACCCCTGGACCCGATGGCCTTATGTAACATTTATGTAACATCTTTTGTATTACTGTCATTATTGGGTCTGTCAGACCCGATCCAAATTGTAACATATATAATATGAAATATAGGGCACGAGTGTATGTCGAGGATTATTTTCAGCAGCTGCCGCCCCTTGCTCAATGCATCTTCTCCTTCTTCTTTGTTGACAATAACTTGAAACACACATTCTCACATGGTATCAGAGTGGGATCGCATCTGACTTCAGTTCAAGGGCGTGAAACAGATTTCAGAAAGTATCTTGAGAGATTCGTCTTTTGTTCCAGGTTAGCAAAAAAAAATTTGCCTTCTATTTTCTTTAGCTTTCTGTCTTATCTTTTCTCTTTGTTTCCTCCATCTGCTCCATATTTTTCTTCCAAAACTATCGATCTTTAATTTTAAAATCAAACTTTTGATTTTGTTATTTCGATTCAATCTTTGGTCTTCAAAATCAAACTTCTAATTTTATTTTGATTTAATCTTTGGATTTCAGATCTGGTTTTCATTCCAGATTTGTTCCTCTTCTTATTCCGGACGTCAAAATTCATTTTTTACCCATCTTTCTTGTTGATTCCGGATCTGATTGGTGCATCAGATATGTTCCTCCAGATTTGTTTCTCTTCTTATTGCCAACGTCAAATCCATTTTTTACCCATCTTTCTCGTTGATTCCAGATCTGATTAGTGCATCATATTTGTTCCTGCCTTGCACCTGTTCCTGTCTTGCATTAGCATTAGATCTGACTATTCACGTCAGAATACTCATCTTACAGACTTTATTGGGTTTCAAATTTGCATACCCAATTTTCGTCAAACTTGACTTTATATCTTTGGAGTCTGTGAAAAGTCTAATCAGACTCTAACCAGTACAGATCGTGCAATCCACTAAAGGTATTAGAGAAGCAGTGAGCCAGACCTAAAAAATAGGTGGTGAACTCAGATTGTTGGGCCGATTGTTTCTCTGACTTGTTGGACTGTCTTGTTGATCTATTTCTCGCAAGGTTTTAAAACCCGTGACTCGGGACTCGACTCGTTCTTTATTGACTCGTGACTCGGCGGGTCAGCTCGGTGACTCGGACCAGGTTTTGTTAACTTTTGATTTTAAAAGAAAAACAATATATAAATTGTCATTTAAACATATAACCTCTACATAAGGCTGAAAGGAGAAAAACAAGAAAAACAATATTTTAAAATTACTTAATATGGCATGCAGAAAGGAGATATGGACAAATATGTGCCCTGATATAATGATATTCATTTTATAACCTCTACATAAGGCACATCATGGAATATCAATGGAGTGGATAATCATTAAGTCCATTTCTTAGCCACATTCTGGAAATGTACTTTGAATAGCAAAGGAACAGGCAAGGAGGCAATTCTAGTTTTCCATTTCTTTGCCATAACTGTAATCAACACGGCACTACCTACGGTTCCTAAAATGGCCAATCATATATGCTAGCTTGTTTTAAAAGTTTCAATTCCCTCTCTAACAAATCCATAAATGTAAAATAGGGATATATGTGCATATTGAAAGTTTACAGAATGCCCAATATCAACATAAATAAGCAATTTTCTCATGTATGAAAACTATACAGGAAATATATTAATGGCACAACTATAAAAAGACTACTAATATTTGAATCTGGACAATGCTTGTTCACGTAACAAATGGATGATGAAACCTAAATGTGACTTCCTATAGGCACATTTGACCCACCATATATAGTGAGAATCATTTCTTTAAAATATTTTGCTAGAATAAGTTGATAGCACCGGGTGAACAGTACTTCCAACTTCCAACAGCATGGCGATTTTATTCTATGGATTTAAATGATTTTTTATCTTTAAATAATTTTTATTTTCTTTTTTATACAAAATCTGGGGGTAACCCTTGTTAAAATATATGTACTTATATATTTCAAAACTGTAATTTGAAACTCAAAAATCAAATTTCAAACATCCCAGAACTCGCCCGAGTCTTGGCAAACCGAGTTTGCCTTGCCTGGTTGACTCGCCGGAGAGTCGAGTCAGCCGAGTCAACGAGTTGACTCGGCGAGTTTTAAAACCATGATTTCTCGTTCTTCTCTTCAACAATATTTATTCTTATTCTCTTCATGGATTCTCCTTCTCTCCCATCGAGCTTCCTTGGCCAACTTATTTCTGAGAAACTCACCAACTCGAATTACTTGACTTGGAAGAGGCAAATATTGCCCTTTATTAGGAGTTTGGATCTCTCTGGATATCTTGATGGATTTGTCCATGCACCACCAGAGTTTGTCTTGCAAGATGAGAGAGATGATAAAGGGGAGGTTTCCAACAAATTGGTTCATAATCCAGAATTCGCAGCATGGAGGAGAAAAGATCAGGCGGTTATGGCATACATTACCTCTACCCTTTCCCAAGAGGTATTAGTGGCCATTCTAGATGAATGTTCGGCTATGGAGCTGTGGCAGATATTGGCGCAGACTTATTCACAGATATCAGAGGCCAGGATTCTGCATTTAAATAGAGGCCAGGATCAGGATGTGTTAGTCACAGGAATGGTGCTAGGAAGGGGGCGTGGTGGTTTTAAAGGAGGACGAGAATAGGTAAGAAATGGTCAAGGAGGTCGTGTTGATGATACTAATTCTTCTGTCGAATTTACTCCTTTTGTATGTATCAAGGATCTTCTCACAAAGAAGACGCTCGTTGAAGGAGAACGGCAGGGGAATATGTATGTCATCAAGGAGTCTTCACTTGTTCGTGATGTTTCACCAAAATCACAGGTTGTCCAGGTATTGTCATCCGAAAATTGTTTTTGTTTATCTCAGTGTAATAAGCCAAGAATCTGTCATCGTCGTTTGGGTCATTGTAATTGCTCATCTGTTTAGAGACTTGCGTTTGGTGGACTTGTTCCACGGTCTAGTTTGAGTGTTAAGTTTAATTTGTCACTTTGTTCCAGTTGTCAATTATGTAAGAGTCATGATCTTCCTTTCAATTCAATAAATCAACGAGCTTCTATGCCTTTTGAGATTGTTTATTCTGATGTCTGGAGACCTGCCCCACAACCCTCCTTCCTTATCAAGTAGTCGCTATTATGTTACGTTTATCGATAGTTATTCCAGATACATTTGGATTTACTTTATGAAGCATAAATCCGAGGTATTTAAGCTCTTTTGTTCATTTCATGCTCTAGTCTGTAACCCGTTCTCGTCTAAAATTCAACATTTCCAATGTGATGGTGGGGGAGAGTATTTATCAAAGGAATTTACTGAATTTCTTTAAGATAACGGAATAAGCCGTCGAATTTCTTGTCCTTATACACCACAACAAAATGGTGTGGCGGAAAGAAAACACTGACACATTGTGGAAAGTGCATTGAGCATGTTACATGATACTCGCATCTCCTTAAGTTTGTGGACTGAAGCCTTTCATTCCGTTGTGCACATTATAAATTATAAATCGCCTGCCAATGAAGTTGTTAGATAATCAATCTCCTTATTTTATACTCTTTGTTGTTCACCCTAACTATAATGAATTGTGATTGGTTGGTTGTGTATGTTATGTTCATATTGATAGTTCTCAACGTAACAAGTTTCAGGACAAAGCGTACATGTGCAAGTTCGTTGGTTATGTTGATCAATACAGAGGGTATCGTTGCTATGATCCTACCACTAATCGAATCAGAATACGAAACGTTGTATTTGATGAGACCAATACCGAGGATTTAGTGAAGGTAAATGGGCACAGCAAAGATGTTGAGAGCTATCAACCATGGCTTGCGACTGAGCTATTTGATCAGATGGAGAGACATGGCTCTTCACCACATCATTCATTACCTGCTGAACTGAATGGGCCAAATGCACAGATGCAAAGGGAAGAGTCATCAGATGCACATAACATTGCAATACATGTCTCAGATATCACAAAGTATCAAGGGGCTGTCTACGTGCGACGGAATAAAAATAATGCGCAGTGTCTTGACATGCAGCCCAGGAAGTCTGATAGGATTCGTCATCCCATTGAGAGATGGATAAGTTATGACAACTTTTCCACAGAATTACAATTGTTCATTTCTCAGATTGAAAAACAGGATGAACCCATTAGTTTTGTACAAGCTTCTATGTCAATCAAGTGGGTTGAGACTATGAATGAGGAGATGAAGGCTTTGCATGAGTGTGGGACTTGGGAGATTGCCCCTAGACCCTCAGACAAAAATGTTGTAGGGACTAAATGGATTTATAAGATAAAATACAAACATAATGGATCTATTGAGCGCTACAAGGCGAGACTAGTAGCAAAAGGGTTTACTCAAGAATATGGGCACGACTATGAGGAGACTTTTAGCCTTGTGGTCAAGATGGAAACCATTTGATTAATCTTGTCTTTATCGGTTCAGTATGGATGGACTCTCAGTCAGCTTGATGTTAAAAATGCCTTTTTGCATTGCACCCTGAAAGAAAAAGTGTATATGGAGCAGCCTCCTGGTTATGCAGAACACAGTCCCAGTACACATGTTTGTAAACTCTGAAGAGCCATCTATGGGTTAAAGCAGGCTTCTCGTTCGTGGTTTGATAGCTTCTCACTTGAAATTCAATGACACAGGTTCCTTAGGTCTCATCTCGATCATTCACTGTTCATTTTCCAAAATCATCAGGTGAACACTTTACTTCTCATATATGTGGATGATATTATTATTACTGGGAACTCTACTGAACATATAAAAGCTACAAAAGACTTATTGAGTTGGCAGTTTAAGATGAAAGATTTGGGTGTTTTGCATTATTTCTTGGGGGTTAAGGTCGATCGGCATGACGAATATCTTTTGTTAACTCAGCACAAATATACATTAGACCTATTGGATAAGGCAGGTATGAAAGACTGCAAACCGTTGTCTACTCCTAGCGTACTTAATCACAAGCTTAGCTCACAGGATGGGGAGACATATGGAGATCCTAGGCAGTATCGAAGTCTTGTGGGTATGCTTCAATATCTCACATTCACTAGACCAGACATTGTGTATGCAGTAAATCAAGTCTCACAATTCATGCATGACCCACGCACAGGACATATGAATGCAGTTAAGAGAATTCTTTGATATTTAAAAGGAACTCTTGGAGATGGCCTAGTCTATCATCAGTCTAAATCTAAGGGTGAGAGACATCAACTTGTTGTATATACAGACGCCGATTGGGCTGGAATTCAGATGATAGACGGTCGGTTTCTGGGTAATGTGTTTTCATTAATGGAAACTTAATAACATGGAGTAGCAAGAAACAACGTGCAGTTTCTCGATCCAGCATTGAGGCCGAGTACTGATCCATGGCAGCAGCTACAACAGAGGTTACATGATTGAGGCATCTCTTGACTGAAATAGGAGAAAATATTTTGCCCACTACCCTTTTATGCGATAATCAGAGTGCCATACAGATTGCCTTCAATACTATTCATCATAGTCGCATAAAGCATATAGAAATTGATTAGCACTTCATTTGGCAAAAGGTAGAAGATAGAGAAGTGGAACCAGCTTACATTTCGATGACTGATCAGGTGGTTGATTTGTTCACTAAGGGGCTTACGAGCATACGATTTTGGTTCTTGAAGAACAAGTTGTCCATGGTGCAAGACCATGCACAACTAGAGGGAGGATATGGAGATTGTACATTGTTTGTTCATGGGTCTGGATCTGGACCCCTGGACCCGATGGCCTTATGTAACATTTATGTAACGTCTTTTGTATTACTGTCATTATTGGGTCCGTCAGACCCGATCCAAATTGTAACATATATAATATGAAATATAGGGCACGAGTGTGTATCGAGGATTATTTTCAGCAGTTGTCGCCCCTTGCTCAACGCATCTTCTCCTTCTTCTTTGTTGACAATAACTTAGAAACACATTCTCACAAACAAAACATTTGCAACCAAATACTCTTAATCGCGAATAATTTGGAGTTTGTTTAAAAAGTTTTTCAACGGGTGATACATTTTTTAACAAAGATAATGGCATTCTATTAATGAGATATATTGCGGTTAGCGTAGCTTCGGCCCAAAAAAATTTAGGAACTTGACGAGTAATGAGCAGAGTTCTTGTTGTTTCTACTAAACCATTTTGTTGTGGATTATATAGGCATGACTTTTGATGTAAAATTCCATGTAGATTTAAATAATCACTAAATTATTTTGATAAATACTCTCCCCCTGAATCAGTGCAAAATATAGAGATGTCATTCTTAAATTGGTTCTTAACCAGTTTATAAAATATTTGAAAATGTAAAAATACTTCGGATTTATGTTTGAGAAAATAAACCCAGGTATGTCTACAAAAATGATGTAGTATGAAAACCCTCCTTCTGATATGACAGGTGCAGGACCCCATACATCCGAATGTACTAACTCAAGAGGTCTGAGATAAAATTTCTTTCTTGAAAGGGTAATCTCTTCATTTTTCCAAGAATACATTTTTCACATTTAAATGTCTCAGAATTACAAAAGGTTTTCATATTTGGAAAAAACTGAATTTTGGATATGTTAGGATGACCAAGTCTCTTGTGCCATAAATCCAAGTCAATTTTCTGAACATTACAACAAAACGTATTCTTGAGAATTTCCAAAAAATCCAGGTAGTATAGGCCTCCTTCTCTTGGGGCGTTCACTACTGAGCGACGCACTGTACTAGATAGGCCCGAAGGCAGTGATAAATGGGCAAGGGTTGCTAGGTCGTCGCCCAGAAGCGACGCATCACACCGGCGCCCAGGTGTGGTGTCAAATAGGCAAGGGTTCTCTCGTTTTGTTGGACGGGTGGGGGTAAAGAATATAGTTCAAGAACATAAACTTAGGTTAGCCACTTGGAACATAGGGTCTTTAACGGGTAAGCTGGTAGAGTTAGTAGATGTTATGTGTAGGAGAAAGATTGATATTTTATGTCTACAAGAGACCAAATGGGTAGGTGAGAAAGCAAGAGTGATAGAACCTTAGGGATATAAGATTTGGTATACAGGAATAAATAGGAATAGGAATGGAGTAGGGATTGTTATTAGTCGTGAGCTTATAGATAATGTAGTTGAGGTCCGTAGGAAGGGTGATAGGATTTTACTTATTAAATTAGTATTAGGTACGGATATTATTAATATTATTAGTGTTTATGCAGCTCAAGTAGGTTTAGATGATTTCATTAAGTGTCAATTCTAGGAATGTTAAGATGGAGTAGTACAAGGGATATCGTATGGAGAAAAGCTTTTCATCGGCGGTGACCTAAATGGACATGTAGGCATTAGTCGGGATGGATTTGAGAGTACCCATGGAGGCTATGGTATAGGAGAAAGAAATGAAAGTGGAGAAAGGATTTTAGATTTTGGTTTGTCCTATGATATGATCTTAGCAAACACTTGGTTTAGGAAGAGGGAGTCTCACCTAGTAACATTTAAAAGTGGGGTTAATACGAGTAAGATAGTTTTTCCTACTTAAAAAGAGAGATAGGGAGTTTAGCATTGATTGTAAGGTTATATCGGGAGAAAGTGTAGCTACACAACATAGAGTCTTAATTTTAGATCTTAGAATTAGAAAATGCCGCAAAAGGGATAGACATAGGATAGATCCTAGAATTAAGTGGTGGGCACTGAAAGGAGCTAAACAAGGAATGCTTGTAGAGCAGGTAGTTAAGGAAGTTGATTGGTGTACCGAGGAGGATTCAGAATCAATGTGGAATAAGATTGCAGGTTGCATGAGAAAGGTGGCTAAGGAGGTATTGAGTGAGTATAAAGGCGGTGCACCGCTAGGTAAGGATACATCATGGTAGAACGAGGATGTCAAATTAGCTATTAAGGTTAAAAGAGAGTGTTATAGGAATCTAAGAGTCGTGGTAATGAGAATTTGGAGAAGTATATGTAGCAAAGAAGGAAGCTAAAAAAGTAGTGTGAAACGCGAGGGATAAGGTCTATAAAGAGGTTTATGACAAGTTGGATACCAAAGAGGGCGAGAAGGATATTTACAGGCTTGCAAAGAGGAGAGATAGGAAATCGAGGGATCTGGGTATGGTTAGATGTATCAAAGATGAAACGCAAAGGGTTTTAGTCAAAGATGAGGAGATTAAGAAGAGATGGAAATATTATTTTGATAAGCTTTTTAATGAAAGTCATGCTTAAGATCTTGGAGACTTCTATATCTCTTTTCATGAGATGAATTGTTACTTCATGCGCAAGATTCAAAACAAAGAAATTGCAGAGGCTTTGAAGAAAATGAAATCAAGAAAGGCAGTTGGCCCTGATGGTATACCTATCGAGGCTTGGAAATGCTTGGGTAAGGAAGGCTTGGAATGGTTGACAAATCTTTTTAACAAGATTTGGCGGACAAATAAGATGCCTAATGAGTGGAGGAAGAGTTCGTTGGTGCCCCTATATAAGAATATGGGTACTATACAAGATTGCACAAACTATCGTGGTATAAAACTCATGAGTCATACTATGAAACTTTGAGAGAGGGTGATTGAGTATAGGTTGAGGAAGGTTGTCATGATATCAGAGAATCAATTTGGTTTTATGCTTGGAAGATCAACTATGGAAGCTATACATCTTCTTAGACAACTTATTGAGAGATATAAAGAGAGGAACAAAGAGTTTCATATGGTTTTTATTGATTTGGAGAAGGCATATGAGAGGGTACCTAGGGATGTTCTCTGGTGGTCAATGATGAAGAAAGGTGTTTCTCTCAAGTACATTAGTATAATTAAAGATATGTACGACGGAGTAGTAACCAATGTCCGCACTTGTGGAGGGGTGACAACCAATTTTCCTATAACGGTTGGGTTACATCAAGGATTTGCATTAAGCCCTTTCCTATTTGCTATAGTGATGGATGAGCTTACGAGATCAATTCAAGAAAATGTACCGTGGTGTATGTTGTTTGCTGATGATATTGTTTTGATTGATGAGACTAGAGCTGGGGTTAATGCTAAGTTAGAATTATGGAGACAGACATTGGAAGCCAGAGGTTTTAAGTTGAGTAAGAGTAAGACAAAATATATGGAATGTCGATTTAGTAAGCAACTAAGTAGTGATGGGAGTGTAGTGAAGCTTGGTGAGCGGGAAATATCGATGGATGATTGTTTCAAATATTTGGGATCTATCATTCAAAAGAATGGAGAAATTGATGGAGATGTAAATCATAGGATAAAGGTTGGGTGGATAAAATGGAAAAGTGCAACCGGAGTGTTGTGCGATCGTAGAATGGCATTGCGGTTGAAGGAAAAGTTTTATAGGACGACAATTAGGCCCTCTTTACTATATGGTACGAAATGTTGGGCTGCCAAGAGACATCATATTCAAAAAAAGAGTGTAGCTGAGATGTGTATGCTTAGATGGATGTGTGGAAATACAATAAAAGACAAGATTTGAAACGGGGAGATACGTAAGAAGGTAGGCGTTGCATCCATTGAAAATAAGATGAGAGAGAATCGTTTACGGTGGTTTGGACATATTCGGCGAAGGCCTAATGATGCTCCAGTTAGAAGGATGGAGAAATGGGATAATATATTAGTTAAAAGAGGTCGGGGTAGGCCTAAGAAGACTTAGATGGAGATGATAAGAAAGGATATGAATGCTTTGAACCTCACTGAGGACATGGCATTGGATAGAAATGATTGGAGGAGAAGGATTCATGTGGAAGACCCGAAATGATTTTCTTTTTTGGTTCATATCGCCGACCCCATTTTTTTTTATGAAGGTGTAGTTGTTGTTGTAGTATAGTCCTCCTTCTCTATGGCCTTCCCCAATCAGCTTCCTTGACTGCTTGGCAACCACGAGAAGAAAAGAAAACGTTATATCCATGGTCAGATAATTGAGAAACAGATAAGAGATTGAGGTTCAATTTTTTAATATATCTAATTTGAGGAATATGAAACCCTTTTAAGTTTTGAAAAGTTTTTTCAAAATTCCCTATTGCTTTAATTTCTAGTGATGTTCTATCAGCAGTAAAAATATTAAACCCATTTGAATTATAACATTCAGACAACATTTCAATATTTGGAGTCATATGAAAATAAGGAAGCCATAGACTGGATCGAAAGTGCTAACTGAAGAGACTGCAGCTCCTGTAGACGAAGATGCTCCCTTGAGTAGAGGTCCAAAAGCCTCCACCAATTGTGCCAGAGACATGCTTCCAATGGAAGATTCGCTTGATTCTTGTGGTGGTCCGACGACGGCGACCTTTTTCTCATAGGGCCTTCTTAATTTTGAGCAATGGGTTTTTACATGTCCCGGTTCACGGCAATAGTAGCAAATGATTTTTCTTCTTTCAAAATCATTTCCTTGTTTTTCATCATTTCCTCTTCCATAGTTAGGAGGTTTGTAAGTTCTAACATAGTTTTCGGGTTTCAAGTTGGCTAGAACTGATTCGTCATCATTCTTGGAGATCCTACTTTTGAGTCTATTTTCTTCCATACTTAACTCCTTTATTGTGTCTTTTATTGAAAGCACTTTTCCACGATGAAGGAGATAGACTCAGTAGATTCAAATTTCGATCTTAATCCACTAATGAAATGAAAAAAATGCTCTGCAATGATTTGGTTTTGGCAGAGTTCAATATCTTGTGGACAATGCCACTTTGCTTCAAGAAGAGCTAATTCTTCTCACAATTCCGACAAGCCATTGTAATACTCCATAATGCTCTTGTCTCCTTGAACTATATTTCTTACTTTGGTTTAAAGATTGCACACATGTGCAATATCCTTAAGAGAATACATTCTCTTAAGATAGTCCTAAGCTTCATTTGCATGCTCAATTTTTGCTAAACTTGAGCATTTCTTTATATCAACACTCGAAATAAGCCAAGCCATGATCTTGGCATGTCCCATACGCCATTCTTTCCACTTTTTCTCGTAAGTAGACATGGTCTTAACTCTTTCTACCTCCATGAGAGGTATTTCTTTTTCTCCTTCATCCTTTGTAAGAATTAGAGTAGGTTCCTCATTGATTCCATCTACTAAACTCCATAAACCCTTGACCCATATAAGATTCTTCATAATCGAAGCTCATGTGACATAGTTGAAATCATTTAGTTTGATGGGCTTAACGGTGACATTATCATTGTCATTAATTTTACAATATTTGGAAAAGAAGATAAGAGAAGAAAGAGAAAAGATAAATAAAAAAATACTCTACCACAAATGGTGAGTATGAATATCCTTCAAGCTTTTTACGCCTCCACACGATCACCACTTGTAAGAACCTCGTGTGACACGTTTCCCAATGCACGAAAAGACTTATCTTGATTGCTTGAACCTTGCTCTGATACCATGTAAGAAAATGGAATCCTCAAACAAACTTCAAATGCTTCTTCATGAGTAAGCTCTCTCAAGAACCATAAAGGTTCATACACAAAGCAAACACTTAAGAACCACTAGGGTTCACACACAAAATACTCAAGAATTTTTCCAAATGAAAAGTGAAGAAAATATTTCATTCAAGTGGGACAAAACCCACACAAAAAGTATATAATACAATGGGGTAACACCCCATATTTATACATGAAATGAGATGGCAAGGGAGAGTCGTTGGACACTCCAACAACTCTAAATAGAGTCGTTAGAGTGTCCAACGACTCTCTATAGCTTTTGCTTTTTGACTAAGGGCTATGCTATGTCCAAAATTGAAAAACAATAGCTTTTGCTTTTTGACTTGGTCAAAAAACAAAAGGTCTATGCTATGTCCAAAACTGAAAAATAAACTAAAAGTAAAAAATCTAACTAACCTGTGCTATTGTAGCTAAACTGAAAAAAAAGATTACATATTATGGGATATTTACATATGAGATTACAATTTTTAACACTAACAACTTTTATTCAAATAATCAAAATTCAAGAACTGAGAAGCAACAAGCTACAACAAACTTCCTTTCCTTTATCAGCCACCCTATCGCACAATCAAACAATTCAAAGCAGAAATACCATATAAGAATAAATCAACAAACTATACATGACAAAATCAAGAACTAACCTATGTAAATTCATATAAACTGAAAATATAAACTGAATATATCTAAATTATAAATTGAATACAAACTGAAAATTAGGAACTGAATATATCTAAAATATAAAATGAAATTTGAAAATATATATTGAATAGATACAAACTGAAAATTAAAAACTGAATATATCTAAATTATAAATTATAAATTAAAAATATATACTGAATATAAACTGAAAATTAGAAACTGAATATAAAGTTTAGAACAGAGATTGAAGATCCAAATCTTCTAAGAGCAAATTAATTTCCCAGTCAATCTTACAAGTAGGAACTGGTTAAGGGCCAATAACACCAAATGCTAATCAAAGGAAAGAACTGGACAACCAGCATCTACATGTGTTTCTTACAACAAAATGATAAAACAGGTAACTTCAAAATCCCCATGTTCAACAAAAAAAGAGAACCTTTTTTTCTCACAAAATAACATACTTTTAGTAATCAAAGAAAAATAACAGAAAGGCATCCAAATGGGGCAAGTACCTCTTCACCGCCCGCCAAGGGTCGTCGGAATGTCACCGAGAGAGACGGAGAGAAGGGGGAAACGAGACAGAGAAAGTGGAATGAGAGAGAGAGAGAGGAGAAACGAGATGGTGAAGATGAGAGAGAGAGAATCTATGGTGGAGACGGGGAAGACGAGAAAGAGAGGGAGAAGACCGAGAGGGAAGACGAGAGAGGGGGGTATTATGAATACTCACTTTTTGTATATGGATTTGGATCTAGATCCAGATCCATAATGTAATACATCACACACATTTAAATATAAGAAAAGACGCCAGATCTAGTGTGACGTCTTCCTTTCTAATCCACAGGTCTTCTATCTTTTGCTTTCTTTGTTTTCTTTTTTTCTTGTCTGTTTCTTGTGCAAGAACAGATCTCCGGAGGATTTTCACATGGTATAAGAGCTTGAAAAGAGGTAAACCTCATTGATCTTGGCTATTCTTTCTTTGCTTCACCTTCAAATCCTTCTCTTTCTTCAACCCTAAATCCCTTTTTCTTTCTCTTCGAATCAGATCTGAATCTAGTCAGATCTGACGTCATTTCTTTTATGTCAGGTTCAAAACTGATAATCAACAACAGATTTGATCAGATCCTAGCCAAATCTGATCTTCTCCTTTCTCTTCGCAAAATCTGATCCTCCTTCCTCTTTGCAAGATGTCTCCTAGGTCGATTTCAAAATCGGTTCCTTCTGTCTGGTTTTGAATTAAAAAAAAAACCCTAATCACGTCCAATCAATCTGACGTGATCTTGATTAAAAAAAAACACATCAATATTAGTTGACGTGGTTTTTTTTGTTTCCAAACACATCACTTTTGACGTGTATCCTCGTTGTTGAACTCTAATCTGACCAAAGCAAAAATCCGTGCAAAAAAAAAATGCAGATATTATTTAAGGTCGAAAAAATTCTCTTTAACTGATTCTGTGTGCTTTCTTTGTTATTCTTTCATTGATCTTTGAATCTTCTTTTATTTATCGTGCCCGTCGGTCTTTTCTTAAAAAAAAATTTATGTCGTCTCGTCAAATGGCTGCTATCAATGCCTCTTTTCTCAACCATATAATTACAGAAAAACTTGTCTCTTTCAATTTTATCACCTGGAAGAAGCAGATCATCCCTTTTCTTTTCAGCCATGATCTGATGAGTCACCTTGATGGGACGATCCTTGTGCCTCAGGAACTGGTTTCCCAAACAGTTTCAGTGCAGGATGGAAGTACAGAGAAATCCTCGAATACCATGGTCAGAAATCCAGATGTTATCATGTGGCGGAAGAATGATCAGTCAGATGTAGCCTTCATCACAGCCACTCTCTCTCATGAAGTTCTTCTACACATCCCATCTGGAGTTCCGGCAAAAGTTCTGTGAGATACTCTGCATCAATGGTACGAAGAGATTTCTACTCCCAAGAAAGCATAATTTGCAGAGATTAAAAGAAGAGATTCACCCTTAGCTGAATATCTTGATAGGATTAAGATTCTAGTGGGTCAACTTGCTGCCATCGGATCACCATTGTCAGATGAAGATATATGCACGAAAACCATCAGAGGGCTTGGCCAAGAATATAACATGTTCATTAGTGTTTACACTAGCCCTATGCCTCGCCCACCTTTTGATAAATTGAGAACCACACACTTGGAGCATGAGGCCATGTTTAATATATCATCAGGATCTCAGAATAAAGAAGTGCATCATAAGGTTATGGTTGCAGCCCAAAATTTCAATCCCTACAGAAGAAGAGGGCTTGACCGTAGGGATAATTTTGGTGGACGTAGAGCAGGTATTCTCCCTACACCGACTTTTTCTTCCAATCAAACAATCATAGTATGTCAGATATGTGGGAAGAAGGGTCATACTTGTTCCAACTGTTATTGGTATTACGTTCTTACCTATTGCCATCCTACTGTACCGATTCCTCCTCGTTTTCGGGCACTTGCAACTGCGGCCCCACCTCTAACAGGTGCAGGTCTGCGTGCTCCAGCAAATTTTATTCAGGCTCCTACTCGTACCTCATATCTTTCGTCTGTTGTTGGTTCACATGACTTAGCTCTTATGGCTGGCTTTTGGCAGCTTAATTTCCACCAGCATCATAATCCTGTTGAAAATCCGTGGGGCACTCAGGAACAACACTCTCTCGTGCTAAACCATTGTTGCCACAAGGATCTCTTTCTTTGCCCAACACAGAAAAAATTCTTTTTCTTACATCAGTTGTCGTATTTATAAGAGTCATGAACTTTTTTCAAGATCTAATAAGAGAGTTACTTTTCCTTTTGAGCTTGTTCATTCTGATGTTTGGGGACCTTCTCTAGTTATGTTTCTATCAAAATTGAAATATTATGTTATTTTTATGAATGACTTTACTCATTTCACTTGGATATATTTCTTTAAATCCAAGGATCAAGTGTTTTCTGTTTTCTGTAGATTCAAAGCTCATGTTGAAACTCAATTCTCGAGAAAAATTTTAGCCTTACGAAGTGATGGTGGTAGTGAATACATGTCCAATCAACTCACACAATTTTTACTCGATAATGGAATTCAGCATGAGTTGATTTGTCCAAGGACTTCTCAGCAAAATGGTGTGGTTGGACGCAAACACCGTCATATTATGGAAACAACATTAACTATGATGTATGATGCTAATCTCAAAACTGGTTTGTAGACAGAAGTCATTCATACAACCGTATGTTTGATAAATAGAATGCCTTTGTCCAATCTTGGCGGTGATTCATCATATTCTTTGTTGCATGGTTCATATCCTAATTACTCTTGGCTACGTGCATATGGTGGGTGTCGATGTTTTGTTCACATTGATGATTCCTTGTGTCATAAGTTATCTCATCGGCAACTGTGTGTCAATTCATTGGAGTATATGGGGGTATCGATGTTTTGATCATGCTGTAAATAAAATTATCTCACGACATATTTTTCACGAGAATGTATGTGGAGCAATATCATCCGCTGCCGGAAATTCCGTGTTGCACTCCTTTTGGCCGTCATCTCCTCAAAATATGCAGCCCGCCTTCAATGATGATGTTGCAGCCACTCCTTTTTCTGCTGAACCACCGCCAATACAACAGTCCAATTTTCAATTCTTCAAGCAGGTATACGGCAGAAAAAACTGAGATTTATTAGATGCGAGTAATCAGCCAACAAGTTTACATAATCAGCCCAATGACGATGATGTTCATAATGCTGCCCAGCTGCCCATCATGTGTGATACCAGCACTCCTACAATTCAGCCACTGGTAGTCTATTGATTTCAGCATTTGTTCCCTCCTTGAATGATAATGCTATCCAGCCACCACTTGTTGCCACTCGCACATCCACTCATATCTGTCACCCGCCTGATAAATGGGTCAGTTATGAAGCCTTTTCATTGGATTTTCAGGTGTATGCCACATCTCTCGATATTACACAAGAGCCTTGTTCTTACCTTGAAGCTAACAAACATCCTCGATGGACGGATGCTATGAATAAAGAGATAGAAACTCTTCATGAATGTAATACATGGAAGATAGTCTCTCGACCAGCAGACAAGAATGTTGTTGGATGTCGCTGGGTGTACAAGGTCAAACGAACATCTGATGGCAGCATTGAATATTTTAAAGGCAGATTAGTAGCCAAAGGTTACACTAAGGAACATGGACTCGATTTTGATGAAACATTTAGCCCAGTAGTTCGAATGAGGACGATTCATATTGTTTTATCTCTAGCGGTATCGAATGGATGACATCTATTTCAGTTAGATGTGAAAAATACTTTTCTTCATGGTGATTTATTTGAAGTATATATGGAACATCCACCTGGCTATCCTGAGGGTGATACTTAGTCTACTGTGCTCAGATTAAAGAAATCTATATATAGGTTGAAACAAGCATCGCGTGCATGGTTTGACACTTTTAGTACCGTGATCCGGTCTCTTGGTTTTGAGCGTAGCCACTGCGATTATTCTTTGTTTGTTCACTGTGACAAATCTGATATTACTATTATCTTGGTCTATGTAGATGACATTATTATTACCGTCAAGAGTGGTGCTAAGATTAAAAAGTTGAAATTTGTTCTCCATGGGCGGTTTCACATGAAGGATTTGGGCCTTCTTCGATTCTTCTTAAGTGTGCAGATGTATCAACAAGCAAATGGACTCATTATTTCACAACACAAGTATGCTAGAGACATACTCCACCGTAGTGGCATACTAGAGTGTAAGCTAGTCCATACCCCTATGGCAATTCAGGCCCAATTGGGTAATACTCTTGCAAATGATGTTGATGTGCCTGAGCCTGAGAAATATCGTAGTATCTTTGGAGCCTTACAATACTTAACTTTTACACGCCCAAACTTGGCTTTTTCAATGAATTGTGAGACATATGGAAGCAGTGAAGAGAATCCTCAGGTACATTAAGGGTACGCCTTCAGATGACCTTATTTATGTCAGACCTACTTTCTTAAGTTCTCAAGTCTCTGTTAAAGTTATTGCCTACTCTAATGCCGACTGGGCCCATGATCCCTCTACATGACGCTTTGTGATAGGTTATGGAGTTTTTCTGGGAACTCATTTAGTGTCTTGGGCTAGTCGAAAGTAGAAAACAATAGCCCGTTCGAGCACAGAGACGGAATATCGTCCTATGGCAACAGTTATTGTAGATGTTGCATGGATTAAGCATATTCTTTTTAGTCTCCACCAACACATCTCTAGCCCACTAATATATTGTGATAATCGAAGTGTAGTGGCCATTTCTACCAATCCAATTCAACATGGTAAGATGAAACATGTAGAAATTGATCAACACTTTGTCAGAGGAAAGGTGGAAACAAAAGAAATTCAGTCGATATTCATTCGAGGAGAAGATCAGATTGTCGACCTTTTTACCAAAGCTCTTACTGTGTAGCGACACTAGTAGTTGAAATCCAAACTGTCCATGGTTCATTACCATGTTCAATTTGAGGGGGCATGTTAAGAATACTCACTATTTGTATATGGATTTGGATCTAGGTCCAGATCCATAATGTAACACATCACACACATATACAACAACAACAACAAACTACGACATATAAATATAATAAAAGATGTCAGATTTAGTGTGACGTCTTCCTTTCTAATCCACAGGTCTTCTCTCTTTTGCTTTCTTTTTTTCTTGTCCGTTTATTGTGCAGGAACAGATCTCCAGAGGATTCAACAAAGAGGAGAAAGACGAGAGAAAGAGGGAAAAGACAGAGCGGGGGAAGATGAGAGAGGGAAATCAACAAAGAGGGGGAAGACAAGAGAGAAGACAGAGAGGGGAGAAGACGAGAGAGAGGGGTAAATCGAGCGAGAGAGAGAAGGGCGAAGACAAGAGCCAAAGAGGGGGCGAAGAGAGACCAGGGAGAGAGAGTCAAGGGTTTCGAGAGCGATACCAAGGAGAGAGGGGAAAATCGAGGGTTTCGAGGGTGGGGGACGGGGTGGCGGGGAAATTTTGCTTTTGTTTTTTTTTTGTGTTTCGGATCTAATTAGACCCGACCCAACACAATGTGGGATGCGACCCACAGTGTACCCGCACTGCGCCCGGTACCCATACCTATGTCAACACAGGTAGGGCAGCCCAATTGGTGTGTCGCGGTTACTTAGCAGATTAGTCACTAGATAGTTCACAAAGTTCTAAGAATTACTGAAGATAAATATCCTACATCACATAATAGCAATACTACGTGTGACTTTGAAACAGTGAACAATAATTGCATCAACATCAAAACATACATAATTCCACATCTTAACCAAAGTAGGACAATATATTCTTCCAGAGGTAACTTTCACAAAGATTAAAAAACATACTATCCAATCATTAACTCCCAAAGTGATTGTCCATGTCTGAGCTGTACAAGAAAACCTTTGATACTAATATGTTGAACAATTTTCAAAACAAAATGAAATGGAGAAGCGGATGGAAGAAGATGCACAAGAGAAAAGGAAGGGAGAGAACGGTCACGAACCTTATTTCTTTAGGCTCGTTAATTTAATAAGATAATACAAACTTTAAACATAATAAATAAAGGTTATAAATGGCAAGAAATAGTCGATAAGTCAAAATCAAATTGTTTCATAAAATCATAAAAAAGTTTAAAGATATAACCTTCACCTACTCAAAATCACGAGGACAGAAGGTTTCATCAGCAGCAACATAAACTACTGCAAAGAACAACATATAAATAGATTCTGTTGCATATTTATTCATTCTATCTCTAACAAAAGGATTTCCAATACTCCCAAGAGAAAGAAGGTAAAAGGCCAGCAGGTTCTATAAGAAGCCAAAAAGACTTGAAGAGTACAACATATGAATAAACTTGCTTTCATATATACTCACTCTGTCTCTAACAAAAGGATTTGCAGATTCTCTCAAGAGATAGTTGGTAACAGCCTGTTTCTTGCAAAGTATAGCTTTGTGCAGCGCAGTCAAGCCATCCTAAAAGTGAAGGAACAGGTAACATAACTAAGGGAAAGGTGTTAAATAGTATCGGAAACAACAAAAATGAACTCCATAGTATCCTTTCAATCTCTACACAGAAACACATAATGTATGACAAACAGAATAATTGATGTCACTAAAGAAAGTACCTTATCAACAGCGTTGATATCAACATTATGTTTAAGCAACATATCAAGGAGGTAGAACTGTCCAGATGCAGCAAGAGTCTGTACTGGTATCCATTTACTCTGAAAAGCAATTCCAGTTAGAAAAGTAATTAATGCAATTTACATAAACTTCATTACCAGAAATATGAGAACATGTACATGAAAATAAATTGTGCGAAGTTTCACAAGTTATGAATATTATAAAAGCAGAAGCAAGGGTATCAGGTAAAAAAAATTGGAGGTTTTATAACTTTGTTTTAATTGACATTCTTGTCATGTGAATTGAGAATGTACTTAAAAATTTGTAGAGGCATTTACATAAAGTTTTCATAAAAAAGGAAGTCTTACTTACATGGCACATTGTAATTTAAAAAAAATTAATTACCATTTATAACTGCTCTCTCTCTCATTGGCCATAAAAAGAAAAATGTTTATGAATGGGGTTGGTCATTTTCATGCATAACTGTCAAGGCCTTTGGTTATTAGCAAATTAGGGGTGTAACTGGGTCAGGTTCAGGTTAGGTCTTATCAGACCCAATTCCAAATCGGGTCTAAAAGTTAGACTAAAACCCGTCTCAATTTAATTGAAGTTTGGGTCTAGGTCCAAGTGCAGCTGGAAATTGTGGACTCATATAGGTCAACATGTACAGGTATGTATCGGGTCGGGTCTTCAATATACAAGTTTTTTAATCGGGTCTAAGAATTAGACCCAAACCCAACCCATCTTAATTAGGGTCCAGGTTTACGATTCTAATTATTTTTGTTTTCAATCTTGATAAATGTATTTGATATAGACCTTTTTTACCATTTGATTATATAAGGCCCAACCATATGGGTGGGCCAATTATCTAGTCATATATAATGGCCATTAAACATTAGCCAAGGTCTCCCAATCCCACTACTAATTTTAACCCAGATAATGTGTTCATTCTGTCTTCCTAGATAGAGCAAAGAGAGTATGGTCAAACATGCATAGTTTGAAAATGTAACTTGGAGTCTTCATCATGTTTTGTTGTACTCGTTACAAAATGCTGACAAGTGCATGAAAGAAAGAACAAACACTCGCAAGAGTTTCTGTGTAACACCTATTAAAGTTGATGCAGGGATAATCCGTTGCATTTTTTTTCTTATAAAATTTTCAAAACAAACATGGAAACTTTTTCTGACATAGCTATTCTTATTTATAAAATTCATCTTAATATTTAAGAAATTATTCATCTATATTATTTTTTAAGCTTAGTTCTAAGGAAACTGAAAAAAAGATTAACTTTATAGAACAGGCCAACTAAATCAAATCCATGGATAGGAAAAATAGCACTTATTTTGTTTACATGCAATCCTTGATTTGGAACCCCCACTACAGAAAAGTTAACTTGTTTGATCTAGACTCTTCTGTAAGGAAGGGTTGTTAAACTTGGTCCATACGCACACAGAGGGGTCCAAATCAAATGAGTTACCTTTCAAGTCACAAAGATGTAGGAGGTTCTTGTATAAAAAAAAATCCTTACGTACCTGAAAAAAAACCTCTAATTGGTAAATATTTCCTTTCTAAATTTCTTCTTAAGAGTAGGAAATTTCCTTAAACTGAAATATTTTAATCTAAAGGGATTTTTATGCCATTTTTTATAATTTTGTTAAAGCAAATTATTCCTGCACTATATGTGCACATTAACAAGTTCGACACAAGCTTATATCCTTAACAATTTAAAATGACATGGCAGTTTCGTGCATTAGTTTTCATCAGCAGGAGCATTTTTTATAAATTTTATAAAGAAAACATGCTAAACTACAATGTTCATTTCTAGAGTGACAGTGATAAATGAGTCATTTCTCCTTATACAAATTACCATGAAATCACCATGTCATTTTCAAGTTATTAGGAGTATATACTTGTCGTGAATATGTTAACATCCACATATCACCATGGAAGCTAACAACTCCGTATGTATGCACACACCTATAGTCAAGATGCATCAGAAAATTCAATCAAAACTTAATACAGAAATTTAAAACTTTACAATGAGAACTTACTGAAGTAGCATCTGCCAGATTAGGTACTCTTCTATTTAACAGTAACTTCTCCTCCTTCGTAAATAACTTGCGAGTACCTACATAAATAAAATCAATAAACAAAGGAAAAGAATTACATCAAATTTATATTCTAAAAGAATATTAGCATATACGCATCCACAGCTGCCCAAAAAGTAGGTTCAATAAATTAATTATGAGGTTTTTCTATGGATTTTAAATCATTTGTAGCACCATAGAAGTTGCAAAAGAACCTAACTCATGTTATGAGGCCAGCCAAAATCCATGTTGGCTCAAAACTATGCATACCTTGAGGCATGTTAAGGATAGACATTTTCTAGCCACTAGGGGCATATTCATCTTTTAGTTAAAAGAGTTATATACACTTGTAAGAAAATACATTTGTAAAGGGCAGATATGCAATTATACACATTTTTGGATACATAATATGTCCTGGACATCCCTAGTGGTCAGGGAAAAGCCTAGACAACTCCGTTGCTAATCTCTCCTCTCTTTTACAGTTTCCATCTTCCTTGTAGGAAACATATTTCATGGTTGGGGTAAACTTGTTATTATGGACCTATTAACTAGTAACAACCCCCCAAAGGATCTAACCAGGCAAAAGTACATATTCTCAAGAGATGAATGAAGACTCCAAAGTACTTTATTAGGAAGGAAGGAGGGAAGGGCTGTCAGATTTCACTAGGATCTGTCACACGTGAAAAGAGAGATGAAAGAGAAAGGAGGAGTTGCGGCTGTCACGATTTCCAATACTGAAATCGTGAACTAAAACATGTATATATATCCTTCGTTTACAATATGGGTCGAGTATGATATATTATTCAGACCCCGAATACAAAATAACAAGTACAAGTAAAGAATACATAGACAAATAGACTTTTTCACCCCACCCCCCCTCAAGTTGATCGTGGTTTTGAACCATGAACAACTTGCCTTTAAGTGTCCAAAAATGATCCTTGGTCAAGCTTTTTGTTAATATGTCTGCAACTTGTCTTTCAGTGTTAACAAATTTGGGCTCGATCTCCTTTTATTCAACCTTTTGTCTCACAAAATGTTGATCTATCTCAATGTGCTTGGCACAACTTTGATAAACCGAATTGAATGACATGTTGAGAGCACTTTGATTGTCGCACAGCAAGATAGACCGAGATATCACTTCTCCCACTTCAATTAGCAAATGCCTGACCCATGTGACTTCAGCAGTAGCGGCTATTAAATTGTAACATCAAATCAATGTTATTATATATATATATATATATATATAGGAAGATACATGCACATATATATTTCATATATATGTACACGTACCTACCTACATATATATAAAATATATATATTTATTTCTTATAATAGTCGTAGGGGCAGTTTAGTCATTTTGCATATATTCATTTTTCGAATATGTTGTAATTATTTTTCTTTTATTTCTTTTTCTTTTCTTTTTTATTTTCTTTCTTTTTGTAAAAGGTAGTGTACACCTTGGAAGGGCCCACCATCTAGTCGTTGGGCCCCTTCCAACGATCACATTTGTGACGGTTGGAGGAGCTCCAACGACTAGAAGTGGAGCCCCTCCAAGGCCTCCACTTCCTCTATATAAAGGGGTATTCCCCCTCTTGTAAGTTTATGGCTTTGGGTCAAAGCCCAAGTGTTTTTCAATAAGGCTTTTTATTCTTTTATGTCTTTGTGCATTTGTGAGATTTAGTGAGTTATGCTTTTGTGCACAAGTGTACTAAGAGTGCTTATTGTGCATGTGTGCACGTGTTTATCATCAAGAATATTAAGGTCTTGATCATAGTATCTTGTTAAAGATATTTTTACATGGTATCAGAGCAAGGTTGGAGAAAGAAAGATCGTGTGGTTTCTCACTTTTTTTTGTGACTCGAAAAGTGTGCCTTCGATTTTTTGGTGATAAGAGTGGATCCATTTGTTCATCTAATATTTTAGAAAACTCTTCTATCAAGAAAGGTCTAAAAATCCTTTGTGGTACGTATTCTTTTTCATCATCTCTCCTCTCTAATGGGTGAAAAAGATTCTCATTTTTTCTCTCAGCTTCAAACTCAATAAGTCCAACTATCACGTTTGGGTCGAAAACATGGAGGCTCATATTAAAGGAAAAGGGATTTGGGGCTATATCCAAGACTCGATTCCCGAACCGAAGCCAAAGATAACCTTGATGGAGAAAGGAAAAATAAAAATCCTTGAAGGCGAAGAAAGAGTCGGCTTTTGAAGACTATACCAAAAAGCATGAAGAATGGGAGATGAGGAATTTTAAAATTCTCTCATAGATTTTCTCATCCGTAGAAACAAGAATTAATGCTAATATTATCAAGTTTAAGAAAGTTTCTCAAGCATGGGAGTACCTTGAGAAGATGTACACCTCTAGGAACTTGTCCCATAAATATTACCTCCAAAAGAGGGTGCTAACTCTTTATCAAGGGGAGATGACTATAAGGAAGTATTTTGCCGAACTCTCTTCTATTTGGGCCAAGTTTGCTATGCTCGAACCTACATGGAGTGGAAAAGCCATAGAGTTTCGTCATAAACAATTGGAAGAAGATAGATTTTTCAATTTTTTGAATGGACTTAGGCCCGAATTCGAACAAATTCGGTCTTCTCTTTTATCCGCCTCACTTCCCCCTTTCTTGAAGATGTAATTACTAAACTAAGTGGGAAAGAGACTCGTATGAGTATAAGCAAGAACAACCCAAGTATTCTAGCTACACCCTCCAATAATGAAGAAAATGAAGGTGTTAATGTCGTCTCAAGACCGGGGAGTAACTTAAGGACTTACAAGCCTCCTCACTTCAAGAATCAAAACTCATGTGGTCAAGGAGGAAAGAGAGATTATAGCAAGCTTTTACGCCACTTTTGTAAGGAACCGGGGCACATTAAGCCTATTTGCCCAAAGTGGAAAAAATTACTAGCCATGGCTACTACATCCCAACCTCAAAAAGAAGAGTGATCGTCATCTTCAAATTGAGCTCTCTCATTACAACAAATCATGGATGCACTTCAACCTCTTCTAAAATGGGCTATTTTTGGAGCCGCCATGTCAACCTCTTCTCCTCCCGGTAAGACCTCTTGGCTTTTAGATTCGGGTGCTTATTTTCACATGACCCCAAGTTTTAGTTTTTTTTTCCGAATGTTCAAATAATCCCTCTCCTTCTTTTGTTTCAACCGCGGATGGAACATCTCTTAGAGTAAAAGGAATAGAAAATTTTGAAAAACAAAGGTTCTTTATTCCAAAAATTAGATTTATACCCAAATTAAACTTGAATTTGCTTTTCGTTTCTCAACTCTCTGATCATGGGTGTGATATAAAGTTTTTATCTAACAAATGTTGGATACAGGATCGTCGGTCCGGGAGATTGACTGAGGAAGGCTCTAGGAAGGGTAATCTATACTATGTCAATTCCCTTTCAAATTCTAAAGAACTTGTTTACCAATTTGATGAGAATCTAAAAAATTTTAGAACGAACTCTGGTGGAGAATACCTTTCAAGTGAATTCAAAAATTATCTTGAAAGTCATGGTATTCTTTACCAAAGATCTTGTCCGAAAACCCCTCAACAAAATGGATTAGCCAAAAGGAAGCATAGACATATAATAGAGACAACTCGAACATTACTTGTTTCTCAAAACATCCCAAAAGATTTTTGGGCTGAAACAGCTCTAACATCTGTCTATCTGATAAATCGGCTACCCTCTAAAAACTTGAACAATATCTCGTCTTTTGAAAAATTGTATACCAAAGAACCCGACTATAGTCGGTTGAGAATTTTCAGTTGTAAATGCTTTGTTCTTACTGACAAGAACGATAAGCTATAACCAAAAGCCATTGTCTGCGCCTTTCTTAGATATTCCGAAACCAAAAAAGGGTTTCATTGTTATGATATTAAGAATGATAAGCTATATGTTTCCAGAAATGTGAGTTTTCTAGAAAATGTTAATGGTTTTGAAAAGAGTGAACCCTTTGAAGAAAACATGGATTACTCTTTTTTATTTGAAATGTTAGCACATGATGATGATAGTGATAACGATTTCATTCATAATGACGTCAATGATAAAGAAGATGGCTCATCCCATCAACCTATCTCCCAACATAGTAATGAAGGAGCATTGAGAGATCCTATAACATATACTCATAGAGATAGAACCAGTTTTAGGAGTGCAGTTGAAAAATATAGTGAACCTAGTGATTCCAATTCAACAAATGATGAAAACCTACGAAGAACTGAGAGAAGTAGAAAGATGACTTCTAGGTTTATCTCATATAATTCATTTACTCCTAAACATAGAGTCTGCCTTAGTGCCATTCATTCCTATATAGAACCTAGAAACTTCGAAGAAGCCAAAAAGAATGATGAATGGCTGAAAGCAATGGAATGTGAGCTTTCAGCTCTCAACAGGGCAAAGACTTGGGAGTTCCAAGATCTTCTTAAGGGTAAGAAAGCAATAGGGTGTAGATGAGTATTTAAAGTTAAAACTAAGAGCGATGGATCTCTTAAGAGATATAAGGCTCGATTAGTTGCAAAGGGATATAGTCAAGAATACGGAATTGACTATGAAGAAACTTTTGCCCATGTGACCTGAATGGTCATTGTCTGATGTCTCATCACTGTTGCCTTCATCAACAACTGAAACATCTATCAAATGGATGTTAAGAACGATTTCTTAAATGGTGATCTGAATGAAGAGGTATATATGGATGCTCCACCAGGAATGGGGACTCCCAAAGGGAAAGTGTTTCGTCTTCGAAAAGCACTTTATGGTTTAAAATAAACCCCCAAGGCTTGGTATGATAGGTTTAACTCCGTAATGTTAGAAAATGGTTTTTCATCCTGTTTCATAGACACTGCCTTATTTGTTAGAAAAAACAATGCAGGGATTGTCATTCTGCTTTTATATGTGGATGATATCTTATAACCGGAAGTGATTCTAAAGGGATTAAAAGCATAAAATCAATTTTGAATGATAGATTTGAAATGTCTGATTTGGGATTCTTAACTTATTTTTGGGGTATTGAAGTAGCATACTCTCATAGAGGGTATTTTTTATCTCAAAATAAGCTTGCCTCTTAGATTATTGACAGGTCAGGTATTACAGATGATAAGGTTTGTGAAACTCCTGGTATAGTAGGAGCCAAAATAAAGATTGATGATGGTATTCCTCTTTCCGATCTCACCCCCTACAGACAGCTCGTGGGATCATTGATGTATCTGAGTATTACTAGACCAGATATTTCTCATGTACTTCATAGTGCAAGTCAGTTTCAACATACACCAATAGCAGTTCACATGAGTGTCATCTTACGGGTCGTAAGATACATAAAGTGCACACTAAATAAGGGAGTATTTTTGTCTTCTTCTGAATTAAAATTAATTGCTTATACTGACTCTGACTAGGGAGGTGACCCAAATAACCGTCGCTCCACCACTGGTTTTTGTGTGTTTTTAGGAGACTCACTGATCTCATGGAAATGCAAGAAGCAACAAAAAGTGTCTCTCTCCTCAACCGAAGTTGAATATCATGTCATGGCAACCACTACCATAAAAATTATATAGATTCATCAGTTGTTAGAAGACATGGGGATCACAATAGAAGGGCCCACCAAGCTATGCTGTGATAATAAGAGTGCAATATATATTGCCAAGAATCATACATTTCATGAACGAACCAAACACATTAAGATGGACTGTCACTATATTCGAGAAGCCTATCTAAAAGGAGTCATAGAACTTTCGTATGTTACTTCAGAATATTAGTTGGCAGATTTCTTCACCAAAGCATTGTGTTCTCCGCGATTCAACTTCTTTCTTGGCAAACTTTCGGTCATCATGCCCTAAGTTTGAGGGGGGGTGTTAAATTGTAATATCAAATCAATGCTATTATATATATATATATATATATATATATTATATAGAAAGATACATGTACATATATATGAAATATATATGTGCATGTATCTTTCTATATATAAAATATATATATATATATATTTCTTGTAATAGTCGTAGGGCTAGTTTAGTCATTTTGCACATATTCATTTTTCGAATATGTTGTAATTATTTTTCTTTTATTTCTTTTTCTTTTCTTTTTTATTTCCTTTCTTTTTGTAAAAGGTAGTGTACACCTTGGAGGGGCCCACCATCTAGTCGTTGGGCCCCTTCCAACGGTCACATTTGTGACCGTTGGAGGGGCTCCAACGACTAAAAGTGGAGCCCCTCCAAGGCCTCCACTTCCTCTATATAAAGGGGTATTCCCCCTCTTGTAAGTTTATGGCTTTGGATCAAAGCCCAAGTGTTTTTCAATAAAGCTTTTTATTCTTTTATGCCTTTGTGCATTTGTGAGATTTAGTGAGTTGTGCTTTTGTGCACAAGTGTTCTAAGAGTGCTTATTGTGCATGTGTGCACGTGTTTATCATCAAGAATATTAAGGTTTTGATCATAGTATCTTGTTAACTCAGCCCTTGATCTAGCAATGGCCTTTTTTTCTACTGCTCCAAGATACTAAGTTTCTTCCAATGAAGATGCAATATTCTAATGTAGACCTTCGTCCATCTGGATCCCCTGCACAGTCGCACATGTCAGGAACAGATGGTTTTGGAGAATATATCAATTCATCCCCAATTGTTCCTTTCAGATATCTAAGTATCCTTTTAACAACCTCCATATGCCCAGTACGCGGTTCATGCATGAACTGGGACACCTGATTGACTGAATAAACAATATCAAGTCGAATGAATGTGAGATACTGTAACATCCCTATTAAGTTGCAGTACCTGGTGGGATCCTCACACAAGTCTCCATCATGAGCACTTAGTTTTTTGTGAAGAATACTTGGAGTCCCTAGAGATTTGCAATCCTTCATACCTGCTTTGGTTAGAACGTCCATCGTATACTTGTGTTGGGTGAGAGTCAACCCATCAGTTCGGCTATCAACTTCAACTCCAAGAAAATAACGCAGGGCACCAAGGTCTTTCATTTTGAATCTCTGACTCCGTAGTTTCTTTCCTTCTTTGATATGATCCTCAGAGTTTCCTGTGATGACAATATCATCAACATAAATTAGCAATAAGGTGATCATGTTTTGCCCTCTAAAGATGAACAATGAGTGATCTAGTAGGGAGTGAGCAAAGCTATGCTTCTGAATCTCAAGAGAGAAGCTATCAAACCAAGAGTGAGATGCTTGCTTTAGGCCATAGATAGCCTTTTTTAGTCTGCATACATTTGTCTTACAATCTTCCTCATAGTATCCAGGTGGTTGTTACATGTAAACTTCCTCCTTCAAATCTCCATGCAAAAAAGCATTCTTAACATCAAACTGACTCAGTGTCCATCCATGTTCAACAGCTAAGGAAAGAATGATTTGAATTGTTCCCATTCTCACCATTGGACCAAAAGTCTCGTCATAGACTTGTCCTGCTTCTTATATGAAACCCTTCGCCACGAGTCTTGCCTTGTATCTCTCAATGGTCCCATCTGGTTTATATTTTATTTAGTAGACCCATTTGCATCCTACCACATTTATGTCAGGCGGCCTGGGAACAATTTCCCAGGTTTCATATTCATGCATCATCATTCATAGCTTCTACCCATTTCTTAGAGGTGGCTGTCTGGTAGTACACAATAGGTTCATCTTCCTTGTTGAGAGCAGTCAAAAAGAGTTGAAAATCCATGGAGAAATTGTTGTTGTTGACCCACCTATCAATAGGATGCCGCATGCGACTGGATCTCCTGACGTCAAGGATGTGTGAGGAGGTAGGTGCAGCCTCTTGAGCCCGATTTAGGAGTCCTGAAGCAGACGTTCTCTGTCTGGTGTAGGAAATGCTCTTATACCTTCCTGATTCCAATGGTGGTGGTGCTTCACAGTTCTGCGTTTCCGATGTACCAACGATCTTGGTACTCTCTTCTTCGTGTTGCATACAGTCCGAATGACATTCTTCATTCGAACTATCAAAGAGCTCTGAATTCAGCTAAGGGTAATAAACTTCAACTTAAATAGAGGACATATCACTTGTGTCAATTTTATAATCAAAGTTCAGTTCGTCAAAGACAACATTTCTCGAGATTTTGATGTGTCTGCTAATGAGATCATAACATCTGTAACTTCTGAGCCTTATCTTGAAACTTGTTTCTCAAGGACTGATCAATATGCACATAACAAACACATTCAAAAACACGTAAGTCATGATAATTAGGATGGATTCCGAAAAGGCAATAATAAGGAGACTTATTTTCTAAAACAACCATGGACAGTCTATTTATCACACGTACAGCAGAATGAAAGGTTTTTGTCCACAGATTAATGGGAAGATGATTGTCATGAAGCATACTCATCGCACTTTCAACAATATGCCTATGTTTGCGCTCAGGCATACCCATTATGTCGAGGTGTGTGTGGACAAGACACTCTTCTTCCTATCCCATTATTTTGAAGAAAAGAAATGAAGTCACTGGATGTGAACTCCCCTCCTCCATCACATTGGCAAAATTGAATGGACTCGGAGAATTGATTTTTTACCAAGGACAGGAA
Source organism: Nuphar pumila (assembly GCF_984573655.1). NCBI lineage: Eukaryota > Viridiplantae > Streptophyta > Magnoliopsida > Nymphaeales > Nymphaeaceae > Nuphar > Nuphar pumila. The sequence continues at coordinate 100,864,666 of NC_143255.1, read as the reverse complement.
GTTCTGAAACAAAAAGGAAAGCTTCCGACTTATTTTTCATGAAGTATATATAGGTGTATCAAGAGTAACTGTCAACAAAAATTAGATAGTACTTGTTGTCAAATCCAGAGATGACTGGAGCAAGCCCCCATACATCAGAACATATTATCTCAAAAGGCTTTGAAGCTCTCTTATTAATGGAACGAAAAGGTAATACATGACTCTTGCATAAAAGACAACCGGAACACTTTTGACTTCTCTGTTCCACATTGAGACTTTCTTTTGGAATGAGATTATTAGAAACAAGTTTCTCAATAAAATGACTCCCACAATGTCTTAAACGACAGTGTCATAGAGAAGGCTTATTACATTTAGAAATATTAAGAACATTTTCAGAAAGACATAACTCTAATGGAGACTTCAAATCCGGGTGAGCAGGACAGGCCGAATGACATAGATCTTCTTGAAAGACATACATATTGCCTTGTCTCTTTCCTTCAGTGAATGTTTCCCTCATGCAAAGGTCTTTGACCTGCACAGAGAAGGGAGTAAATTCGACTGAAGCATGATTATCATCAACAAGTTTAGAAACAGAGACAATATTTTTCTTGATATTGGAAGCATGAAGGACATTGGAGAGTTCAAGAGTAGAATGTGACATGGGGATGATAGACTTTCCAATGTGAGTAACAGGGTGGTAAGATCCATCTTTAGTGACAATATTATTTTTTCCAAAATAGGGAATAGGTTTGAAAAGTTTACCTGCATCACCGGTCACGTGAGTTGCTGCCCCAGAGTCAACGAACCAAGTTCCTTGTTCATTCTACTTTAGATTCAATCCCGACAAGGTAGATATTAACAACTCTTTAATCTCTTCACTGTCTTTGGTGTTGCTGGACTTCCTTTTGAATGTTGCTTGATGGGACTTTCCTTTATTTTCAGGATTATGCCAACAATTCGCCTTGATATGCCCCCTTTTGTTGCAAATGAAGCATGTGGGAATGGGTCTTGATCTCTGAGTAACGGTGGGAGTGGGAAGTAATCCATGTCCCCCGTGTCCAGTTTGCCCTTGCCCTCGTCCTCGACCATAAGTCATTCTTGTGGCAAAGACCTCTTGGGTATTTGTATGAGTGTGATTGTCCTCAGAAAAGCCTTTCATACTGAATTAATTTAGCCTGAAGCTCATCAAAGGTGGGAAGAGCAGGCAAACACAGTAATGAAGTAACAATCATGTTATATTCTGATCCCAATCCACTCAAGGTTTGCTGCACCATATCATTGTCGCTCACTGCACATCCTATAACCGCAAGTTGATCTGTGATAGTCTTCATCTTGTTTAGATACTCCATGATAGTCATGGAGTCTTTTCTCAGTAGCTGAAATTCTCTCTTGAGAAAAATCATTCTTGCCTGAGAAACTTGTGAATATGTCTGAACCAGTCTCTCCCAAAGTTGCATGGTTGTGCAATTGTCAGGAATTGCAATAAGTACCTCTTGAGAGAGTGTAGAAGTAATGTACGCGACCACTGACTGGTCTTTCTTTTCCTAGTTGAGATATTCTACATTTTTGACATACGCAATTGAGATTGCCCCCTTATCATCCTTCTCTTCTCGCGCAACAAATTACAGTGGCACTGAAGTGGTTTCATCCAAATGACCCAAGAGACCCGGACTCCTTATAAAAGGAATGATTTGTCTTTTCCAAATCAAGAAGTTTGAGGTGGCCAATTTTTCAGAAACAAGCTGATTGAGAAAACTCGAAAAGAGACCAGATTGGGAAGAATGAGAGGAGTCCATAGCTTCAAAGTTCACAAGGTATTCACGAGATGCACAGTCCACTGCTTGAGAAACTTGTTGGTCGTCCCTTCTTGCCTTTGTCCCCCTTTTTTTTTTGCTGTGATAAATGCAAGAAACGGAGCATAACAGTTCACGCTGAACAGACTTTAATAAATCGCAGATGGGAACTATGTTGGTTCAAGAACAAAAGGGTTTCGTGAATATGAAATTTGACAACAGGTGTATTTCATGCACAACGATTTGCAGGCACAACGATTTGCAGGCACAACGATTTACAGGCACAACGATTTGTAGGCACAGCAATTTGTGGACAAGGCGATTTGTGGAAACAGTGATTTACAGGCATAACGATTTATAAGCACTACGATTTGTAGGCACAGCGATTTGTGGACACTGCGATTTGTAGGCACAACGATTTGTTGGCACAACGATTTGCAGGCACAACGATTTGTGTGATTCAGCAATCAAGAAATATGATATTCCAGACCTGATATTGATGGATGATCAGATCCGATTGTTTCAGACAAGGTTTGGCAGAAATAGGAATTGCGAGACAAAGAATATTCACGATCAGATCTGAGTATTTCAGATCTGACAGAACGAGGAGGTGCGAGACGGAGAATATGCACGATCAAGAAAATTTGAGATCTGACGCATGTACACGATCAGATCTGAATATTCAATACAAACCGTAATACGGGAATAGAAAGAATAATTGGAGCCTTTCAGGTCTAACGCATATTCACATCAAATCTGAATATTCAGGCACAAAGAATAGTAGAGAAGGAGTAAATGAAAGAAAGAAGAAGAAGATAGAAGAAAAGTGTGGAAGAAGAAAACCTCTTGATTGGATGCAGGTTGATCTCTCAGGTCAGACCTTCTGGAAGCAGCTTCGAAGCCCTAGATGGATCTCTGCTTTGATACCATGTCAGATTTCACTAGGATCTGTCACATGTGAAAAGAGAGATGAAAGAGAAAGGAAGAGTTGCGGCTGTCACGATTTTCAATACTGAAATTGTGACCTAAAACATGTATATATATCCTTCGTTTACCGTATGAGTCGGGTCTGATATATTATCTAGACTCGGAATACAAAATAACAAATACAAGTAAAGAATACATAGACAAATAGACTTTTTCAAGGGCTCTATGAGATCCATGCCTGCTCTTCTCCTGCATTTTTATTATTGAAGAAGAGCAATTTTCATCCCATGGTTAAAAGCTAGAACTAGGAGTAGAGAATGTTCTCTTTGATGGTTCACAAGAAAACACAAGTATTGTCTATGGTGTACCGTTTATATTTGTTGAGAATCTAAGGCTTTTATTTGTTTCCATATGAGACTACTCGAATATAAGGTTGGTTGACTAAATATTTTCTTGAACCGCTCTAGGAAAAGGAATACACAAATGGCTGCTGAAGCTTTAAGAAATTATTGAATATGCAAAAATATGTGTACATAAAAAAAATCCACATTCAGTATCTAAGATGAGTGGAAGATCTTTAGCTCTATCAACTGCAACTTGGAACTAAATTTTCCAACTTTTCTCACCATGAGTTATGTGATTAACTTATTGCATCATGGCACATCTAAATTTTCTCTGAGGCCTAAACAGTGTAAGAGCAAACAAATCCTTATCATGAAAAATCCAGATGTATTTCTTTGTGTTCCTCTGTTGACCATGCACGAGGCCACTTAGAGGTAACATGATCAAATCAGAGATGACTTACCTAAAGCATCATACAGGAGTTACTCGATCAAACAAAAAGAACCCACAAATCCATCGGTTGGTTGTTGAGTCAAACTTCAATTCAAGTTTCCTTAGACCCTCGTTAGTCAGATAAACATCTCAACCAACGAAGACAATATCATTTCACACCCGCAACATAATCTTAGAGTCTAGAATTCTGGTCCACTGAATTTGTCAAAAGTTATGCATCGGCACACCAAGGTACTGGATGAAGAATAATTGAACTAATGAGTGAGAAGTTCACCTAAACAACCTCATCACCACACCTCTAAGCCACAATGCGCAAATTGGGCAAGAGCATGTAAATGGATCAGCAAATTCTTTTCTCGTGATTTAGCAGTAGATAATAAGGATATCCTAGGTCAATAAGAGCACTCCAATATAAACCCAAAAGAGGACGGGGATCAACTGTAATTATAGGAAGTGATATACAGGAATCCATCAAAAAGACGATGTGATAAACAAAACTAACTATCGAAAAACCATTATCGATAAAAAAAAAAGAACTTTAATTCGAACCAGTTGCAGTGCCCAACCTATCATTAGTAGAAGTTCACGCGTAAAGATGATAGATCAAAATATCAACTAGAACAAGACTAAACTACCGAAAAAACATCCATAATGAAGCGAAATAGTTTTAAGGATGCAACTAAGGGTAGCATATAATGGGGAACAAATACCTTGAGATTCCTTGGTACCATCTTCATGACTGTTGTCGAGCAAGTGTTTTACGTCAAGAAACGAGCCACCATCAACATCCAACCTAGGATTCCTCGGTAGAACCCTCCCGCTCGAAGAAGACACTGGATTCTCGACCCGCTCGTGCCCATCTATCTCCGCTGCCCGCCGCTCGTCCTCTCCGTCGGAATCGATGTTCCTAAGAGGGTAATCTGGGTTATCGAGGACAAGGGGTTTCAACTGAGACAGTTTGAGCGATCGATAAGCCGAGTACTGCTCCGCATCGAATTCCTTCTTGCTCCTCCCGAACCGGCTAGCGAACTCCGCCTCCCGAGCGATCTGCCGCTTCTCTTTCTTGGTCAAGTTGATCTCGGCTTGGACGTCCTTCCATTTCTCGGGAACCAAGCTCTCCTCTGCGCTCCCACCGTCGGCAGATTTCTTCCGCCGATTTGGGCGTTTCGTCCCCCGCTGCTGCCGGCGCTCTTCTTGAGGGAAAGGATCGTCGAAGATGCCTTCCTCGAAGACAACACAGTCGCCGACGACAACGTCTTCTGCGTCTTCGACGATGGAATCTGGGGAAGCGGAGAGAGAGAAGCGTGCGGTGCGCGTACTGGAGGCTTGGAGGGGAAACAAACGGAGATTGGTTTTAACGAAAGGCCGAGGGAGCGAGCAAGGGAATCTCGAATCGGGGGAGAAAGGAAGCGCGGAGGCCGTGGGGTTGCGCAGCCATGCGGAGGACGAAAGGGCACGCATCTCTCTCTCTCTCTCTCTCTCTCTCTCTCTCTCTCTCTCTCTCTCTCACCGCCTCCTGCGTGCGAGTCGTCTTTTCGAATCAATGTCATCAAAACGGTCTATTTTCTGGGAAAATCCCAGTAAAAGCGTAAAAAATATGACTATAAAAATGAGAAAATTATTAAAAAATTTAGCACGTCAATATCGTGATAGAAATGTGACATTTTATAAATAATCGATATTCTGAAATATCATGTCTTTTGATATTATGCCGACCTTTTTTTTCTTTTGAGAGTAGGTATTAATTTATGTCGACCTATCAAAAATCAACAAATAAATTATGATGTTAATAAAATACCAACGACATTTTGTGACACAGGTTGAATACCTAATGGCGATATTGAGGTGTTCCCTATGTTTTATTCATATTATCAAGTCAATACAGTGAATACTGGACAAGCCCAAGCCCCCCATGTGCCCTACGGTGGAGGGTCGATCTATGATCTACCAGTTCCTATTTCTTTGTACAACTAAATTAAAAAAAAAAAAAGACTTCAGCAATTTATCATTTGTCATCTGCATTCATATTAGCTTATTATGTTGTTAATTCACCAAGAATAAAATTGTTTTACACATAGGTGATGCAAATATGGTAAGCCACATATGGCAGGAGATGAGAGTGATGGCATTCAATGAGGGTGAGGGTGTAATTAACACCGTTTACCCTCACAGGTGTGAGTAGGGGTGGCAATCGGGTCGGGTTGGCGTGTCAGCATACCTCAACCCGAACCCGACCCGTTTATTAAACGGGTCCGCTGTGGCAAACACGAACCCGGCCCGTTTAATAAACGGGTAACCCGACACGACCCATCAACCCATTTAATAAATGTGTTGGGTAGGGTAAACGGGTTCTCAGGTTCGCGGGTCGGGTTGGCGAGTTGGCAGACGAGTTGGCGGGTTGGGTTGGCGGGTTGACCCACCCGCCTAATCCGTTTATTAAACGGGTCAGGTGAGTTGGCGGGTTGGCATACCCCTAACACGAACCCGACTCGTTTAATAAACGGGTTAGGCGGGTTGACCCGTTTATTAAACGGGTTCATTTTTTCCAAACCCGAACCCGCCTAACAGGCGGGTTGGCGGGTCGTGTCAGGTTTTGCCACCCCTAGGTGTGAGGGAACCCCGTTTTAGGAGACTAGGCTGGTGTTGAAAGTAGGGTTGTCAATGGGTCTGCTTTGGGTAGGACCCAAGTGAAACTAGACTTGGAACTGATTTTTGGGTATGGTATCGGGTTTGGATTGGGGTTTAATTGGGTTCATTATAAGAAAAACCATACCGGGACCCAATAAGAACTAATGAACCAAACCCGGACCAAACCCTGTAAAACCATATTTTTTATCATTTTTATATTGAAAATGTGTGTGTCTTAATTGAAACTCGGGTTGGGTGCAGGTCTGGTATAAAAATTCACAAATACTCGGGTCCATGTATTAATCAGGCCTTCGGGTCCGAAACCGAGTCTTAATCGGGTCTTCTTATTTATCACCATACCTGGACCCTATAGGGTTTGGCTCGGGTCAAGTCCAGGTAAACCAGACCCCTTGACACCTTACTCACAGGTGTTTGGGAACCCCGTTTTAGGAGACTAGGCTGGTGTTGGTAGTGGATTTAGGTCATTTCCAACTACATCCTCACAAACAAGGTTTTTAAAGGTGAGGCGTGTTGAGGAATTTCTGAAAAATATGAGTAAGCCTTCAGGCGCAACGAGGTGTAAGCCTATTTGCACTCGTATGAATGTATGATACAAGTACACATTTGATTTGCAAACATCACTAAATCCAACCTAAACAAATTTAAGTTCATATGAAAAAGGATAATATTGAATCTGGATCCTGTTCGGTGTTAGCCATTCAAGCTAACCAGACTAGATTCAAAACAGCTAACAGGATCCAAATTCGTCTTGGATGCAAGCATTATCAAATTAGACCAAATGGGATATAGGTAAATCTACCGCTTTAGTTTCTGTTTTCCATCCAATTTCCGATACGAATGCAATGAATCCTGTTTAACAATTAGATTACTCTACCAGATCTCATCAATTGGATATGGACCCATATCCAAACAATAGCAAACAGGGATCCAATGCCCTGCACTTGTGTACATAGAATTTTTTTTTAGGGGATCAAAGTTTAGAAATAAAAATAAATATTGTTAATTGATTTTTTAATTAAAACTATCCCTTTTTTTTCCTCTAATTCTTTGTTCAATATCAATTATGCCCTCTTATATATATTTTTTTAACCTTTCAATGGCTTTTAAGGCAATTCTAAATTTAAGGTGCTCAACATATATCGTTTTCTTTATTCACTTGTAAATTTATCTCACATAACCATCAGTCAATAAAAAAAAAGCAGCATGTCACCAAGCAATCTTCCAATGGGTACCGTCCAATCTCTATCATGTTGGTGTTCTTCAAAATAGAATCGGAATGTAAATGCAGGATTACATACCAGTATACACCATTGATGAAATGATACGCAAGTGCTCGGCATTCTCCTCAACCTATCGACGCCCACGATGAACCCAGGTTGTCATGTCAACAATGAGTAGGACCCTGAACCCAAATGTGAGAAAAAAGAGGATACCCCTTTGGTTGTACTCATCAAACAACCAGGCCCCTTCTTATAAGCTTCTGAGAGAAGCCTGTAGTGAGAGGAGTGGGTAGTTACCACAATTAGTGGTTATCCTTGGGTGACTCTCATGAGTCATGCCATCCCATGATGTACCCATGTCAAACTGAGTCACATCAAGTTAGATTCGATCCATATTTCAATATTCTCCCACTTGACCCATTGACATATAAAAACACTTTATCAAGGTTTTACTATTATCTTGATTCAATTTTTTTGTGGATTCATATATTATCCTATATCACAAGAATGAATAATAGAGATTAATACTTCTTTATGAAATGTCATATTTTTATGCACTACAATATAATTCATTTTCAGTGTCTTAGCATGTTAAAATTACCTTCATGAATAGATTAGTCTCTAACCCATTCTATTGGTTCTTTAATATTGTTATTTAGTTATTTTTTCTAACCGAATGAAAGATTCTTTATGCAGAATCAATAATACATAAAGTTATAGATAATTAATTTAACTTTACAAATGTAATCACATATGACCATAATGTATTATCATACATCAAAAGGAATCAAACAGACCCATCTCCTTTACATGTTGGGGATATAATCCTGATGTTAGCCTTTTAGTAAGGGGGACCACAATCATTTTTTTCATACAGATTGTATCAATACATACTAAATGATTCTCAGTCATTTCTTTAACAACAAAATAATTTAACTTTGTATGTTGACACAAGGTTGAGCACTTGTTATTATTCAAGAAGGATACGCCAACTTTATTATCACATAAGATCTTTAATGACCTCCCAATAGAGTTCATTATACCAATATTCACAATGAAGTTTCTAATCTATATGGCTTGAGATAAAATCCTGTATAAAATAAATAATTTTTACCCCAATAGCTTTTAAAAATTTCTTCATTGTCCTGCAATGATAGATAACACCTCGAATATTCTTAACCACTCGCGATTGCAAAAACAATATGCTAAGATTATTTGAGTACTCCTACTTCTTATAGACATCCTTTTAAGTGCTCTCACTTCTTATAGACAAACCTTCAGAGTGATTGTTTTATTCTTTGTATGAGTGTGAAATTAATCGCTCTATATGAGATTTATATTAAAAAGGTAAATGTGAGACCCTTTATTATTCACATTTTTTGAGACAAGCATAATTGAGCCATTATCGTTCAGCTTTAGTAAAAAAGATAATACTTATAGTTGTTTTGTCTCCTCAATTCGCAAGAAATTGATTTCAATTGGTGAAACTAATAGATCATATAACTAGAAGTAATTCAATACTGTACCTTTGGGTACAAACATGCTTCATAGGCTGGTATACACATCTTATTATTATACTCTATGCAAAATTTAGAACACAATGATTTATCTTTGGGTAGAATCATTGTTTCATAAAGTCACACACAATCATAATATCAAATCTTAACACATCCCAAAGAATCCTCAATTAACAAAACTCAGATCACTTTGGTGATTGCATGAGTCAGTTAATCGATGTATTTTACCACAAACATATTCATATTATAGAGTATGTTCATGCACACATGTTGATGCATATATATTCATGACAAAATATGTATTATATCATAAAAAATACAAGTTTATGCTTCAACTTACATGCATAAATAAATTTTGATGAAAATACATCAAAATTTAATCATAATTCATGCTTAAACATCATGCATAACTTTAAATAACATCGAATGCATGTAAAAAGTCATGCTTTCATGATAATAAACACTTATAAAGCATGAAAAATAACAAAAACATGTTCTTTTGGGTAAAACCCAGGGTCCTCTTGCTAAAACCGGTCTAAAAATGCTTTGAACCGGTCTAAAATGGCCACAAACTAGTCAACTAAGGGCCTGAAATGTTCCCAAAATTGTCAAATTGGTCCAAAGCATGTAAAAAAGCCTATAAACCCTTAAAACCGAGTACAAAAATCCATGTTCTTTCAATGATTCATGAAACCAGGGTCTCTACATTTAGAAACTAGTGAAAAACCGATAGAAACCAGTTAAAAAAGGCTCTAAACCAGTTCGGGAACACCTCGTATTGATCACAAAACCAGTTCAAGTGTAAATAGTGTATGGACCCCATTTCGGATATGATTCGATTCATTTGGGATCCAGATCCAGTTCTAATAGATTATGGGTCGGATCTGTTAGGAAAACCACGAGCATGAAACAACCAAAAGGAAATAAAGAACAAAAATGATCAAACAAAACACAAGAAGAACACTGATTTACGTGGAAAAACCTCTCCTCCAATCCGAAAGAGTAAAAAACCACAACCGCTTAAAGAGAAATCTTATTACTCTTATCCAACAGTTACAAGATGGGGAAAGAAAAGCGAGAATATAAACAAGGCAAGGGCGACAACCCTAACTCTAACCAAATCGGGTTTGATCCACTGAAAACTGGGTCCCAAACATAAGTCCAAAAAAAAATTCTTTTGGAGCAAAAACAATGAATCAGTCTCCACAACTCATCAGGATCCTCCAATATCAAGAAGAACTTACCAAGCAATAAGGAAAAGCAAAAAGAAAAAGCCAAAAGATGTAAACAAATGGAAGCAGGTTTGACAAAGGGCTCAAAGACATATGAA